>NC_053495.1:39762127-40122127 GCF_905171775.1 Rana temporaria
ATCTGGTGCAGCTGTACATGGTAGCCGATCAGTTTCTAACTTCAGCTTGTTTAATCAAACTTTGACTATAAGCCCCCGTTCACACCAGTGCGATTTGACAGTTCCAAATCGCATGACAAGTCTCTCCCCATTGTCGGCAATGGAACCATTCTAATTGCTGCAACTCATAGCCACTTTGAAAAAGGTTACTGCACTAATTTTTTCCAATTTCATAGCCACTTGCATAGACTTCTGTTGTATGAAGTCGCAAGCTGCAATTAAATCGGCTGATGTGCAGTTTTGAAATTGCACTGAAGTAGCGCAATTTCAAAGCCACACCGATGTAAACTGGGGCTAAAATCTAGACGCCGATTGGTTACTATGCACAGCTGCACCAGATTCTGTTTGCACCAGTTTTAGTAAATATTCCCCCAATATCACTAATTGGGAGTAAGGATGAGCCCAGGTGTGTTTGCAACTCCACCTGCCTGCGCCTGCCAGGAAGCTGACACATTTTGCAGCGCTAATCAAAGGTAGTGAGACATTTCGCAATCTGTGTAGCCGTGGATAGGGAAATGTCTCACTAAATGTGATTAGCGCTGCAGAGTGTCAGCTTCCTGGCAGGCGCGAGCACGTGGAGTTGTGAACACGCCTGAGCTCATCCTTAGTTGGGAGCACTGTGCTACCATACAAAGCAAGGTTCCGTAGGATGATGCCTCTGATTTCTTCTTGCTTCTTGCTAAAGACCTAAAGCTGTACTCCAGTCCAATCAAATAGCTACATACATAGATGAAGCACTTATAATGGAGCCAATTTACCTGCCAAAGGATTTGTTTTTCTATCCATCCAGTCCTGAGATTAATGCCGCTTACACATAATCGGACATTCCGACAACAAAACCATGGATTGTTCGCTCGAACTTGTCTTGTATACACACGGTCACACAAATGTTGTCGGAAATTCCGAACGTCCAGAACTCGGTCACGTACAACACTACAATGAGCCGAGAAAAATTAAGTTCAATGATTCCGAGCATGCGTCAAATTGAATCTGAGCATGTATAGGATTTTTATGCGTCAGAATTGCATACAGACAATCGGAATTTCCGACAAGAACTATTGTTGTCGGAAAAATTGAGAACCAGCTCTCAAACATTTGTTGTCGGAAACTCCGACAGCAAATGTCCGATGGAGCCTACACACGGTCAGAATATCCGACCAAAAGCTCACATTGAACATTTGTTGACGGAAATTCCGACTGTGTGTACGCGGCAATACACAACTCTGTCACACAACACAACCCTTTCTGCAGGACAGAAGACCTTGTTTTTATTTGCTGCAGTTTAGTAACACTCAAGCCTCGTACACACAACCGGTTTTCCCGGCAGGAAAACTGCCAGGAGAGCATTTGGCCGGGAATCCCAGCCATCTGTATGCTCCCTAGCAGTTTTCCCATCAGGAAAACAGCCGGGAATCCCAACAGGAAAATAGAGAACCTAACTCTCTATTTTCTCATCAGGATTCCCGGCAGAGTGTTTCCTGCCGGGAGAAAACCGGTCGTCTGTATGCTTACCTGTCCATGGTAAACCCGCGCATGCTTGATAAGACTTTGACGCATGCGCGGTAGCATACAACGATAGTGTGGGGTGTAGCAAGATGGCAGCGACGGCATCGAATGTGACGAGTTCTTGAATTCTTGCCATTCAAAAGAACGGCGGTTCTTTTGAAAGGCCATCTGTATGCAACCAACATTTTTGTTCCTCGTACACACGACCGAGGAACTCGACGGGCGAAACACATTGTTTTCCTCGTCGAGTTCCTTGTTAGGCTGTCGAGGAACTCGACAAGGCAAGTTTCTCCATTCCCATCCAGGAAATAGAGAACTTGCTCTCTTTTTGGCTCTTTGAGTTTCTCGACAGTTTCCTCGCCAAAAATGTACACACGACCGGTTTCCTCGGCAAAAAAATATCTCCCAGCAAGTTTCTTGCTGGTTTTTGCCGAGAAACTTGGTCGTGTGTATGAGGCTTCACTCTCTTCTCCTAGCAGTATGCTCATTCTTCACAAAAGCACTGTAGCACACATGACTAGCTACTTGTGCTACGTCTCTCTCTTCCAGTCTTTTACTGTACAGGGACGTCAAAGATCGATGCCCAATTCAAGTACTTATAATGTTTGCTTTAAAAAAATGAATAGAGAACAGCAATAATGTGTGTATGTTTTATGTCTGCGTGAAGTTCAGCTTTAAAGACTGCCTACAAAACTGCTTCTAAGGAAGGGAAACTATAAAGTAGGTATTCTTCTGAACCTAGTGCCCCTTTAACACTCATATTTTGTTAATGATACCAAATCCACTTTTTAAATAGAAACAAATTGTATGTTAGCTTCACATCTGCTTGATGTAGAAAAGACAGAGTGTAATATTTTTTCTCCATATGCCATTCATCCCAGTAATTGAAGTTCATTCCACTTTTATGTACCAGAGCATGGTAAACCGATGCTCTGTACTGGTTTCAGCTGCCAAGCACAGTGTCACAAGCAATAAATAAATAAGGTCAGCTGAACGGCTTTAAGATATATTTGCTCCAGATGTTGAATTCTGAAGTTGGACCTGTGAGGATAGAATATTTCTCAACATGGATGATCATGTCTGTTGGCTTGGGGCTGACTGATGGGGAGGTATGGTGGATCACCTAGGCTTACTGAACTTCTTTCTGTCTATATAGTCCATATGTATCAGGCCTCGTACACACGACCGAGGAACTCGTCGGGCGAGACACATCGTTTTCCTCGACGAGTTCCTTGTTAGGCTTGTCGAGGAACTCGACAAGCTTGCTTTGCGTACACACGGTCAAGACAAAATCTCCTCGTTCTCAAACGCGGTGACGTACAACACATACAATGGGAGGGGAAGTTCAATTCCACTGGCACAACCCTGGGGGCTGCTTTTGCTAATCTCATGTTACTGCGTGTTAAGTAAAAGTTTGGTAAGAGACGATTTGCACTTTTCAGTCTGTTGCAGCGTGAAAAATGTGTTATCTCCATTACAAATGCTACTTTTACTCCCGTCTCATACTTTATTCTGAGCATGCGCGTGTTTCTTAGCATACACACGCTCGAGTTTCTCGTCGAAAACCAGCCCGACGAGGAAATTGAGACTCCCGTCGAGGAAAAAGAGAACTTGTTTCCTGGATGTAAAACGTACACACAACCGTTTTCCTCGGCAAAAAAGCTCTGCCACCAAGTTTCTTGATGGATTCTGTCGAGTTTCTCGGTCGTGTGTACGCGGCCTCAGAAGAATATTCTCAACTCTTTTTCTGCATACACACGATCGTTTTTCCGGTTGTAAAAAATGATGTTTTTGTTTAATGTTATTTAAAAAGATCGTGTGTACGCGGCATTTGTTTTAACTGCATATATTCTCAGTTAAAAAAAAAATAGTTGTTGAAGGTCTCTTCCATGAGTGATATCACAAGTTATTATTTGCACCTGCTAAGAAAAAAAACGGAATTAAAGTTTTGAGAACTTATATCACCACATAAAGTTACAATTTCATATTTCAGACTTTAAAGTGAACATTTGACCAAGCTTTGGGCCTTCATATATGTATACTTTGTTACCAGTAAATGGGCCTTAAAACAAGTGCTCAGTGATCTCTGTAGCTGCAGGCACTTTGGCCTCTGATTAAGTGGTGCACTTCCACATTGCACTACAGTGAATGCACGAAGAGAAAATCTATAGCAAACTGATTTAGAAAACAACTAAGCAGACTGCAGGTAACCTTGTTTTCCCATTTAGCACTTTCATCTCATACTATCTTCTTCTAAAGCCTCATACACACAATCGGACTTCCATCTGACTTTTCTGTGGATTTTTGTCCCGAAGGGCGTTTTCCCATGAACTTGGCAGAACATTTTCAGCCAGCAAACAGGAACGTAGTGACATACTACATGGTTTTTCTGCTTTTTAGCACTCTGGCCACTCACAGTGTTAGAGCCTGCAAACCCGGAAGAAACACCAAGGGAACATATCAGCCCCCTAACTTCTGACCAGGCGCTGCTGCGGGGCTTCGTTCTAAGGTAAGTATTTCATAATGTGCTAGTAGGCTATGCATACTAGTACATTATGCTATTGTCTTAAAGGGGTGTTTTTTCCAGCGGTTTACTACCGCTTTACTACTAACACTCCTGCTACTTAAAAACTTCAGAATGGGCAGAGGGTGGATGTCCTAAAGTTAGGCACATAGCATTTAGTTGCAAGTGCCCCATAGGTTTCCCAGGACCCCTCCAGACCCTCTTCTCACGTGTCATCTTTACTAACCTGTTTAGTGTCTTGTATGGATGGAAGTGGCATGGTTGGCCTTCCGGGAGTCTGTTTTTAGAAGGACAACATTGTAATTTTAAACTTTTTTGCCATCTTTTGTAAATGTTTACCATTTGTCTATTTGTGTGCAATTTTTCAATAAAGCATGTCTTAGAAGTACTCTGTTGTGTGTTGCCACCTCTCTTCTTGAGGGTATGGGCCCCTTTTTTTAAAATATCTTTCCTCACCTCCTGCCCATTCTGAATCCTTTATTGGTCCTTATTGGTGAACTCCATCCTCACTTTGGATGAGTCGGAACTCCTACCATTGACCTTGTCAGTTGACACTCTGGCCAAAAGGTCCATGTCCTTTCCCTTACCCCCTTTCCTGTTGTGATACTTAACTTCTCAGTCTAACCTCCTGTTTTGACTTGAAATAATGCACAAATGCTTACTCTAGGTCAGCTGATGCCTGAAGCCTCCTATGGCTTTCAATACCATTTCTATGCTGATGACACCCAAATCTATCTTTTTTACCACTCAGCTGACTCCATCAGCCTTTTCATACATCACCTATTTACTGACAGACATACAGTATCAGTCTCAATGTCAAACCACTTTCTCACACTCAGTGTATCCAAAACCGAGGTCATAATATTTCCTCCCCCGTGTGCCCCTTCCCCTAGCTTCTCTGTCAAGATCAATGGCACAGCTATAAGTCCGTCCCCGCATGCAAGGGTGCTAGGTGTATTCCTGAACTTTGAACTCACCTTTCGGCCCACATTCAATCACTGTCCAAAGCTTGCCGCTTCAACCTCTTCAATCTCCAAAATATGCTCCTTTTAACCATTGACACCACAAAGCTTTCAATTCACTCCCTGGTTATCTCTTGACTACTGCAACTCCCTCCCCATTGGATTACTTTTTTCTAGGTTATCCCCTCTTTAGTCCATTATGAGGGCTACTGCCAGGCTCATCTACCTTACCAACCGTTCAGTGTCTGCTAACATTTAAAATACTAACAACAACTTACAAAGCCATCCACAACTTTGCCCCCATATACATCCCTAACCATGTTAAAAATACCAACAAAATAGTTCTCTTCGTTCTTCCCAAGACCCCCTGCTCTCTAGCTCATCACTTTCACCCATGCACACCTCCAGGACTTCACCAGAGCATCGTCCATCCTCTGGAACTCCCTACCCCAGTCTGTCCGACTATCTCCTACTCTGTCTTTTAGGCAATCCTTGAAAAATATTTTCTTTAGAGAAGCCTATTCTGCCTCCACCTAACAAATGTACTTTTATTTCCTTCATCAGCTCACCCCCCCCCCCTCCACAGTTATTACCTTTTGTATCACTTGACCCTCCCTTTAAGATTACGAGCAGGGCCCTCTAATTCCTTGTGTATTAAATTGTATTGTAACTGTATTGTCTGCCCTCATGTTGTAAAGCACTGAGCAAACCCGTATAATAATATAATAATATAATAATAATACAGCAGAAGCACTGAACGTATTCTCTTAGGGCGTTGGCATGGGGCAGAAGAGTGAGCTGAGCTTACCGAAAGAAAAACCTGAACCTGAACTTTTGTGAACTTAGAATTATTTGCTCTATAGCACCTGCAGATACCAAAGATCAGTGGGAGGTTGTTTTAAAATGTACTGCTAGTTAAAAATATGTAAATACTTGGATGTCCATAGCCTGGACACATAATCTCCTTAAATCATGTCCCTCTTCTGCGGAAATTCCACTTAACTGTCAGCCCATGGCTAGCTACTATTTAATCAAAGCCATAAATCTTGACATTTGGCCTGCAAAACTAGGAACAGGTAGAAGGGACCTGTACAGGGGGCAGGGTTGTTACAGCAAAATGTTTTAAACAAGATCTCTGTCAGCTTTCTTCTAACTAAATAAAGTTGCCAATTCTTTGTTGTTGGGGCCCAAGAGGAAGCTTTTAGCCAGTTGATTAGTTGAGGGCATGTGGGGCTCCTCCTACTCAATGTTACTTTTGAAGATAAAAATGTTTACAATGTCTTTATTGGTGAAATTATTTAAATCACCATTTTTTTTTCCTTTTTAGTAATAGGTCATATTTTCCAAAGTATTCTCTTAAACTGAGAATAAAATTCCCTGCTTGCCTACTCATACACAGAGTGATTAAATTACTTACCTCTGATACAAAATTTTCTGATCTTTATCTTTGTATTTAAGGGCAGCACGCTCTTGAATTAATGTTTTAAAAGATATTTAAGTAGTAAGTTGGCACCATTGTACAGCTGCCTTTCCACACAGCCCAGAATGCATTGTGGTCTATGGCATACAACCATTGTGAGGAAGTCCAATTGGTGACAATACACTCTATTTGTCAGCCAAACCCCATTAAAGATTATCCGTGTGTGAATAATATTCTATTACATGCTATAGTGTCTATCGAGAATGTGATAAGCTTATTCTCTACTCTTTATTTACTTTGATTTATTTGACACAAAGACAGATTCATTCAAGGGAATCCAAATTTCAGCTTCTTTCGTCAGACCTCGCCTTTGCTTACACAATAGGCTAAGAAGAAAAATGACCGTTGGCATATGGGGACTTCATGTGGTTTTGAAGTGGGTGTTTCTGTGGCTGTCTCTTCGAAGGCTGAACTGTCTCTTTCCTTTGTAGAAAGTGAGATGTATTATCATATGACAAATGTACAGATTATTTTAACTTAAACTACTTCAACAGTTTATTTTGTTTTTCCTGCTTTGACCATACTGTCAGGTGTTCAATTGCATTTTGTCTGAATATGTAAAACTGAAACTACAACATTTTTTTTTCATGGAAATGTTAAGTACACAACCATATAAAAAGGGAAAATTAACCAGTGCTCGTTTCATACTGGACAGAGTTTGATTTTCAGTTTGAGCGAACCCAGTGGGAAAATCCATGGGAGTTTCTGCCCATTTTTAAGGCCAATTTGTAATCTATTTTTAAAAAAATGGCATGGGTAATTAATTGGGCACCACCATGGGGGACATTTAAAAAATAATACGGTTTAGTGGGGAGAGGGTTTTTAATGTGGTTTAAAGGGCAATGGTGAAAATATACAAATTCTTTAAGTTATATGAATTTATAGAACAGTTTGATATAATGCTTTGAAGGTGACATAAACAAATGCATGGGGTTCCCCTTAAAAATTAAACCGGGTCTTTATCTTGGTATGCAGCCTGGGTGTCTCTTTCCCTTTCTGTACCATACCAGGCCACATTCATTTCAATATTGGGAGGGTACCAAGAGGGGACAATAAAGCCTTTCCACTTCCATTGCATGGCATTTTTTCCCCATCTTGAGGGATAAGGGCCTTTTTTCTTACATTCTGTCCCCAGAAGGGATTTTTGGGCTTGTAAGAGGAACTTATCTGAATGTAGAGGCTATCTTTATAGTATGACAGCCCCCCCTCCTCCATTAGTAGAATAAGTAAGGGATACATTAATACTTCTCTTACTTCTCCCCCCCCCCAAAAAAAAAAATATGTACACAAGTACAAAGTACACACCATGACAAAGTGGGTGGGTGTCTATATTCCTGATTTTTTTTTTTTAGGAATGAGTAATAAGGGATGATAATGGGTTCTAACTACCCAAACTGGACAGCACAGTGGTTAAGTGGTTAGCACATCCGCATGGCAGCATTAGGGTTGTTGTTTCGAATCCCAACCACAGCGCTACCTGCACAGGGATTGTATGTTCTCCCTGTGCCTGCACATGTTTCCTACCACACCTCAAAGACATGCTGGTAGGTTAATTGACTGCTGTCTAAATTGGCCCTAGTGTTTGTATGAATGTAAGTTAGGGACCTTAGATTGTAAGCTCCCTGAGTACAAGGACTGATGTAAATGTACAACATACAGTATATGTAAAGAGCTGCGTAAAATGATGGCGCTATATAAGTATCTAAAATAAAATGCTCATGCCCCTAGGGGAGTCAGATAGGGTGCTTAATTCTAATTACCCCCCCCCCCCCACACACACAAACCCCCACATCTGATTTGGGGACAGAATGGGGCCCTTGTCCCTCACCATGGAGACAGGGTGCCTTTGCTCTTCTAGAATAGTGCAACCCAATGGTAAAAGCATATGGCCTGCTGGGGTTCAGAAAAAAGGGGAGGGTGCACTCTTGTTGCCCTTTCTTTCCAGGTAACTTAAGCCCCATTCTTAGATAACAAAAACTGTTTGGGTTTCCCTTTAAAATTCATACCTTACCATACCCTTATGCACATATGCAGCATGGGTTGCCGGGGAAAGGAGGGCAGCGAATGGACAGCTTGCCCCGCCTGAACCATAAAAGACCACATACCTGTCAACATTGGGTGGATACTTTGCATTTTGCTGACAATGCTGCAGTTGATCACAAGGCAATGGCGTAGCATTATCTGTGTTCAACAGGAATTACTGTTATTACCTCAATCCCCAGGTAAGAAAACCTTGAAACAGATTGACAAACATGTACAGTATTTGTGAATTAAATTGTGTAAAGAGAGGCTTAATGTCAAACACACAAAATAATAGCTTTTGGATTTATATGCACTTTAAAGTATATATGCAATAAATGTCATTTACTTTTTAAAATCACTTTATTAAGGTAAAGTAATTAAGTTAATGATAAATTAGTATTTTTTTTATGTCATTTATTTTTAAAGAAAATAATACTTTAAATAGCTGGTGTACACATCACATGCTTAGAGTAGCCTTGTAAAATATCTTGTAACTATCTAGTTAATTTCTGTCTCTAATGTTCCATGCCATAGATCATGATTACTAAGTATAGAGTATATGATTGACCCATCTCCTCTCACTCTCTAAATCATGTATAAGTGGAGTTTTATTTTTATATGTTTTTAATGAATGTCTGTTTTCTTAATGGGTTCCTTTATTTAGGTCAAATCTAGCAGGATATTGTCTATTATAAATCATGACTTTTATTAACTGACTAGAATATGGGAGCATCCCATTATGGGAAATAATATACCATTTTCTCACTTTATAGGCAGTATTCAGTTAAAAATGCCATCTAAAGGTCTCAGATGGAATTTCTAAGGTCATCGTATAACTGCTGGTGTTCTTCATTGACCCATACAACTATGTGTAATTAATGAGTAGTTCTAAGGTTTAAATGTAAACTATCACCTTATAACCCCGGGTTTGTAAACTATTTGGCAATGGTTTTCAGCGTAAGAGTAGGTCTGAGCTACAAATATGACATTGTGCTAGCGATGACAGTAACAGTTATTGATTGTGTTACTGTTGTGTTAAAGGTTTTTGAAAGTTACATAAGCAGACATTTGTATTTTATATACATATACAAGTATTTACTTCTTTTATTTATTTTTTGGATTGGTGTTGGATAGAATGGGGAAGGGTTAGACCTTCTGCCTAATTTTTATTTGTCTGTCTGTGCCTTAGGGGATTCACCCCTGTAAAGAAATTGTGGGGGGGGGGGGGGATTGTGTACAAAAAGCAGCAACTGTATAAAGTTACACAAATAACAACATAGTAAGACATTTACAAATTAAGGTCGTTTTTAGTTGTAAAGACACCAACAATTAACCACAATGAAATTCAGTGAGGTGACCAAGTGGTCGTAAAGAGTCCCAGAATGATACTCCAAATAACGGGGAGTTTGCTCTTCACTGGCTGGGCTGGTCGCCTCGCTGGGCAACTAAAAAGAATAGCAGATATGCTACTAAAAAGTAAGAGGGGGAAAAGGGGCAGGGGGGCGGAGAATAAAAGCACTTGCATGGGAAAAAGAATGGAAGGAAGGGAAAGGAGATGTGGAAAAAACCTGTGTGATCTAACCAGTAGGCCTCAGCAACCTCTACTGAGATTATGAGGTTATGAAGAAAGCAGGGTGCAGTCAATGTGCTGCAGAGCATTATAGTCTATCCATGGGCCCCAAACCAAAAGGTATTGGGCATGTGTGTCTCCTAAGATTGAAGTGGGCTTCTCATGCACCATGGGGCCCATGTGCCTTTGCTTTACTTCAGCAACATTAAGAAAGTGTTGTCTGCATGCCCAGGCTAAGGGGAAATTTTTCAAAGTGGATGCCTGTTCTCGGTCAAATTGTCTAAAAAGGGATTTCTATTGACTTTGTGAGATTTTCTCTAACTTCCTGTTGCATCTCTGGGACAGGCATTTACCCTTCATGACAGTGGCTTAGTGGTTATACCTTGCAGAAATTCTTGGTTCAAACCCAAACCAGGACACTACCTGCATGGAGTTTGCTTATTCCCCCTGTACCTGCGTGGTTTTCCTCCAACACTACAAAAACATGCTGGGAGGTAAATTACATAGTTACATAGTTAGTCAGGCTGAAAAAAGTCCATCCAGTTCAACCACAAAAAATAAAAAAACAAAATAAAAAACACAGTAAAATCCTATACACCCAACTCCATACCCACAGTTGATCCAGAGGAAGGCAAAAAACCCCAGCAGAGCATGATCCAATTTGCTACAGCAGGGGAAAAAATTCCTTCCTGATCCCCCGAGAGGCAATCGGATTTACCTCGGATCAACTTTACCTACAAATCTTAGTACTCAGTTATATTCTGTACATTTAGGAAAGAATCCAGGCCCTTCTTAAAGCAATCTACTGAGCTGGCCAGAACCACCTCTGGAGGGAGTCTGTTCCACATTTTCACAGCTCTTACTGTGAAAAAACCTTTCCGTATTTGGAGGTGAAATCTCTTTTCCTCTAGACGTAAAGAGTGCCCCCTTGTCCTCAGTGTTGACCGTAAAGTGAATAACTCAACACCAAGTTCACTGTATGGGCCTCTGATATATTTGTACATGTTGATCATATCCCCCCTTATTCTCCTCTTCTCAAGAGTGAATAAATTTAGTTCTTCTAATCTTTCCTCATAGCTGAGCTCCTCCATGCCTCTTATCAGTTTGGTTGCCCTTCTCTGCACTTTCTCCAGTTCTCCGATGTCCTTTTTGAGAACTGGTGCCCAAAACTGAACTGCATATTCCAGATGAGGTCTTACTAATGATTTGAACAGGGGCAAAATTATATCTCTGTCTCTGGAGTCCATACCTCTCTTAATACAAGAAAGGACTTTGCTCGCTTTGGAAACCGCAGCTTGGCATTGCATGCCATTATTGAGCTTATGATCAACTAAAACCCCCAGATCCTTCTCCACTACAGATCCCCCCAGTTGTACTCCCCCTAGTATGTATGATGCATGCATATTCTTAGCCCCCAAGTGCATAACTTTACATTTATCTACATTAAACCTCATCTGCCACTTAGTCGCCCAATTAGACAGAGCATTGAGGTCGGCTTGTAAATTGGAGACATCCTGCAAGGACGTTATTCCACTGCATAGCTTGGTGTCATCTGCAAAGACAGAAATGTTACTTTTGATCTCAGACCCAATATCATTTATAAATATATTGAAAAGTAAGGGTCCCAGCACTGAACCTTGGGGTACACCACTGATAACATTGGACCATTCAGAGTAAGAATCATTAACCACGACTCTCTGAATTCTGTCTTTCTGCCAGTTTTCTATCCATTTACAAACTGATATATCCAATCCTGTAGACCTTACCTTACACATGAGCCGTGTGTGCGGAACTGTATCGGCCCTAGTATGTACAGTATAAGTACGTAAGTGAGATAGGTACCTTAGGTTGTAAGTCTCATAAGGGCATGGATTGAAGTAAAGGTATAATATGTTAAGCAATGCGGAAATTGTTGCCACTTTATAACTGCCACGTCCACACGACCGTTTTTCATGACGTAAAAAATGCAATTTTTTTAATGTCATTAAAAACGATCGTGTGTGGGCTCCAGAGCATTTTTTCTCGACGTGAAAAATGGGCATTAAAATTTAGAACATGCTCTAAATTTTTGCGTCGTTTTTCACGTTGTATTTTTTCACATCGTGAAAAATTATCGTGTGTAGGCTTTAACGACGGGAAAAAAACATGCATGCTCAGAAGCAAGTTATGAGACAAGAGCACTTGTTCTGGTAAAACTAGAGTTTGTAATGGAGATAGCACATTCGTCATGCTGTAACAGACTGAAAAGCACGAAGAATGAAAATTGTGAATCGTTTATTTTACTAACATGAAATCAGCAAAAGCAGCCCAAAGGGTGGCGCCATCTGAATGGAACTTCCCCTTTATAGTGCCGTCGTACGTGTTGTACGTCACCGCGCTTTGCACCAGCATTTTTTTTCATGATCGTGTGTATGTAAGGCATGCTTGACAAGAATCACGTTGAGAAAAACGTTTTTTTCTAGGACAAGAAAAATGGCCGTGTGTACGCGGCATCAGAAATAAAAAATATCTTACAGTAAAATGAAAAGGTTTTGGCTATACATACCCTTTTTTATTCTTGCAGGAGCCAATCATCCCGCTCATTACTAATTTGCAATGCCTTATTCCACTGTGTCCCTCTGCATAGAGGACATCTTAGTAGAGACAAGGCTTTACTTCCCCCTGTTTGAGCTTCCCCTCTAATGACTTGTTGATTGTTGGAGGAAAGGTCAACAATCAACAGAAACGGTGCAGAAGGCACAGATCCATAGAACCAGAGATGCATAAGCAGGGAGAATCTTGACCTGCCTGGGCAAGGTGACAGTGTCTCTTTAATAAAAAGATCTGTTGCTTAATTGCTTAAAGTCCTTTTAAAATTAAAAGGTAGGTTTACTGTTTACAGAAGACAATCCAAACACCATATACTTCACTAGCAGCCCTAGAGTCTGTAAGCATCACACTGCTTGTATTTGCAATATGTACTGAGCCTTCTTCTTCCACAATAGTGTCCTAGAAGAAAAAGGAGATTCTCATTGGTCAGCACAGCCACATGCAAGTATTATGGGCCAGATTCACAAAAGAAATACGACGGCGTATCTCCTGATACGCCGTTGTATCTCTGAGATACGATTGTCGTATCTATGTGTCTGATTCATAGAATCAGTTACGCATAGATAGCCCTAAGATCCGACAGGTGTAATTGACTTACACCGTCGGTTCTTTGGCTGCAATTCTATGCCGGCCGCTAGGTGGCGATTCCATTGCGGTCGGCGTAGAATATGCAAATGACTAGTTACGCCGATTCACGAACGTCCGCTTTGCCCGTCGCTCTAAATTTACGTCGTTTCCGTAGAGATACGCGGCGTAAAACTAAGGGTGCCCTCTAGGTGGCCTAGCCAATGTTAAGTATGGCCGTCGTTCCCGCGTCGAAATTTTAAATTTCACGCTGGACACCATTTACGTTAACGTCGAAACCAATGACGTCCTTGCGACGTCATTTAGCGCAATGCACTTCGGGAAATGTTAGGGACGGAGCATGTGCAGTACGTTCGGCGCGGGAACGCGCCTAATTTAAATGGTGCCCGCCCCATTTGAATTAGGCGGGCTTGCGCCGAGCGGATTTACGCTACGCCGCCGCAAGTTTACAGGTAAGTGCTTTGTGAATCAGGTACTTACGATGTAAACCTGCGGCGGTGTAGCGTAAATGGGATACGTTTCGCCGCCGCAGCGTAACATATTTCTACGTGAATCTGCCCCTATGATCTTTACAGGCTTAATGGTTGCTAGTGCAGTGTATTATATACAGGTCATCCTCTTTAAAAATAAATGTACTCCTTAAGTTGCCCATTGTAGGTAGATTGACAATTTTGCAGTTCAATGCATCTGTAGAAGGCACAGTGTTGTCATTCTGTTAAAGTAAAGTGAAAAAAGAGCATTTGAGAGAATAAATAGCTAATGTTAGAGGTGAGCTTGGAGAAACAAAAAAGTACTGTGTTAATGGCAGTGACAGACAACATCAAATATATCACTTTTTGCCTATAGTTCCACTTTAAGTCATAGTCCCATAGTAAAGTTTAAATTGTGTAGATTCTTCTATTTTTAAACATACCTTTTTCCATACTTAAGGCAATTGTGTTTTATGAGTTTGCAGACAGGTAAATAGAAATCTTAGTTTTTGTCTTTGAGAAGATCCCATCAATTGCCTCTTTGAGATAGCAGAAGCCTATGTAATTTTCAGGATGACCTGTCATGACACAGGGTCACTGCAATTATGGCTTTTTCAAGAAGTGAACTTTACTTTTCAAAAGTAAGTTTATGGGTTTATATTCTCTCAAGCAACTTGTTTTATGTTCTGCGAGTGAAACAGTTATGGGTTTACTTATCAAATCCTTGTGATCTGCCAGCGGATAGTCATCATGCAGTGTTGCAATCTTGTAAAAGGTCTGTAAAGCTCCTACAATCTGCTGACTATGTTTGCTGAAGACTTTAGCGTTCTACATCTAGCAATGACGAATTACAACTTTGTTGACCCAGCGTGAAATGTGTTATTATTCCTTATATATTAGCTTCTACAATAAGTAGACATTTTATAATGGGTTGAGTCAGTGTTTCACATACAGTACTTTGGTTACACATGTACAACCATGGACATGCTTACAGTGTATAAGTACATTGGCCCAGATTCTCAAAGCACTTACGCCGACGTATCTTTATATACGCCGCGTAAGTGCACAGATGCGCCGTCGTATCTATGCGCCTGATTCTCAATGCTAGATATGCCTGAAATGTGGCTTCATCCGACGGACGTAAGTTTCCTACGCCGTCGGAGCCTGGGCGCAAATTTATGCTGGCCACAAGGGGCGCTTCCATTGATTTACGCGTCGAATATGCAAATGACCGAGATACGCCGATTCACAAATGTACTTGCACCCGTCGCAGTTGTATACGCCGTTTACGTAAGGCGTACGTCCGGCGTAAAGTTATTCCACCTATAGGAGGCGCATCCCATGCAAAGGTATGGACGACGGAACAGCTGTCGTATTTTACGTTGTTTACGTAGTAGTACGTGAATGGGTCTGGGCGTAGGTTACGTTAACGTCGTAGGCATTGAGCCGTCGTATCTCAGGGAGTATCTTCAACTTCTCAACATGCGCCGTTTGTTCGGACCATCATTTGCATGGGATCACGGTTCATTTAAATGAATCACGCCCACACTCCACCTACTTTGAATTAGGCGGGCTTACGCTGATGGATTTAAATTACGCCGGCGCAACTTTGGGAGCAAGTATTTTGAGAATACTGTGCTCGCCACTACGTCGGCGTAGCGTATATTCCATACGCTACGCCGGCATAACTATGCGCCCAGGTATGTGAATCTGGGCCAAAGTGTATGGTTAAATGGAAAAATCTAAATTTACATACAGTACATGATGATCATTTACCTAAAGTCTTTTTAAACTACATGTCCAAATATCCTGTCCACGGGGTAGCAATGTTACTTGGAAAGAAAGTGGAAAAATAACATCTACTGGCAGGATCAAATGTAATAAACTGGCTTAGAAAAATAAAAACTGCTGTGTTAATGCTAGTGACAGACCAGATGGTATATGTCATTGTTTATTTAACCCAAAAGCCTATTTTTTTTTTGTTATCATTAACCACTTAAGGACCAAGCCTCTTTTCAGATGCATTGTTTACAAGTTAAAAAAAAAAAAAATTCTAGAAACGTACTTAGAACCCCCAAACATTATACTATTTTTTTTCCTAACATCCTAGAGAATAAAATGTCGGTCATTGCAATACTTTTTGTCACACCGTATTTGCGCAGCGGTCTTACAAGCCCACTTTTTTGGATAAAAAGAACACTTTCTTTAATTAAAAAATAAGACAACAGTAAAGTTAACCCAATTATTTTTTATATTGTGAAAGATGTTACACTGAGTAAATTGATACCCAACATGTCCCGCTTCAAAATTGCAACTGCTCGTGGAATGGTGACAAACTTTTACCCTTAAAAATGTCCATAGGCGACGTTTAAAAAATTGTACAGGTTGCATGTTTTGAGTTACAGAGCAGGTCTAGGGCTAGAATTATTGCTCTATCACAGTGATACCTCACATGTGTGGTTTGAACACTGTTTTCATATGTGGGTGCTGCTCATGTATGCGTTCGCTTCTGCGCACAAGCTCATCGGGACGGGGCACTTTAAAAAAAAAAAATCATATTTATTTGACTTAATTTTATTTATTTTTACGCTGTTTTTTTTTTTTAAAGAGCTCAGATCTCATATTTACACTAAAATGCAATAACAAATAAATAAAAAATGTTGTCATTTGAAAATAAATGGCCATTTAAGAGCTATGGGCAGAAGTGAGGTTTTGATGTCGCTTCCGCCCTGCTATGGTATGGAGACGAGTGGGGGCCATCTTACCTTCACTCGTCTCCATACCCAGTCACAGAAAGGACTTGATTGCCTCCGACGGCTATAGCTGGCTATCGACGGCTCCGGTAAGCGGCGGAGGGCACAGGAGAGCAGTGGGGAGGGGGGCCCTCTCCTGCTGCCGATAACAGTGATCTTGCGGCGAATAAGCAGAGCCCACCCTTATCGTAAACCAGACCGCTGGCTGAAGAGATGGATACTTCAGTTATAGTAGCTAGCTGCTGCCATAACAGAGATATCCCTATTCAAAGTGCCGACATATATAGTCGTTGCAGTGGTCCGGAAGTGGTTAAAGGAATTAAGTATATAAGGTCATATACAAATAGTGATAGTTTTTGGTGTTGGTCATAAAGGAGAATGCTGGGAATATTATGGATATTGTGGATGGCCACTGTCTGATGTTCAACCTTCATTGTGTAAAAAAGTGGACACCTTTGCTGTGTTCCGTTTTGTGTTTTATATTCATCAGAAAGTGTTCTGTTGACATGAAATTGTCTGGTAGAGTTTGGGTATAGTCCCATATTTTTCTTTCGTAGATTAGGCCCCATGCCTACCTGGGTGAAAGGAGGATTCACTTTTAGGCTGCAACCAAAAGGAGCCACAGCTCATGTGCCTTATTTTTGGGTGTGGTGAAATAGATGCAGCATCTTGATAATGTTGTCCCTGGCCTCATTGGCAGGAACAAAGCCCAACTGGTCCTCTTGGATAATAATTGGTAAGTAGGGGTTGAATCATTTTAGCACTTATCTTGGCATATAGCTTAAGGTCTATATTTATAAGTAAAACAGAACAACAATTTGTACAATGGTAGTGGTCGTTATCTGGTTAAGAAATACTTGAGATGTGTGCGTTCATGGTCTTGTCTGGGAAAGAGATGGAAGGGGAGATGACATGAAATTTATTTGGAATGGTGAAAGGGCTGGACCGAGGAGATTATATAATTTCTGGGTGGAACTCTCAGGCCTCGGACATTTGCCAGGTGGTGGGATTTTAAAATGGTAGTAACAATTCATCTTATGTGAAGGGTGTTTCAAGTGTAAAAATGTATTCTGAGTTGAGTATTAGTAGGGCAGTATCTGCAATGTAATTCAATAGGAGTTATTGTTCTGGGCTCAAATGGTTGGTGGAGTTTGGAGTTGTTATTTTCTAAAGGTTGGCGAAGATTCCGGTTGATGACAACATGAATTAATCTGGAGGTGTTCTGATGTTAAGGATTTACCTTGCATTAGATTGTGGGTGTACTCCTCTAGTTAGGGGGCCCCTGCATTTGTCATCATGTTGTTAGAACCTCTACCTTGTGTGGCCTTGGTTTGTGGTAGTTTTGGTCACAGAAAGTTCATAGGTGTGTCCTTTTGTTTGATAATTCTATTTGATAATTCTATTAAGGTTTCTGAAAATATGGTAGTCTTGTGAAGGGTCTCCAGGTTTTGTTTTTTGTTGAATGTGTTATTGATAACCCTCTTTTGAGATTATGTTGATAAGTACTCCTCTAAGGGCTAACTTAAGGTCCCCACTGGAGTGGTGAGTGTAAAGTTAGAGAAGATGTGATAGTTTGGAGATACAAGTTGTCTTTTAGTAGAAAGTCAGTCAAACACCAAGTCAGTTGCTGATGTCCAAGTGATCGGGTTACTTTATCACTGTCAAAATTAAGGGTCAATGCCAGTGCATGGGGGCTAATTATTAGCCTATACGGGTGTAGGACTGGTGGACATTTAAGTTTTGGACTTTGGGGTGGAGCGTTCATCTTCATGAATCAGTATAATTTGTTAAAGGAAATAAAATACTTTCCAAATGAGGCGTTTATATCTAGGGTCAAGGGTTAGGTTAAACCCTTCTTCCAATAGGATTGTGCTTTCTACAGATTCTTTAGAGAAGTATGTCTCTTCATGAATCATGGTACAAACTGTGTTTAAATATGTTTAGTAAGGTACACAGTAGCAATAGTGTAGGTTTTGTTTCAAACTGCAAATTTGGAGACGGCATACGTTGCCAAGGGATTCACCTCATGGTTGGTACTGTAGTATCTGTTGTGGCAGGTTCGGGTATGATTGGACTTGAAAAATGCAAATTTTTGGTCTTGCACATTGAGTATAGTATCTTTGAATGCATAGGAGGACTTTTAAGACCCTTAGCATATAGCATGCTGATGTTCAGTGAGAATGAGTTTGGTGTAAGTAAGGCATTGATTGGTGTCAGTTCGGCATAGAATGGTGTCAGTAGAGCAGTGGATGGTGTCAGTAGGGCAGTGGATAGCGTCAGTTAGTAGAACAGTGGATGATGTCAGTAGCATAGTGGACAGCGTTAGTAGGGCAGTGGATGGTGTCAGTAGTTTTTTCTTTTTATAATTTTTTTACTATTTTATTTTTATTGTTTTTTACAATGTTTTAGCAGTCCTGTTAAGGGGACTTTGGTGAAATACCAGGGGGACCCCTGATGTCTCATGTATTGTGCAGTGAGGTGAATTTTTTTTTTTTGGGGGGGGGGGGTGGTAAACCCCACTAAACAATATATCAGGAAAGCGGTAAGCAATAATATCAAATAATATAATCAACAACAACATCTACTTATTGAAAGAAGGTTGAGTTTGCATGTCTCCATCAGTAGAGAGGAAATGTATTTTAGATGTATTGAACCTACCCCCAACTAAATCAAGGGCATCTACCAACAATCACAGTCTTCAATATAAGTAGCAAAGTAAGCAAGCAAACTAGCAAGCATAAACTAGCAAAATGGCAACAGTCATCAAAATCCTGTATCCATGTCAATAGAGATGGTTATAGAAAAATGTGCTCAGTATTCAGGTGAAAGAAAAGTGCTGATAGTAAAACTAGATCTTCTGGGTGTTCAAGCTTCAAAGGGGTCAGTCTGGTAAATAGGTTCAGGTTCCTTTATTACAAGAAGAAAAGAGATAGCGTTGGATCAGCTCTTAAAACAGACTTGATTTGAAACCCCGAATTAAGGCCCAGATTCTCAAAGGGCTTACGACGGCGCAACGCCATGTACGCCGTCGTAAGTCCTAATCTGGGCCGTCGTATCTATGCGACTGATTGTTAGAATCAGTTACGCATAGATATCCATTCCATCTGACAGGCGTAAGGCTCTTACGCTGTCGGATCTTAAATGTAATTTTTTTTTTTGGCCGCTAGGTGTCGCCTCTGTCGTTTTCCCCATCGAGTATGCAAATTAGCTAGATACGCGAATTCCCGAACGTACGCGCGGTCGACGCAGTGAAGTTACAACGTTTACGTTAGGTTTGCGCGGCGTAAAGTTGCCCCTGCTATATGAGGGGCAACCAATGTTAAGTATGACCGTCGTTCCCGCGTCGAAATTTAAAAATGTATGTTGTTTGCGTAAGTCCTCCGTGAATGGGGCTGGACGCCATTTATGTTCACGTCGAAACCAATGACGTCCTTGTGACGTCATTTGGAGCAATGCACCCTGGGATATTTTTCGGACGGCGCATGCGCAGTACGTTCGGCGCGGGAACGCGCTTAATTTAAATGCTCCACGCCCCCTACCCGGGTCATTTGAATTAGGCGGGCTTGCGCCGGGTGATTTACGCTACGCCGCCGCAACTTTACAGGCAAGTGCTTTGAGAATAAAGCACTTGCCTGTAAAACTTGCGGCGGCGTAACGTAAATGACATACGTTACGCTGTCGCAGAGATACGCCGGATCTACGAGAATCTGGCCCATAGTGTGGAAGATAAAGTCTAATAAAACTAGCATATATTCCCCTGCCAAGGATAATGTGTACAAACGCTCTGTTTGTAAATGGCGAAAATGTTGAAATTTGGGACTTCGAGATTGCCGGTAGGTAGTATGTGCTGAACATAAGTAGTTGAATCTTAGGGATCAGTGGTGTCAAGAGTTCCTGGGGTAAATGAAAGGGATTGTACATTGATCATTGCAGGCAAACAGAAGGGTTGTAAAGGCAGCAGGAATTACACAGCAGATCCTATGCCTAATGAAGTAATCAGAGGAGATTTGGGGAATGAGAGCCATTCCTTTAAGGGGAGGGTGTATTCTCCTGAGCTGTTAGTAATACAGTACTAGGAATTGGAGACCAGAAGTTGGTTGTCACTTTACGTGGACCTGGACCTTTCTACTCTTGCAGCCTGGGCCTTAGCTGGGAGAAAGTCCAGGATGTTTCTGGTGGTGGTCGTAGGTCAGTGCTATTGTCAAAAGTTCTTCCTTGTCATGCAGTTCATGTTTGCAAAAAGATATGTAACATCTCTGAAATACATGCATATTTCCCCTGTGTAATAGTCCCTTAACAACATGCAAATACAGAAGAATACCCATTGATTTACCAGAAATTCCCTTAGGTCCTAATTTCTTGCTATAGGCTGCCACAAAACAGCTTTTTTTATGAACTGAATGGTGTTATCCCTGCCCATTTTTTTTGCTAAGCTACTGAATCCCTCCCACTCTCATCATCCACATGCATAGTGACGTATCGTTCTGTAGTCCGAGATAAGGACTGGGACGGTTGGTAAATGCCTTTAGGCTGCATTCACACCTAACCTTACAATACGCCGGAGGGGTGATTGAAACATTGCCGGCTATGCCGAACGCCGAAAGCCGCCTGAAAAAAAGGGTCCGGGACTTGTTTTGAGCTTCAGGCGTACAGCGTTTCGGCGTTCGGCGTGGAGATGTGAACCATCTCCATAGCTGACAATTTTAAATCACCCCTCCAGCGTATTGCAGGCTGCAATAGTGGCGGGCTTCAGGCGTTAAAACGCCTAGGTGTGAATGGAGCCTTAGATAACCAAGAAAGTGTGCACTGGACACAAGACAGCTCTGAATTAATGATACAATCAATGATTTGTTCTTGCACCTGTGAAACAAAAACAACAATGGTATATTTAGGAGACCAAAGGGGAGAAAATAAGAGAAAATCATTGTTAAAGTTCACTTTAATGTAGAACACTGTAATAAAAACTCAAAATATAAAAGATATACTGTATAAAATGCATGCTTAATTAGACAAAATTCAAGCCTTGGGGGCACTGCAAGCACCACCTGGCTCAACAAAAGTTGATTTACAATGAATAACCACCATTAAAGATTCCTCGATCCATACTGTTAACATGGATTGAGGAATCCATTTTCTGTCATTCATGCCATTAACCAACTAAGAGAAAATGGATTGTATGGTCAGACTTAACGCTAATACAATATACGTATTTCGCCTTTGTGTCTTTGGATATACTAAAAAGACAAATAATTTCAATGTGTAAATGCGGAAAGTAAATTAACCCTTCCAAAGAACTGTTTAGTCTGGGTACTCTTTGTCATTCATAACAGGAGCGTGGTGTTGTATATGATGTCACTGCAGACACAACAACATAAGCTCATGCTACAAATACAACACAACATTTGACGAGAAGGGTGCTGAGTCAACCATTACAAGGTCAGCTCCAAATTAGTCACTACACGACAGTGAGTCATATCTTACTCACTCTGTTGGATATTTGGAATGCCAGCTGTAACTGTAATAAAGCCTTCAGTGTAATGGGGAAACACGTGGTTTTGTTACAGTGTGATGACCCATCGTAAGCCATTACTCAGTCTTGACGGGTATGGATTGAGTCACTGTCAGTTATAACCAGTTAATAAAACATGCTGTAGAATGTAGGTAATAAAATGTGTACCCCAGACGGCTTTCATATATTTGTTGATAGCAGAAAAATCTGCTGATATTGTAAACAAAGCTACGAGCAACCCTGAACAAAAATACCAAAATGCAACGTACACACGATCGGAAATTCCGACAAGAAAACCGTGGATCTTTTTCTGACGGAATTTTGGCTCAAACGTGTGTTGCATACACACAGTCACACAAAATTCCAACCGTCAAGAACGCGGTGACGTACAACACTACGACGAGCCGAGAAAAATGATTTCGAGCATGCGTCGACTTGATTCCGAGCATGCGTCGTTTTTTATGCTTCGGAATTGCATACAGACGATCGGAATTTCCGACAAGAACTTTTCCCGTCTGAAAACTTTTCCCGTCTGAAAATTTGAGAACCAGCTCTCAAATTGCTGCTAGGTGACCAGCTGGGGGCCCGGCTCTCTATAACCAATAGTGCCAGCCTTCCCCTGCATGCACCAATAATGTCACCAGCACTAGGTCCTAATAGACTGCCACCGCTGCCAAGGAGACAGATGCCAGACCAGCTCTGTCAATAGCAGGTACAGGACAGCTGGGGAACCCCACAATGGCAGGACACCAGGGCCCGGTGGCAAGACAACCTTTGCAACCCTGATAGTTCTCGAACTACTTTGGACCCTTATATTTTCTCAGTGTGCTGGTGACATATATCTCTTGTTTTCTGCCACCCTGGGGGGTCCCAGTATAGTAGGAATGGAGCTCACTGCAGAACATGTGAAAGGACCCGTTGTGGGATCGTAGTAAAGGGCCCCAGGATATATATATATATATATATATATATATATATATATATATTTGCATTTTATAGTTGGCCCCCCTACTTTTGTCCCTGTTCCACCATGTGCCCCCCCTAAATATGTTAGACTGGTCCCCAGGAGGCTGCGGGACCAGTCTAACTGCGCTGTGCGATCTCTTGCATGAGCAGTGGAGAGCCCCAAATCCAAGATGGGGGCACCTTGGACCCACAGCAGTGAAAATAATTGGCTGTAGAACCCTACGGACTGGTAAGTGCCTGATTTTTAAGACTCAGCATCTACAGTATTTGTAGCTGCTGTCTTTTAAAACTAATAAAAATGAGTGACGTTCTTCTATAGCGCACACAAACCACTTCTGTGTTGTACATTTAGAACAAGATCAGTTACACTTTCTTCCCCAGGTTTTATTTACTAATTACATTTCATTCTTTTCCCTCCTTAAAATTTTTGCACAAGTAAAGTCAAGTCATGTAAAAGAATTCTGATTGAAGTATAAGAATTTGTACCTTAGCACAAGTTTTTTTTTTTATCCTCCTGTTTTAATTAGGGTGGCATACTCTTTACATCAAAGTATAAATACCGTTTGTTGAATAATTTCACTGGAGATCAAAATCCAAATTCTTGGCAGAACTCCATACCCTCCGTCTATAACTATCGGTTTAAAAAAAAAAAAAAACATTTCTTGAGCAGATTTTCATCTTATCTGAAGTCACGCATTCCTTCTGTCCATGGATCTCTATTTACAGCAGTGAGCTGATTTTTACCTACTGCAAGAAATGTAGAAACTTTACAATAAAGATCAAACTCAATTGTTTTACTGTCTTCATAATGTAGAAGCCTCTTTTTTTCCTACCCTTTCCCATCAAGTAAAATTTTCCTTTGTACATTAAAATGACATTTGCAATTAGAATGTTAAGTACATGTGCTTGGAACAGCTGTAACCATTTAAAATGGTGGATACATCAGATTATTTACCCTGACTGGCTGTTTATTGTTTGAGGACATGATTAGCCATTGTGAATAATGCATGTAAGATGCTGTGACATGTCGCGCAGAGGATGAAATATGACCTGCGTATGCTAACTGTTTTTGCTGCTAGTTCTTAAAATTCATTCCGCTAACCTTGATGGAACAAATGTAAAATTAATTTCAAAGTCAACATAGGGTTCCCAATTGTGGGACTGTGCGCTTCAGTAGGATTAGACAAGGTATCATTTAAGACACTACAGAATTGTCCCTTGCTTGACTTTACTAGATACCTTATATTTTCTGTACTGTCTAACTGAAAGTTGTTGATGTGAGTTTCACTGTTTTACTTGTTTGTTATTATATATATATATATATATATATATATATATATATATATATATATATATATATATTATTATTATTTCTGGTTCTTATATAGCACTGTCAATTTACACAGCGCTTTACATATACATTGTACATCCACATCAGTCCCTACCCACATTCATGTACTAGGGCCAATTTTAGACAGAAGCCAATGAACCTACCAGCATGTCTTGGCGTGTAGGAGGAAACCAGAGTAACTGGAGGAAACCCACGCAGGCACATGGAGAACATACAAACTCCAGGCAGGTAGTTCCAAAAGTATGGCATCCCAGTCTTAGTCTGTAGGGTTAAATATTGAGTTGGCCAACCCATTGCAGCTATAACAGCTTCAACTCTTCTGGGAAGGGTGTCCACAAGATTTAGGAGTGTGTCTATGGGAGAGTTTGACCATTCTTCCAGAAGCTCATTTGTGAGGTCAGGCACTGATGTTGGACAAGAAGGCCTGGCTCGCAGTCTCCGTTCTAATTCATCCTAAAGGTGTTCTATCGGGTTGAGGTCAGGACTCTGACTTGCTCATCCGTTTCTTTATGGACCTTGCTTTGTGCACTGGTCTAAATCATTTGGTGGAGAGGGGATTATGGTGTTGGGTTGTTTTTCAGGGGTTGGGCTTGGCCTCTTAGTTCCAGTGAAGGGAACTCTTAAGGCGTCAGCATACCAAGACTTTTTGGACAATTTCATGCTCCCAACTTACTGGGAACAGTTTGGGGATGGCCCAACACGCCATCCCCAAAACTGTTCCAACACGACTGTGCACCAGTGCACAAAGTAAGGTCCATAAAGTCATGGATAAGCGAGTTTGAGGTGGAGGAACTTGACTGGCCTGCACAGTTGGGAGCATGAAATTGTCCAAAAAGTCTTGGTATGCTAACGCCTCAAGAGTTCCCTTCACTGGAACCAACCCCTGAAAAACAACTCCAAACCATAATCCCCTCTCCACCAAATGATCAGTCAGAGTCCTGACCTCAACTCGATAGCACACCTTTGGGATGAATTAGAATGGAGACTGCAAACCAGACCTTCTCATCCACATCAGTGCCTAACCTTACAAATGCGCTTCAGGAAGAATGGTCAAACATTCCCATAGGCACACTCCTAAACCTTGCGGACAGCCTTGCCAGAAGAGTTGAAGCTGATATAGATGCAAAGGGTGGGCCAATTCATTACTGAACCCTACGGACTAAGAATGGGATGCCATTAAACTTCATGCATGTAAAGGCAGGCATCCCAATACTTTTGTGATATTGATCTGATGGCAGCATTAATATTTATACAGCCCTGGTAAATTCCAGGGAGCTGGGCCCTAAAGGCATGCTGGCAGGCTGAATATATTTTTGGGCACACTGGGCTAGGGGGCTTTTCCTGAAGTGGATCCATCCAGCTTGGAGGGCTCCCTGCTGCTCTAAAGGCATGCTGGCTCGTGTTTGCTCTGGAGAGGACACAGGTTAGCGACCTGAGGGCCTGGAAGTTGGGACCACTGGGAACTGACTGAATGTGAGGCTGCTAAAGATCTGGTCTGGTATCACTGGAGATAGGAATCGCTCGGAATTTGGGGAGAGACAACCAGCTGTCCTTGGGCCTTGTGTGAGTACAGACTGAAAGGTCTTAGAGACTTTTGGGCTGCTGCTGCCCCTCTGGTTTAGAGAGAGTCTGCTGTGGGTACGTGTAAAGGGGACACCGGCTAGTGTCCTGAAGAGTTTAGTCCACCCAATGCTCTTTAAAGGGACTCTGCTGCCGTTTAACTACTACTTTCTCAAAGTTAAGTCCACTGTTTGTTGCAAGCACAGACTTTACTACAGCTTTTTGTAGAAAGAATACATAGGGCCAGATTCATAAAGACTTACGACGGGCGTATGAGTAGATACGCCGTCGTAAGTCAGAATCCGCGCCATCGCATTTTAAGCGTATGCTCAAACTGAGATACGCTTAAATATTGCTAAGATACGACCGGCGTAAGTCTCCTACGCCGTCGTATCTTAACTGCATATTTACGCTAACCACTAGGGGCGTGTACGCTGATTTACGCCTAGAATATGTAAATCAGCTAGATACGCCTATTCACGAACGTACGCCCGGCCGTCGCAGTAAAGATACGCCGTTTACGTAAGGGGTTTTCAGGCGTAAAGATAAACCACCAAAAAGATGGCGCAGCCAATGTTAAGTATGGACGTCGGAACCGCGTCAAATTTTTAAAATTTTACGTCGTTTGCGTAACTCGTCCGTGAATGGGGTTGGCCGTAATTTACGTTCACGTCGAAAGCATTGACGATTTGCCGACGTCATTTGGAGCATGTGCTGGGATACGTCCACGGACAGCGCGTGCGCCGTTTGTTAGAAACGTCAAATACGTGGGGTCACTAGTATTTTGCATAGAACACGCCCCCAACCAGCCTATTTTGAATTAGGCGGGCTTACGCCGGCCCAGTTACACTGCGCCGCCGTAAGTTACAGCGCAACTTCTTTGTGAATACAGGACCTGCTTCTCTAACTTACAGCGGCGTAGTGTATCTGAGATACGCTACGCCCGCCGAAATCTATCTGAATCTAGCCCATAGTCTTCAAGTTGTACATAGCTCCTGTTTTTGGTATATCCCACTCAATCCCCTCAACCATATCTTAGTTCTCCAAAAACAAAAACAATACCCCTAGACTGATCATTGAAGAAATGTGTGACTGAGCTTGTGTGCCTGGCTGCGGGGCAAGCATTTGGGGAAGACTTGGGCAATATTCTTGCATCTCCTATGGGAGTAGCACTACACTTTTATTTGCACAGTACACATGATTTTTAGAGGCTGTGTTCTGACCTGCTTTGCATTGCGCTGTTTATTTGGTTACAGAATATCCTATTACAAATCATTTGGACTGCAGTGAAAGCAAGCCAAGCACAGCCTTTTCTTAGCAAATGTGACATTTTCCATTCAAAGGCACCTGCATGTGTTCAAAAGGAAAATGCAGTGTTTGACTGGAATTTCCATTGACATGAACCCCTAAAACTGACAGGGGTTCTATTAATGGTCAGCTTGTATTTTTTAATGACTTTAGCCTTATGCACACCAGGTTACGCCATACAGTGTAACATTTTAATTAATAATTTTCTGTACCTGGGAAGCAGATGCGCAGCGTACATTCTGCTGCCAACAGCCCGTCAAAATACATAGTGGCTGTACACTGGTAGTCTTACGGCCTCATGTGTTCAGAAAAATGAGCCCCAACTGCAGGAATCCCACAACCATGACATATGGAGCCCACTGTAATCTCCCAGTAGAAGAAACCCCTAGTAAGTTCTTAGTCATGTCTAGGGATGATTTGGGGTTCAGTACAAAATACAATTCATCTGAACCCAAAAGTTAGCTTTCATTGCTGGGCCAATGAGTTGTGAGTGGGAAAATTCCCTGTCCCGCAACTTTCATACACAAAATAGTCCACGACATCATTGACTTAATTTGGACACGTTTCCAAACCCAAGCTCATCCCTAGTCGTGACGTGAAACGTACATAGAAAAGAGGTCTCTCTCCTTGCACCCAGTCACCAAGCAGCAACTCTGTCTCATGGGAGAAAGGGGAGTCCATCCCTTCTACACCATATTTAGATGTACCAGAACTTTTTTCTTAAGTTAATAGTAACAGTTTGTTCTTCAGTTAGTTGTATTTGTTGCTTTGCCCTACATGTTTCAAAAATACATTAAAAACAATAAAAAAAAACCTCTGCACAAAAACATTTGTTTGTACTGTACCTATACATCTAAATACATTAAGAACACCAGTAGCCATCTATTTAAAAAAGCTTGAATGTTAGATTGTGACCTTGTTGTGCTCTTTTCTGTTTGGCCACTTTCTGTTTTTTTCTTTTCCCTGACACATGTGTACTTAGTTTGTTTTAGCTGATTTGGGGGGAAATCTAAGAGATTTAACGAAGCTGAATAAGGCAGTCTTTGAGTCTAACAACAAATTGTGGGGCCGGTTTAGTTTTACAGTATAAGTGAAAGCCTTCCTGACAGGTCCTCCTATGAATGGATTATCCTGCCATTCTAGACATTTTTATCGTACTGATTCATTTTTCCTAAAGAATGTTCGCTTTTACATATTTTAAAAATGATTCTAAATGGCCTGTCCAGATTACATCTCGCCTGTGAATTTCAGCTGATATTCTGTTACAGTGCAGACTGACAATGTTTAATTGGTAAAGTGTAGTCAGTAATGCAAAAAAAAAGTAAGCACGCTAGCTGACCTTAATAAATTACAAAAATTAATGGGAGCTTGGATACTGTATCTCAATGTATAGATGTGTATATATTAACTCAGTGACCATTACGCGTTATCCTGAGGCACTGTATATAAAAGATTCATTTTATACCCTCTCTGTTGGGCAAAGATTAATATACATTTCATAGGTGCATTGAAATATTTGAGAATTAAAACTGTGTCAATAAGGAAATAGTGTGTTTTTGTAAATCTAACCTTGATGGTAGTTTTAGCAGCCGTTTTTTTTTTAGAGTCAACTAATTTAAAGCATTTTTTTGGCTGTATTGAGTTTCAGATTATAATCCCCTTCCAACAAATCACCATGTTGCTTTGACAGGGAGCTACCGTTTGTATCTTACCAACAACACCACATACAATTAAATGGTGGTCTCACGGCCTCTATTTAGATTTATGGACACTCTTTAAAGTTCTATTGGATCGGAAGGACCGTTAGACCATCAATAAAGTATGTACAACAGCAGACCATTGACCTCCAGTTGGCTATTATGAGGGTTTGGATAAGGAAAAATAGAGAGGAGCCTAAGGCCAGCCATACACAGTTCGAATCTCAGCCGGTTCAGCAGGAAACAGGAGAGATTCGAACTGTTAATGGGTAGGCTGAATGTATAAAGTCAATTGATCGATCAACTTGGGTACAACCTGCCTTCCGGATTCTCGTAGGATTCTCGTTTTCAGCTGCCATAGCCGATAGCAATAATCTCTTCTCCTGGCGGGGACAGCTCAATCCAGCCCCCCCCCCCCACATCGAAAGTAGACAATGGCTCGGCAGGAGGAATTCCCAGTGTCGGCACTGTGGTTGCAGGTGCAGCGATACCCCTGCAGGAGCCGTTTAAATATGTGTGTTGCAGACTTGGCCTCTTAACTCCAATAACAGCCTCTGCTCCTCTTGACACACCTGGCAATAGTGTAAGTGCAAAGACCAATGAGAAACACACACATTTTGATAAAACACAGACATTTTCTTTACTGTAATATTTCTTTGGAAAAGTAACATACGGTAACAGTATATGTATTCAGGTAATCAACTGGAGAGCAATAACTGAGATTAAGAGCAATATAGCTCAACCCTATATTCAGGCTGCTTTCAGGGGATTCCAAACCTGAGAATGTTCCCAAGAGCAGAGGCACACTTAAATGGCAAATAAATCACAATATGACCCTTTAAATCGGATTGGTTACCTTTACTCAAGTTTTCTCTATGAGTCCAGGCAGGAGGAGAGCAGAGGAATGACCCTCTTTGTGGCAGACCTCTCTCTTCTGTCCCCTGACACCACAGGCCCAACTTTAAACTTTATTCAAATCAAAATGTAATGACTTAACTTCCCAGATAAACTGTCCCACACACCCACTTCATATACAAAGCCCTGAATATGTGTGTGCGGGTCCATGTGGCACTAGTAGCTTCAGTCCTTTTGAAGAAAAGATAAGAATTTGTGTCTTCAGCTAGTCACTTTCGTTGGTGCATTTGACTTCCTGAATAGCAGGGCCAAACAACTCAACTGTCCCAGATTATCAAGTGGGGAAGGCAGGCTCTTTCTCAGCTAGGTGTTTTTTTTTTGCCGTCGTCCCATTGGGAAGATTTACCTTCACTTCCTGTTCCACAACCAAAATCAAAACAGGAAGTGAGAGAAAATCCCTGCAAATTAATGTGATCCCTTGGGGACACCCAGGTCACCAGAACTTGTGTCCCCATTATCAGATTTCACTTTCAATGATGGTAAAAAGGACAATAAGAGAGGGTGATTCTCCATAATGGGGAAACAGACAGCAATACAAACTGACAAGTGTTCTAATCCATCTCCAAAAGTCTGCCTTATACTTTAAGAGCAGCGAAAACAAGGAACATGCTTCCAAGGAACTCATTATAGCAGAAACATTGTATTATTACATGACATTGTTGCAGACATTTTTTTTTCTGAAAGAACAAACTAAGGTTAAATCTTTCAGGTTCTTTCAGGTTCTAGTGAGATATGTCATAGATGGGATTTCCCCTTAGACCCCCCCAGATGGTAATTTTCCTTAGCATGCAATGGAAAGAGAGGGAATCCCCTCTGCTAATTGACCTTCCAGATCTAGACTGATGAAATTCTTATTTGTTAAAAGCCAAACTAAAGCTATCCTTACAATTGTGGTCATGTTATAACTTATATGTATTTAGGAGTCCTGACCTGTTTGGTTTAGAATAATTATCAGAACATTGATTATACATATTTTCCTTTCCCACTGTCCAATCTCAATAGGTCTTCCAAATGAATCATTAATGGTAGAGAGAGTCAGGTTCATCAATCACCTTTCCTTATTACCATTCTTATCTTTTCTTCATATCCTTGGAGATATTTTAAAAGCATGACATTTTCTGTGGAAACCTCAAAAAAGTAAATGAGAAAACTCATATTATTTGCTTGGTATGGGGAACACAAGGTTTATATAGGGAATAATCTATACAATATTTGATAACTAGGGTAAAATGGCATTCTGTATATAAAATGATTTCTTGAATGAGAAAAGTGAAACTATGTATCCTATTTGATACCCCTAGAGAACTTTAGGGAATAACCAATGATTTTTGTTTTTCTCATAGACAGATTATGGATTATATAGAAACTATTAAGGAGTAGAGTTTCAACAGGCTATGTTAAGTCCTATTTTGGAACTTTTCCCAACTGATAAAGGTTTTGGAAAAAGTCTTACTAGAATAATATATACCGTGATAGAGCCTTCTATCCATCAAAAAGTTAAAGATCAAAAAAATGGAAGAAGGTACAAAGGTTAATTGTAGCTAAAGAGCTTAGAGAAATCTATTTGAAATTGATTTATAGAGCCTTCGGCCCAGATTCTCGTAGATGGGCGTAAAACTGTGCGGGTGTAACGTATCTGATTTACGCTACGCCGCCGCAAGTTTTACAGGCAAGTGCTTTATTCACAAAGAACTTGCCTGTAAAGTTGCGGCGGCGTAACGTAAATCACCCGACGCAAGCCCGCCTAATTCAAATTAGCCGGGTAGGGGGCGTGGCGCATTTAAATTAGGCGCGTTCCCGCGCCAAACTTACTGCGCATGCGCCGTCCGGAAAATATCCCAGGGTGCATTGCTCCAAATGACGTCGCAAGGACGTCATTGGTTTCGACGTGAACGTAAATGGCGTCCAGCCCTATTCACGGACGACTTACCCAAACAACGTGAATTTTAAAATTTCGACATGGGAACGACAGCCATACTTAACATTGGTTGCCCCTCATATAGCAGGGGCAACTTTACGCGGTGCAAATCTAACGTAAACGCCGTAACTTCACTGCGTCGACAGCGCGTACGTTCGGGAATTCGCGTATTTTGCTAATTTGCATACTCGACGGGGAAAACGACGGAGGCGACACCTAGCGGCAAAAAAAAAATTGCATTTAAGATCCGACAGCGTAAGAGCCTTACGCCTGTCGGATCTAATGGATATCTATGCGTAACTGATTCTAAGAATCAGTCGCATAGATACGACGGCCCAGATTAGGACTTACGACGGCGTAAATTGCGTTGCGCCATCATAATCCCTTTGAGAATCTGGGCCTATATTTCTACAGAAAAATATGGTGAGTGGATGGAAGAGAGTGATACACATTGTTTGAAATGTGGATCCCTCTGTCCAATGTCCATACCTAAATAATATGTTCTTTCACTGAAAGAAGGTCGTGAGGATTTGAAATAGAATTGGGGAATGTTTTATATCATATTATATTTTTGAATTGATTTGAATAAAGTATTTTATTTTTAAAAATTAGAATTTCGCCTCCCTCCCTTTCCTTCCAGTTTCTATCTTATATCTGGGAAAGAAAGTTTAGAGGATTTTCCCTAATAGTGATAAGACAGAAATAATAATAATTTGCAAAAAAACTAAATATGGTTGGTAGTACCCTGCAAGGCGCTTCCATCCCCATTGAACATACAAATGCAGAGTTTTGCCCATTGGGACTTTAGATGAATTGCCACACAGCCAGTAATAAAAACATAGTGCAGGTTTATTGGGTATATGCCAGCAATAACACTGGAAAAAAGTGTTGTAATGCCATTTGGCCCAAATATACAGATCAGTTACATACAGTAATCAAATCAGTCTGTGGTAAGTGTGTTGTAGCATCTACGGTGGCCCAGCGCGTTTCGTGAGTTCAGTCTCACTCTTCAGGGGTTGATGCATAGACAAAATCTATAAAGTAAAATGGTTAAAAGATATAACATAGTAATGAACATAAAAATGTATCAAGTAGGTTGAAATGTGGGAATCAGACTTATGCCGCGTCCATCCAATGAAAACGGTGTGATGGATTTTTTTTAACCGATGAAGCTGACTGATGGTCAGTCGTGCCTACACACCATCAGTTAAAAAAACGATCGTGTCAGAACGCAGTGACGTAAAGCACAACGACGTCCTGAAAAAAATGAAGTTCAATGCTTCCAAGCATGCGTCGACTTGATTCTGAGCATGCGTAGATTTTTAACCGATGGACGTGCCTACAAACGATCGTTTTTTTTCTATCGGTTAGGTATCCATCGGTTAAATTTAAAACAAGATCAAATTTTTTTAACCGATGGGGCCCGCACACGATCGGTTTGGTCTGGTGAAAATGGTCCATCAGACCGTTCTCTTCGGTTTAACCGATCGTGTGTACGCGGCATAAGGCATACATACTAACAGAGATGCAGGATGTCCCATGCCAAAGTCCCGCCAGTAGCCACTGGAGGCGTCTGACCCTGGAGCTGTGGGTAAAGAATCCAAAATGGGCCAGCAGTGCAAAACAAGACAGATGGAAAAACAGGCAAACAGAACTGTCCAGAATGGCCTGCTGGCATGGTGGCCAGAAAAAAGAGTGTAAATGAGTGATGATGTGCACTAATAAATTAGGAAAAAATGAAAAAAAATATAAAAAAGTAAAAAATTGTAATAAAATAATAAAATAATGATTAAATGGCCAAGAGCAAAGACATGGTACAATTCTGAATGGTAAAGGTGACTGCACAGCTTAATTGAATGAGAGTTCACATGTGAAAATAAGTACATGTGTTGTAAAGTATAAACTGCAGCTTTTTTAGCGATAATAAGGTGGAAGACACCTGCTGCCCACTTTTGGCTGTCTGTACCCGACTTTCCAGTCCTTTTATTAGGAAATTATTATATTCAAGTCTGCTTTGCATTATGTGGAATTGCTCGCTTGCAGGTGTGCTGTGTGTCTTGCTCCCCACGGTGGCTGTGCTGGTCTTTTCTTTGATGCCGATCCATGATCCATTGTCCCCGCTCATCCCATCATGGATGGGCAAGCCCAGTGAGATGCATTGGCATTGGGTACAGCATCTGGCGCATGGCATGGCATCGGATCATCTGACTTCAATCATGTGATGCTGTGTAGTGACTCGCACTCCTTCGCTGTCCTTTCCCCTACGATGAGGAGAGTTAGTGAGGTTTATTTTCAGTCCCACCCTCCCCCTGGGCGTCGCCCACTGTGTTGTGGGATCCTCTGATGGGCCGGCGGGGCTGTAAATAGCAGGGCTCAGGCACCAGTCTATGCAATGCCTCCCAGGTGGTTGGACACACATTATTTTTGGTCAATTATTATTATTTGGTCAATCATTATCTTGATCCTGGTAGGTAATAACCCTTCCCCTCCCTCATTTGTCCCCAAATATTTATTTATTTTTACCTGTTTTGACTTTGCATTAGTGGGATACTCCCACGCAATGATGTCACTGCCTCACCAAGCTGCAATTTATATTTTACGACATATGTACTTAGTTTCACATGTGGACTCTCATTCAATTCAGCTGTGCAGGTCACCTTTATCATTCCCAATTGTTCCATGTGGTTTCTCTTGGCCATTTAAACAGTACTTTATTATTTTCTCCCCATTTTTTATAATTTTTTCATCTTTTAAATTTTTTCCCCCAATTTACTAGTGCACATCTTTACACATATACACTCTTTTTTTTATAGCCACTATCCTGGCAGGCCATGTTGGACGGTTTTGTTTGCCCATTTTTCCATCTGTCTTATTTTGCACTGCCAGTCCATTTTGGATCCTTTAGCCACAGCTCCCGGGTCAGACGCTTCCAGTGGCTATCAGTGGGACTTTGGCATGGGACATCCTTTATCTCTGTGAGTATGGATACCTTAGTCTGATCCCCACATTTCAACCTACCTGATACATTTCTTTGATTATTACTGTATTATATCTTTTAACCATTTTACTTTATAGATTTTGTCTATGCATCAACCCCTGAAGAGTGAGACTGAATTAATGAAACGTGTTGGGTCACCATAGATGCTATGACACACTTACCATTGACTATTTGAATTACTGTATGTAACCATGTAATGGATCCGTATATTTGGGCCAACTGTTTGGTATTACAACACCTTGTCCAGTGTTATTGCTGGCATATACCCAATAAACCTGTACTATGGTTTTATTACTGGCTGTATGGTCTAAAGTCCCAATGGGCAAAATTCTGCATTTGTATTAACTGATTTGTACTGAACTTATATTGGAGCCAGATCTGAAATGTAAAGTTGCGAAATGTGTTTTTCTTTTCTTTTCTTGGAGTGGAACACCTGTTTTATGGTTCACTTCCTTTGTTTTTTGTGCTTATGAAATTGTTTTTATTTGTCAGGATAAAATGTTGATCGTTTTTAGATCATTTTGATTATATGTTCCTTATGAATCAGCCAGTTTTATGGAACAAGCATGAGCATCTTCATCTGGGCAATCACATCTTGTTGAGTCATTTGAAATAATTTGTAAGATATTTATAAGATATTTTGAGAGTTGAGTTGGCTCACCACGAGATGTTTGTATTGGCTCATCTTTGCCATCGTGCCACTTTCTCTACCACCTTTTTCATTTTTGAAGCCTTTACAAGGACAAGGAGAGTTCACTTTTAGGGTGGTGTTGATTTAAAAATTGCTTAGCTTGGCAATAGCTAGTGTACACAGTTGCAGCAAACTTTTAGTTGAACCATGCAAGATTAATGTCATGAAATTAATCTACTGAGATATTACAAAACAGAGACCCATCACCTAACCATTTTATGAATGTGCAATTAATCACTTGACAGACATGTTTGTCTGCTGAGGTGGAAAGCTTACGTGACGTGGCTAAATTGTGGTCTTGTATGATTGTACTGTAAGAGCTCTATAGGCTTCCTGTTGATTTATTGAGTAAGAAAATATCCATCTAATGATTCTTGAGATTGAAACACTAATGCCTAGTAAACCTAGTGGAAAATCATCAGTTAGCCCTAAAAAATCACATCCTTTTTAAATTTTTAAAAATTGTTTAGGCAAAACCTTCTTGAGTTTCTGTGGAAGACCTTGTCTGTGCACTGTTTCCATCTAAACTGACCAAATAACAAACTAAGGCCCAGATTCACAGAGAGCAAGGCGCATATTACGCCGCCGTAGAGCAAACACCGTACGCCACGCCAACGTAGCGTGGAGAGGCAAGCATTGCATTCAGCAAGCCAGTGCTCCCAACGCTGCGCCAGCGTGGCGTGGGTTTCAAAGGCGCACACCGGCGTAGGTGGAAGTGGACGTGAACCCATGCAAATGATGAGCTGAGCGCCAGACAGGTACGTATCATGAACTGCGCATGCGCCGTGACATGGACGCATGCACAGCACCCCCCTGCGCCTGCTCACAACCACGCCGGCACAACTGCCTAAGCTATGCCGGAGCACCATGTACACCGTGAACATAACGTACACCCAGCCAGACACACGTCCAGCGCACAATACACAGGCTTGTGTTCCCTGGTGCAGACCTGTGCATGTCTGTTGCCAGGTTGCACTTCATTTATGGGGAATAACTTTACGCTGGACATACAACTTATGCGCATCTCGCGTAGCATGCGCCGGGCACACGCACGTTCGTGAATCAGCGTATTTCCCTCATTTGCATGTTTGAATGGCTAATCAATGGGAGCAGCACCATCTGCACAGCCCACCCTACGCCGGCTTGTGCAAGCTACGTCGGCGGGATGTAGCCTGTTTTTAGGCGCATGTTGGTTCGTGGGTCTGCCGCACACATACGACAGCGCATATCGGCACTTACGTCGGAGTAACGTGTTATATGTCGGCGTAAGTGCTTTGTGAATCTGGGCCTAAGTGCGGTTTAGGAAGAGAACAAACCTGTCTATTAATAAACAATGAATGTGGTTGGATCTGTGCTGTGCTAAAAAACAAAAATGTGAAAATAAGGCTGCTAACACAAATTGCTCCCAAATTGAAAATGTAAAACAATAGCCCCAATATAAAAAAAAATAAAGACAAAAGTGCACTCATATAAAACCATATAACTAAAGAAATATAAAAAATGCAAAGTCCATATGTGTGAAGAAAAAAGTCCACAGTATATTCAATGTGATGGAGAAAATGAATAATTATGTTAATCACTTCAGCCACTGAAGATTTCCCCCCTTAATGACCAGACCATTTGTTTGCCATATGGCACTGCGCTATAACAAAAAAAGAGCCCACATTTTGAAAAAAATATATATTTTTTACTTTTTGCTATAATAAATATCCAAAAATGTGTTTAGGCCACCTTAGTATGCAGGGGCTAGAGTTGTGCTTCCCTACACAGCTCTGTAGCCTAGGATGGCAAGGGACTCCTCTGTTTCTAACTACTAATCCTCCCCCTCCCTTCCCCAAAATAACAGACAGATTGGAGACTGCACTGTCCACTTTTCTGTGGTACTGGAAGCTCAGAAAAGCAACAGTGTGAGAGAAGGAGCCAGCTGCATTTAAAGTTGTTAACTGCAAGTGCTGGAATAAAAATATGAACAACTAGTTTACTGGGGTACATTTATTTTGCTGTGCTTAGTGGCTTAAATGGGAACTTCAGTCATTTTTGTTGTTTTAACTTTGGATAGTAAAACTTTTTTTCTGCTTTTTTCTGATTTTTTCTGCCAGTAAATACCTTATACAGCCCACTTCCTGTCTGGTTTAAAGCCTAGACATCATGCACAGCTCTCTCCCTCACGTTCTTGCAAGAGTTTGCCAGGAAGGGAGGGGGGGTGAGTCATAAGAGCTCCAATGAGATCCGCAGAGCTGGAGGTGTGTCTGTGTAAATACCTGATACAGCCAACTTCCTGTTTCTTGTCTGATAAAAGCCTAGGCTTATGATATCATGCACAGCTCTCTCTTTTTCTCTTTCACTCTCCAGAGTGTTTGCCAGGAAGGGAGGGGGGGTGAGTCATAGGAGGGCCAATGAGAGCTGCAGAGCTGGAGGCGTGCCTGTGTAAATCCTGGAAGTGAACAGGCAGCAGCTTCAGCTGCCCACAGTAAATATGGATGTAGCCAGACTCAGAGGAGGGAGATTTCTGCAGCATATTTGGCAAGTACAGAATCACAGTATATATCAAATAATATACAAAGTGGTTGGAGGGGAGCTTTAGAATGGCAAAGATGTTTTTATTACAAATTATATGAGCAGACTGCAGTTCCTCTTTAAAGTGGAACTTCACTCTCCCAATCAACATTGATTATTTTTAATTCTCATGCTGCTAGCATTGGTAAATAGATAAGAAAATACATCATATTTACTTAATTTTAACGTTTTAAATTGCTTTAGTTACTTCCTGGTTCTTTGCCTAGGCAAACAATGCCATAAATCCCAGGAGTCTTCAGGAGGGGGGTGGGGATAGGGGTTTTCGCAGCTAAGCACACTCTCCTCCATGCATGATTGAGCTAAGGGCAGACGGATTCGAGGACATAAATGCTACATTAATCATTTGCCCTTGCTAAAAATGGCCACGGGGGGGGGGGGGGGGGTTGCTAGGGGGTTGTGTTTCAAAGTGAACAAAATAAAGTATGGAGACAAGGATGCATGGGAGAGTTTGCTGTGAATATTAAAAATTAATGAAGTAGTGATTTTGGTTTGTGGTGCTCAGATGCAGTGAAGATCCACTTTAAGCTGAAAAATGCTGAGGGTTTAATACTACTTTAACCACTTGCTTACTGGGCACATATACCCCCTTTCTGCCTAGGCGAAATTTCAGCTTTCAGCGCTGTTAAGCTTTGAATGACAATTGCGCAGTCGTGCGACGTGGCTCCCAAACAAAATTGTCATTTTTTCCCACAAATAGAGTTTTCTTTTGGTGGTATTTGATCATCTCTGCGGTTTTTATTTTTTGCGCTATAAACAAAAATAAAGCGACAATTTTGAAAAAAACACAATATTTTTTACTTTTTGCTATAATAAATATCCCATTTTTTTTTTAACAATTTTTTTTTCTCAGTTTAGGCCGATGCGTATTCTTCTACATATTTTTGGTAAAAAAAAAACGCAATAAGCGTATAGTAATTGGTTCGCTCAAACGTTATAGCGCCTACAAAATAGGGGATACAATTATGACATTTTTTTTATTATTTTTTTACTAGTAATGGTGGCGATCTGCGATTTTTGTCAGGACTGCGATATTACGGAGGACACATCGGACACTTTTGACACATTTTTGGGACCATTCACATTTATACAGCCAACAGTGCTATAAAAATGCACTGATTACTGTAGAAATGTGACTGGTAGGGAAGGGGTTAACACTAGGGGGCAAGGAAGGGGTTAAATGTGTGACCTAGGGAGTGATTCTAACTGTGGGGGGAGGAGACTGATTGCGGGAGGTGACCGATCAGTGTCCCTATGTACAAGGGACACACCATCGGTCTCCTCTCCCTGACTGGATGTGGATCTCTGTGTTTACACACACAGAGATCCATGTCCCTGCTCTGTGACTGGCGATCGCGGGAACCTGGCGGACATCGCAGCTGTCGGGCACGCGCATCAGCACCTGAGTGACGCGACGGGCACACCCCCCAGCGGCGGCAGGCCAGAGGCCGTATATTGACGGCCTCCCGGCATTGTAGAGCCGGATAGGAAGTGGTTAACAATGATGGTAAATTCCCACATTTATGACTTGTTTTGTTGACTTTATTACACAATTAATGTGGGGAAAACTACTACACTCAAAATGTAGAAGAAAAAAAAGCTTCACCAGAGAACTAGGACCGCGCTGTGCAATTTACTATTTTAAAGAAATGTAAGTTTAAGAAGTTGATGATCTTGCATCATGACCAGGTTGGGAAAATACAAACTGATCAACCATTTCCCACCGGATGCGTTTTGGTTCAGCATGACGTTTTTATTACAGGATATTGCATAGGAACATAATTTCTTAAGTTGTGAAATACAGAAAAGACCACTAGATGATCAGACAGGGCTGAGCAATGTCATCTTAACCACACACTTCCTTATTATTTTTATCTTCTATAGTGAATCTCAGTGGTGGGCATAAACTTACCATATTTTATATCTTTCTTTGGTAAAATAGTGCCGTCCTTGCTGAAGCAAGCGTAGAGCCTTTTCACAGCAACAGAACTATGAAAAAGTTATAAGATCTGCTTCTAGCTTTTTCCATAAATCCTTCCAGGCGCTACTTTTTGAGGAACATCAATTAGTGTCGCTCTTCAGACACCATAAAAGGCTGAGCACTTCATGGCTTGGCGCTGAAGCAACTCATGAATGGCACACGTTCAGTTTGATTTGTTGCCAGTACATCTCCATCTTAAAATGGAAATTTATTGTACGAATCAGTCAGGGGCGGACTGACAACTCATGGGGCCCCCGGGCAATAGGAGATTATGGGGACCCTGGGCAATAGGAGATTATGGGGCCCTTGGGCAATAGGAGATTATGGGGCCCCCAGGCAATAGATTATGGGGCCACACAGTATACACACACACATACAGTATATATACACACACAGACACACAATATACACACACAGTATACACACACATACAGTATATATACACAGACACACAATATACACACACAGTATACATACACACAGAATACACATACACACACTGAAAAGGTACTGGAGAGGCGGGGTAGCTATAATCTTGGGATTAAAAAAAAAAAAAAAAAGATATTTACATACTGTCCCTGGTTTTACTGAGACTGGCAACCCTGATGGGGCCCCCTAGTGGCATGGGGCCGTCGGGCAGTGCCCGAGTGCCCAAATGGTCAGTCCGCGCCTGGAATGCAGTTAGAAAAAGTGCAATGTGATGTTTCAGAACTATGCAGGGACACTTTATTAGGTACACCTTGCTAGTACCAGGTTGGACCCCCTGTTGCCTTCAGAACTGTCTTCATTCTTCATGGCACAGACTCAACAAGGTGTTGGAAACATTCCTCAGAGATTTTGGTCCAAAGTGACATGATAGCATCACGCAGCTGCTGCAGATTTGTCGGCTGCACATCCATGATGCGAATCCCCCATTTCACCACATCCCAAAGGTGTTTTTTTGGATTGAGATCTGGTGACTGTGGAGGCCATTGGAGTACAGTGACCTCATTGTCATGTTCGAAAACCAGTGGTGAGATGATTTGAGCATTGTGACATGGTGTATTATCATTCTGGAACTGGCCATCAGAAGATGGGTACACTTTAGTCATAAAGGGATGGACATGGTCAGCAACAATACTCAGGTAGGCTGTGGCGTTTAAATGATGCTCAATTGGTACTAAGGGGCCCAAAGTGTGCCAAGAAAATATCCCCCACACCATTACACCAACACCAACCTGAACCGTTAATACAGGACAGGATGGATCCATGCTTGCATGTTGTTTACGCCAAATTCTGACTCTACCATCTGAATGTTGCAGCTGAAATTGAGACTTATCGGTCCAGGCAATGTTTTTCCAATCTTCTATTGTACAATTTTGGTGAGCCTGTGCGAATTGTAGCCTCAGTTTCCCATTCTTAGCTGACAGGAGTGGCACCTGATGTGGTCTTCTGTGGCTGTAGCACATCTGCTTCAAGGTTCGATGTGTTGTGCATTCAGAGATGATACTCTGCATACTTTGGTTGTAACGGGTGGTTATTGGAGTTACTGTTGCCTTTCTATGACCTTGAATCAGTCTGTCCATTCTCCTCTGACCTCTAACATCAACAAGGCATTTTCATCCACATAACGGTCACTCACTGGATATTTTCTCTTTCTCAGTAAACCCTAGAGATGGTTGTGCGTGAAAATCCCAGTAGACCAATCGTTTTTTTAAATATCCAGACCAGCCCGTCTGGAACCAACAACCAAGGAAAAGTCACTTATATCCTCTTTCTTCCCCATTGTGATGCTCGGTTTGAACTTCAGCAAGTCATCTTCACCACGTCTAGATGCCTAAATGCATTGAGTTGCTGCCATGTGATTGGCTGATTAGCAATTTGTGTTACCAAGCAATTGAACAGGTGTACCTAATAAAGTTGCTGGTGAGTGTACAGTCTATGAAGAACTGTCAACACAATCACACTAATTTACAGTCTGTGAAGCCGCAAGGCATCACTTCTGGCTTCCCATACAAGAAATGGTGGCGGCTGCACCCGAGAGCTGATTGAAAAATCATCTGGGGTGAAGACATCACTGGATTCGTGGACAGGTAAGTGCCCTAATATATTAAAAGTCAACAGCTACATTACTTGTAGCTGCTTATGTTTACATTTTTCTGAAGGAGCCCAGAGCTCCTCTTTAGATAGCCTACCATTTCTCTTAGCTCCCTTTTATTAACAACCTGATGATCTGAGAACCTCTTTGCCTAAGATGCAAGAGAGCAATTCCCAAACACACCCACTGCAGTCTTCTCATGTGCAAAAAGCCTGATGTAAAATGTAATATGTTAAGGCCCATACACACGATCGGACTTTTCTACAACAACGGTCCGATGGACATGTTTTATCGGACAATCTGACCGTCTGTATGCTCAATCGGACAATTGTTGGTTTTTCAACACATGTTCGCCGTGGATGCTCTCATACTTTTCGACAACAAATGTCCGATGGAGGATAATCCGATTGTGTGTACACAAGTCCATTGGACTAAAGTCCAAAGTAGAAACACGCATGCTACGAACCAATGCTAAAGATCAGACAACAATAGCAGAAGTTGCCCAAAGGGGGTCGGTAAAAAGCTGAAAAAACACGTGATTTGGTTAAATGTTGGCTGAAAAAGTTCTGCCGTGTGTATGCCTACCAAGTTCATGGCCAACGGCTCTTCAGACCAAAATCCACGGAAGAGTCTAATGGAAGTCCGATCGTGTGCATGAGGCTTTAGTCTCTACCAGTCACAAGATCGTCATTACTGATGATTCAAGAAACAGAGAGAAAGGGAGTCCCAGAGGTTCTTAGGGAATTCCATTAAGCTTAAAGAGAGCTGCAGATGATTGGACACAGCTTAAGGTATATTGAGTTTTCTGACTTAAACATAGCAGCAATGGGCCAGATTCACAGACGAAGTACGCCGGCGTATCTACTGATACTCTGGCGTACTTTCAAATTTGCCGTGTCGTATCTTTAGTTTGAATCCTCAAACCAAGATACGACGGCTTCTGGCTTCGATCCGACAGGCGTACGGCTTCGTACGCCTTCGGATCATAGGTGCAATACTTCGGCGCCCGCTGGGTTGAGTTTGCGTTGTTTTTCGCGCCGGGTATGCTAATTAGCTTTTTCCGGCGATCCACGAATGTACGCGTGGCCGTCGCATTCTCTTACGTCGACGCTAGTCGGCTTTTCCCGGCGTATAGTTAAAGCTGCTATTTTGTGGCGTATAGATAGACTTGCCATGTTAAAGTATGGCCGTCGTTCCCGCGTCAAATTTTGAATTATTTTTTTTTGCGTAAGTCGTCCGTGAATAGGAAAGGACATAACTCACGTCTATGTTCAAAAAATTACGTCGATGCAACGTCATTTCGCGCAAAGCACGGCGGGAAATTTCGAAACGGAGCATGCGCATTTCAATCGGCGCGGGGACGCGTCGTTTTCCGCGCCGGGTATGCTAATTAGCTTTTTCCGGCGATCCACGAATGTACGCGCGGCCGTCGCATTCTCTTACGTCGACGCTAGTCGGCTTTTCCCGGCGTATAGTTAAAGCTGCTATTTTGTGGCGTATAGATAGACTTGCCATGTTAAAGTATGGCCGTCGTTCCCACGTCTAATTTTGAATTTTTCTTTTTTGCAGAAAGTCGTCCGTGAATAGGAAAGGACATAACTCATGTCTATGTTCAAAAAATGACGTCGGTGCAACGTCATTTTGCGCAAAGCACGGCGGGAAATTTCGAAACGGAGCATGCGCATTTCAATCGGCGCGGGGACGCGCTTCATTTATATGAACCACGCCCCCTACCCGCCCAATTTGAAATACGCGCCGAGAAATACACTACGCCGCCGTAATTTATGGCGCGAAATCTTCCTGGATTCGAAATTCCGCCAGGTAAGATACGGCGGCGTAGCATATATCTGATACGCTGCGCCAGGGCAAATGTCTGTGAATCTGGCCCAATGTTTGCAGGATAACTTTAGTATCTTACTGATTGCTTTTACTTGCTTTTTGTAAAGCCAAACAAGATAAGTAATATATTTTGGTTTCTTATAAGTCGGATTTATGGGTAAATCTAATGAAAACATATAGTTGCTGTTGTTATACATACAAAACACTCTTAAATGTCCCTGACTTCACACAGCCCTCTCCACCAGGAATTGCACAGCCCCAGTGAAGTCATGGAAGGCCACAGTGTAAGGATTTCTGTAATGACATCATTGGGAAACATTTCAGTTCCAAGATCTATTCCTTGCCTATTTTATAACCAGGATTGTTCACAACTTACAATAATGTTATTCCTGGAATTAGTCAGAGGATTTGTTTAATTACTTTATTCAGGTTTATATTAACTGGTGGAAACTTTATAGAAACAATTACTGTTTTTTTATTTTTTTACAAAGTGGATTGTATTTTTGCACAAAACATGACATCAGACCTGTTTTATGGCTGAACTCAACAAATCTCGGCTCTTTATTCTCTCTAAGATAGAGTTGAATGACCCGGATTGCTCAATTAGAGGGATTGTTGTATACAAAATAGAGTTCCAGTTTAGAATTAGAATATGGTCCCCCCCCCCCCAAACTATCTGTTGCTGATTTTATATTTTTATATTGTTAACTTCTCTACAGTGAGTTGAGGAGCTAATTGAGCTAGCTCTCTTCTCTTCTATCCCTCTTGTCCCTGGAGGCATACAGTAACTGAGTTTTGATTGGTCCTCCCTGGCTGTCAGTCAGAAGCTGAAATTGAATATGACATATTTCATGTTGGGAGCCCAAGAAAACTCCCTTGCCCTCAGCGCGGAATTTATAATTGTGGATGTTTGAAGGTTAAGTCCAGCTTGAGCTTTTAAGAGACAAACTGATGTGAACCTGATGTCTATGGTTTATGTACTTTAAAAGGGTTGTAAACCCTTGTGTTTTTATACCTTAAAGTGATATTAAAGGTTCCTGTTTAAAAAATAAATAACAAACATGTCATACTTAGCTCTACACGCGGCTCCTCCCCGCATTAGATAGCCCCCTCTGGGAAGCTTTCTCCCCAGCGGGTTACCTTACTTGCGTCTATGGAAGCTGAGTGTATGACCGCGTCATTGGACTTGATTGACACCAGCGGGAGCCAATGGCTGCCCTGCTATCAATTTATCTAATGAAGAGCCGAGAACCCATGGAGAGAGCGACGCGGGATCGTGCCCACGGAAATTTGGGGCTCAGGTAAGTAAAACTAGGGGGCTGGGGGGCCGGACACCGCAAGGTGTTTTTACACCTTAATCCATAGGATGCATTAAGGTGAAAAAACATGTAGGTTTACGACCCCTTTAATGCACCCTATGCATTAAGGTGAAAAAACTTCTGACAGTGACCTGCTCCCCGTTTTGCTCACCTGAGCCCATTCGTTCCTCCGCCGGAGGTGCGCTCTACCTCTCTGGCCAGGGTGCTCGGCTCTTGATTGGATAGATTGATAGCAGCGCAGCCATTGGCTCTCACTGCTGTCAATCAAATCCAATAGCTCAGGGGAGGGGCCGAGTCAGGCATTCTGTTTCTATGGACGCAAATGACTCAGGAGCATGCCCACACGGTAACCCCAAGGGAGAGCGCTTCTCCTAGGGGGTTTACCGATGCGGAGAGCAGCCAAGAGCGCCATTGAGGGACCCCATAAGACGATGATCGGGGCCACTCTGTGCAAAATGAACTGCACAATGGAGGTAAGTATGATGTGATTGTTATCTTTATTTTTTTTAAACAAGGGTTTACAACCCCTTTAAGTTGTTATTGGGTACTTTACAATAACATAGTATTTTCTCTATAGTCTTTAATGTAACGTTTTTGTTTTGTTGAGTTGACTAATTTTTTCTATCTTTTGTAAGCAATTTAGGAAAGCTTCATTGTAATTTTCTTTCAAGATCAAGTCAATATTATTTTGATCCATTGCCCTTAAATGGACAGTGCCTGTTTGGTAATCCGGCACTGCATACAAAAGGCTGAAATTAACAGACAAGACTTTTCAGCTTCAATCTGGTCTGATTAATGGATGAGAAGCTTTATCCTTTGTAATGACTGTGCATTTTCTTCAACATAAGACCAGTGTCTGTATCTAGTAGAACATACTATATTTTGACTGAAAATTTATTAGCATTGATGAGGATATGAATGGGCTAATCACTACATAGCAATGTAGCTTACTCACTACATAGACATCTTACTTTATTAACATATTCTTCAGAATAGTTTTTTTCTAGTTACATGTAGTATAACATTGTCCTAACACAGCGTTTCTCAACCAGGGTTGCGCGGGCCTTACTCTATCCCAGGGGTGCCTTACTACCCCAGTGATGGCAAACCTTGGCACCCCAGATTTTTTGGAACTACATTTCCCATGATGCTCAATTACACTGTAGAGTGCATGAGCATCATGGGAAATGTAGTTTTAAAACATCTGGGGTGCCAAGGTTCGCCATCACTGGGATAGAGACATCACTGCTCTATCCTATATTTTTGCACATCGTCATGAATTCCCATGGTGCAGACAGCCCAGCTGAGGACTCTGATGTGAAGAAGGGGGCTAAGGACTCTGATGTGAATTGGGGGAGTGAGGACTGTGATTTAAAATAGTGGAAGCGAGCAGGGGGGGGGGATTATGATGTCAAAGGAGAGGGCTTCTGATGTTGTGGAGGGACCCCATTTTGGACTGGGGTGTCTTGAAATGTTTGCATACTTTTAAAGGTTGCCATCCCTAAAAAGGAGATTGAGAAACACGGTCCTAACATTACGTATGCAGTTTTAGAGTTTGAAATCCTATGTTTTGTGACTGGAATGTAGAGCAACCATTGTAAAACAATGTTTGTCTACGGCATTTGCTTTTTACATTTTCCATAATGATTGTGCTTTAAAATATATTTTACAAATGTCGTGGGGATGGGTTTCAGTTTTGCAAGCTGATTAATATCACAATCTTGGTTATCTCCCAATGTGGGTTCTATTTTTTTTTTGTTGCCGTGATCAAAGTTAATCTTTCAAGTGCATTTACAAAGTGTAACAATATTTTTCTCTTTTATGAATAGTGATAATCAGCCCACTTGTTCCCCCACTGGAAAAAGCCCATAATGAAAGCCAAGTCAGGGCTTTGTTTTTAGAGGCAGTCACGCCACATTTAAAATGACTGTTTGCAGCAAACTACTGCAAGTCTTCAATTAAGTCTCATCTTAATATAATGAATTTGTGATTTTAAGACGTGTAGGTTTGGTGACAGCCTTGAGAAGGACTCTGTCAAGTCTACGATACGTCAAGTGAAACCTGGCATTGTGTGAAACAATTCTCATGGCACAATGCAGCCAAATGTTATCTTTGTAAGATATATGCAAATGTAGAGTGCACGGCTCATTTACATCATGTCTGTGGATAACAGTACTTGTTGTCAGAGTTGGACATGGATTCGTTCTCCTTTGTGCACTGTAGTGTATAGAAGAGGGGGCTAACTGGAAGCCTTTGTTTGCAGATTCCGTTAATGACCAGCCTTTTACACCCATGACAATAAAATTAGCTTTCAAGCGGTTGTTTACATTGTGAATTTACCTCTTACTATCTCTGGCCCTGTAGCGCTTTTAAATATGCAAACAAACGAATACATGAAAATTACAGAATCGACTTCTAAAACTATTTCAACAAGAGCCGAGATTTGTACAGTAAGTAGCATAGGGCAGATAGATTATTATTATTATTATTATAATACAGGATTTCTTTAGTTGTACGCAGTTTGCGCAGCGCTTTACATTGTAGGGAGACACTACACCAACAATACATTTCATAGTTACAGTGTTAGTCAGATTGAAAAAAACACAAGTCCATGAATGAATGAAAGACTTCATTCGCTACACATGCGAACTGAATCGCCTCAAGGCGCTTGGTATCAATTTCCTTCTAATATGGCCTTCAGAATAAGTGGGTCTTGAGTTTTTTCCTGAAGGCCTGGTGATTCATTTCCGTTCGGATATTGGTTGGTAATGCGTTCCATAGTCGGGGTCCTTGGACTGCAAATCTTCATTCTCTATTTGTCTTGAAACGGGCCTTGGGGATTTAAAGTCGATTTTGGTTGGTTGACCTGAGAACACGATTGGGGTTGTGGTATTTTTTTTTTCAATCAAAAATTCAAAATTTATTGAGATGCAATCACAACATATATACATACATCATAATGAACCAACACTGTACAGTTATTCAGTAAATGCACGTCATCATTTTCTTTTCTATCCACATAAATCAACCTCCCAATCTTGTATCATGAGCACACTCCAAAGTACATATGTATAGCCGTGTCGTAACCAAGCAAGGACAGAGCGCTACACCATCCACATCCCCACCCATCCGCTCTCGGACAACAAACCGTAACTTATGCAGTCATGAATATCTGTTATCACCCCCACCTCCCATTTCCATTCCATTTGACAGTAATAAGCCACACATTCATTACCTTATATTGTGCATGTTTCCCCGTCTTCTAGCCACCTATCCCATACACTGGAGAATTTCTGCGGCCGGCCCCGGTGTGTGTATATAAACTTTCTATAAGGCAGGGTGGTATTCACCTCCCTTTTCCAATCCTGCAGGGATGGGGCAGCTGCTCTCATCCATACTTTAGCCACTACCTTCCTAGCCATGAACAATGTCTCATTAATAAAAATGGTCTGGTATTTATCCACATCTATATCTGGAAAAAGCCCCAATAGGCAAAGTTTCGGGTCCATGCCCACCGGGGATCCCATGTTGTCATGCAAAAAGCGCGTCACCTGCAACCAGTATGCCTGTATGTCCGTGCATTGCCATATCAGATGATAAAAAGAGTTCGTAATAGAGCCGCACATGGGACACGTGGGGTTTCTCGTTTGCTGAAATTTAGCCAATCTCCCCGGTGTCAGATATGCCCGGTGGACAATGTACAGTTGTGTCAACCTATCTGAGAGCTTAGGGGAGGCCGTCTTGACCCCCTCTAGAATTTCACACCAGTCCTCGTCCTCTATGGGTCCCATGTCCTGTTCCCACTTCGTCTTGGCCACCTGTGACACCTCTCCTATCTTTTTTTGTCGAATAGCGTAATATAGGTTGGATATAAGCTTGGTGGATTCCGCCCCGAAAATAATATTTAACACCTGTATGGGCTGTAGGTCTATATCTATAGTGGTCACCTGTCTTCTGACTGCATGTCTAAGCTGTAAGTATCGAAACAGAAATTGCTGGGGAAGTGAAAACTCTGCCCTTAGTTCTGGAAATGTCTTAATTCCGGTCTCTGTTAGAATCTGCGCTAGATACTGTACCCTATACGCTGCCCATATTTGTGCGTCTCGCACCTTGGCCAGTTCAGGCAGGGATTCATTATTCCACAGCGGAGTGTGAGAGTGGAACTGGGATCTGCCCTGCCTCTTAAGGGCGATGTCCCATATCTTCTGGTGATGAGTCAGTATTTCCGCCCCGAATCTAGACGAACCACAGCCTCCCCGACCCTTCCTGAATGGGGTTGTGGTATTTTAGTTTCTCACATAAATATTGGGGAGCGATTCCTTGAACACACTTGTGCGTCAGGCAGAGGGCCTTAAATGTGATCCGGTCCTTCACGGGCAGCCAGTGAAAGGACCTGAGGGAGAGAGTTATTCATTCCCAGGGTTTTTTCCCTGTTATAAGTCGTGCCGCCGTATTCTGGATGACTTGTAGATGAGCAACCTGGTATTTAGGAAGACTGAAGTAAAGGGCGATTGCATAGTCGAGCCTAGAGATTATTGTACCCACGACTACTGCTGTGTCTTCTTTTGGGATGAAGGGGATGAGTCTACGTAGCAGGAGCAGCAGATGGTGAGATCCACTGACTACAGAGCCTATTTGTGCATCCATTGTCATGTCGGAGTCAAAAGTGACTCCGAGGCTTTTGACTTTGGTGCTCGGGGTAATGATTTGTCCCAGAATGGGCAGGGGCTTCCATGTCGTCGTCGCTAGTCTCTTTCAATTTGCGTGGAACAGAAGAAGTTCTGTTTTTGAACCATTTAGTTTAAGGTAACTCTCATCCAGTTCTCTACCAAAGTGAGGAATTTTTCTAGCCCGAGAGAATGATCCTTTTTACTGCTGATGCGAAAATAAAAATAATATCATACAATCCCATATACCCAATTCTATACCCACAGTTGATACAGAGGAAGGTGAAAAACCCCAGCAGAGCATGATCCAATTTGCTACAGCAGGGGAAAAAATTCCTTCCTGATCCCCCAAGAGGCAATCTGATTTTCCTGAAGAGATGAGTTTTCAGGGATCGCCTAAAAGTGAACAGAGTAGGAGATAGATGGACAGAGTGGGGTAGCGAGTTCCAGAGGATGGGAGAGGCTCTAGAGAAGTCATGGAGACAAGCATGAGAGGAGGAGATAAGGGAGTTAAAGAGCAGAAGGTCGTGGGAGGAGTGGAGAGGACAGTTTGGGTGATATTTATAGATAAGATTGGTGATGTAGCTTGGGGCAGAATTGTGAATGGCTTTGTATGAGTCCAAAGTCATGTTAATAGGAGAAATATTAACAAAGGAAAACTGCAAGTCAACATAAAATACAAAAGTAAATAGCTCAAAGTGAAAAAAAACATCAGATTTGTAATTCTGATCAGTAATTTACACAGTTCTGCCGGACTGCATAGCCAGTAGATTTCACTATTTATTTCAGCTTTGTAGGTACTTCTGCTAGCTTATAAGGGTTGAGTGAGTTGGGGAGTTTTTTCCCAACATCTTCTCTTTAAAGTAAACCTGGCATCTTCTTTTGCTGACCTTCTTCTCTAAAATGCTAATTGACTATTTTGCTAACTAGTTAAAGACTAGGGTGCTGAATGAGACTTTAAGGGTGCTGAAAATATAAATTTAATATTTGTATTTTCTTTAAAAAAGCACTTTATTCCAACATTTTTCACAATAACGTTTCCCATAATATAAGAGAGGTCAGTAGTGGTATGATACAGACACCTATTACTATTCAGAAAGATTGTGGGGTTGATATACAATATTACCAAAAAATGTCTTTTTACGTACGCAAACTTTAATACCATCCCAGTCTTAGTCCGTAGGTTCAGTATTGAGTTAGCCCACCCTTTTCATCTATAACAGTTTGTTTGAGCCAACCTCCGTCAGAAGAAAATCCATGGTCCGAAGGGTTCAATTTTGAGTTGGCCCACCCTTTGCAGCTATAAAAGCTTCAACTCTTCTGGGAAGGCTGCCCACAAGGTTTAGGAGTTTGTCTATGGAGATGTTTGACCATTCTTCCAGAAGTGCATTTGTGAGGTCAGGCACTGATGTTGGACGAGAAGGCCTGGCTGTCAATCTCCACTCTAATTCATTCTAAAGGTTTTTCTGTCGGGTTGAGGTCAGGACGTTATGCAGGCAAGTCAAGTTCCTCCACCCCAGACTCGCTCATCCATGTCTTTATGGACCTTGTTTTGTGCACTGGTTCGCAGTCATGTTGGAACAGTAAGGGGTCATCCCCAAACTGTCCCCACAAAGTTGGGAGCATGAAATTGTCCAAAACGTCTTGTTATGCTGATGCCTTAAGAGTTCCCTTCACTGGCCAATCCCAACCCCTGAAAAACAACCCCACATCATAATCTCCTTCCACCAAATTATTTGGACCAATGCACTTAGCAAGGGTCATAAAGACATGAGCGAGTTTGGGGTGGAGGCAGGGCCGGATTCCAGACAAGGCCAACAAGGCCAGGCCTCGGGGCGGCAGTGGGTGCAGGGGCGGCACTGCAGCTGAGAGGACACTTTCACTTTCATTTCAGGAGTTCCCCCCTGTCATGTCACGGATGGTGAGAGGAGAGAAAACAGAGGGAGATGGTTCTCAATGTAATTTTTGGCAGGAGCAATCCCCGCCCCCCCCGGTTCTCAATGTAATTTTCGGCGGCAGCACCCCCCAATGATCAATGTCCTTTTTGGCAGCAACACCCCCTCCCCCGATCCTCAATGTCATTTTCGGCAGCAGCACCCCCCCCCCCTGCTTCCCAGTGTGCGGCGGATAGTGTGCGGCGGGGGCAGCATTGAAGGACCCGGCCTTGGGGCGGCAAAGGGAGTAGATCCAGGCCTGGGTGGAGGAACTTGACTGGCCTACACAGAATCCTGACCTCAACCCGATAGAACACCTTTGAGAGGAATTCGAGTGGAGACTGCTAGCCAGGCCTTCTCATTGACATCAGTGCCTGACCGCACATGTGCCTCTGGAAGAATGGTCTAACATTCCCATAGACACACTTCTAAACCTTGTGGACGGCCTTCCCAGAAGAGTTGAAGCTTTTATAGCTGGAAAGGGTGGGCCAACTTAATATTGAACCCTATGGACTAAGACTGGGATGCCATTAGATGAGAGAGTGGGTAACCGCTCAAAGAGAACCAGGTAATCTGATTCCTGTGGTCCGAGCCAAGGGTGCAGGCAGTGCAATCAAAATGCAGGTTAGGATGAAGGAAAAAAGCTGGGACAGCCGCACTCCAAAAAAACTCCTCCTTTAATTAAAAATCACAAAATACATGCCACAGCAAAAAACAGCACAACAAAAGAAAAGCTGACGTTTCGCACTATGCCTTAGTGCTTCTTCATAGCTGCCATTAGAGTTCATGTGCGTGTAAAGGCAGGCGTCCCAATACTTTTGGTAAAATAGTGTATATTACAGTACATGTGCCTTTACAGATTGAAATATTTCCACGGCTATTTATTTGGCGTACCTGGCAGCTGAGACATAGGATTTTCAGCCTGTGAAACATCAAGGTCAATTTTAAGAACACTAGGAAGGCGGGGAAATGGAAGAGAGCTGAATTAATGTCTTTAAAGACTTCAACATGAAATCAAAATGAATAAACTTGTCTCCAGCTTGAATGTATCCTCTGTGCCTCTCATGCCATTTGTTACACATAACAACAGTCAAATGTCAGTTTTCATCATACAGGAAATACTCGGAATTCTGCTCTACTCTTTCTCTGTTTTGTTTGCGCTGTCAACCAGGCACTTCAGTGTGCAGTGATTATCAAAAATAGCACCTCAGGCTACAGCGGAAGTGAGACAGAGCATGCATAAAGACCTGCTCACATCATCTATATTTTTACCATGCGCAACTCATTTTACTCTTTTTTTTTTTTTGTAATCATGTTCAGTATATTGTTTTTAACATGGACCTGAACTCAATAAGTAAAGATTTGCTATCTTATAGGGCATCTAAAAATGTTAATTGTGCCTAAACGGTATCTTGAAAAGTCTTCCTTTTGTCTTGAGTACCTGCTTAAACACTTCCTGCCCTCTGTACGCATATGACATCTTTTGAGTGGGAATATCTGGATGATGGGTGCAGCTACAGGCATCATTCAGATATCATTATTTTTCCGCCGGCGATTCCCTGCACCGTAAAAAGAATCATAGGGGCTGTTCAGGGGACGTCCCCTCCTGCCGCCCTCTCATGCTTCTCCTGGGTCGCCAGTCCGATCAGCGAGCTGGAGAGGAATCCGCCAGCATTAGAAATACACCATAGAGAATACAGCAGACCAGTTGATCCCTGGAAGTCTCTATGATTTTCGGAGGTCGGGCGCGACGTTATGACGTCACGTCCAGCCCCGGCAGTTGTGAACACTGCCGTACATTCAGCTGGAAAGGCCGAGATTGTTTTTAGTTTTTTTGATCTTAGTCTTTCCAGCCTAAAGGAGAGATGTGGGGTCCTAAAGACCCCACATCTCTCTGTAAAGAGGACCTGTCATGCCCTATTCCTATTACAAGGAATGCGTAATGCGAGGCTTTCTCTCTGGTGTGGAGAAAGCCTCTTGAGGGGGCAAGCAGGCACGTCAGGACACTCTCTACTTTGCAGATAGAGAAAGGAGCTGTGTGTTAGTGGGCGTCCTGACACTCCTGCTCGCCCCCTCAAGAGGCTTTCTCCACACCAGGAAGAAAGCCTCGCATTACGGTGTGTAGTTACAGACAGAAGAACAGGAAGTGAGGATTTCTCAGAAGAAATAAGGACATTTAAAAGCAAAATCGAAGGATGAAGTAAGTGAAGGAGGACTGCACTAAGTTAAAGGAAGCTATTTAGGGAACAAAAATACTTTCCTTTACAACCCCTTTAAGGCAAAATCGAAGGATGAGGTAAGTGAAGGAGGCCTGCACTAAGGTAAAGGAAGCTATTTAGGGAAAAAAATGTTTTCCTTTACAACCCCTTTAACCTCTTCCCACCCTGCGGCCGACTATATATGGCCGCAAGGTGGCTCTGTCCTGCCAGGAGGCCGTCTATATACAGCCACCGGCCGCACGCCACTGGGGGGCGTGCACACCCGCCGCGTCACACAGGTGCCGCTGCGTGTGCCTGGCGACCGCGATGTCCGCCAGGCACCCGCGATCGACAGTCACAGAGCCAGGGACGTGGAGCTCTGTGCGTCAACACAGAGCTCCACGTCCTGTCAGGGAGAGGAGACCAATGGTGTGTCCCTTGTACATAGGGACAACCATCGGTCACCTCCTCCAGTCAGTCCCCCACCCCACAGTAAGAATCACTCCTAGAGTACATATTTAAACCCTTGATGCCCCCTAGTGTTAACCCCTTCCCCGCCAGTCACATTTATACAGTAACCAGTGCATTTTTATAGCAGTGTTCGCTATATAAATGTGAATGGTCCCAAAAATGTGTCAAAAGTGTCTGATGTGTCCGCCGTAATATCACAGTCGTGACAAAAATCGCAGATCGCCGCCATTACTAGTAAAAAAAAAATAATAAAAAAAAGTCATAATTCTATCCCCTATTTTGTAGGCGTTATAACGTTTGTGCAAACCAATCACTATACGCTTATTGCGATTTTTTTTTTACCAAAAATATGTAGAAGAATACGTATCGGACTAAACAGATTTTTTTTTTTTTTTTTTTTTTAAATGGGATATTTATTATAGCAAAAACTAAAAAATGTATATCCAGATTCAGAGAGACTTACGCCGACGTATCAGTAGATACGCCGTCGTAAGTCCGAATGTGCACTGTCGTATCATTCTTAAAATGAGATACGCCTGAATTTTGCAAGGTACGACCAACGTAAGTCCCCTTACGCCGTCGTATCTTGGGTGCATATTTACGCTGGCCACAAGGGGCGCTTCCGTTAATTTACGCGTCGAATATGTAAATGAGCTAGATACGCCGATTCACGAACGTACTTGTGCCTGTCGCTGTAATCTACGTTGTTTACGTAAGGCGTTTTTCCAGCGTAAAGTTAAACCACCAAAAAGCTGGTCTAAGTCGTTTAGGGTATGGATGTCGGAAGTGCCGTCGGATTTGACGTCATTTACGTAAGTCGTACGTGAATGGGGCTGGGCGTAAGTTAGGTTCACGTCATACGCATTGAGCCGTCGTATCATAGGGAGTATTTGCGACGTGATTCTGAGCATGCGCGCGCATGCGCCGTTCGTTCGGCCATGCATTCACATGGGGTCACGATTCATTTGAATACAACACGCCCACTGCCTTGCTACTTTGAATTACGCGGGCTTACGCCGGCCCATTTATGTTACGCTGGCGTACATATGGGAGCAAGTGCTTTGTGAATACAGTACTTGCCTCTCAATGTTACGTCGGCGTAGCGCATATGAGATGCGCTACGCCTAACTAAAGATGCGCCTGTCTTTCTGAATCTGGCTTATTGTGTTTTTTTCAAAATTGTCGCTCTGTTTTTGTTTATAGCGCAAAAAATAAAAACCGCACAGGTGATCAAATACCACCAAAAGAAAGCTCTATTTGTGGGGAAAAAAGGACGCCAATTTTGTTTGGGATCCACGTTGCACGACCGCGCAATTGTCATTCAAAGCGTGACAGTGCCGAAAGCTGAAATTTCGCCTGGGCAGGAAGGGGGTATATGTGCCCAGTAAGCAAGTGGTTAAGCTATTAGACTGTGATCCCTTTATGCCTATAAAAGCTTAATTTTTAACTATGCTTGGAATCTAGTTTTAACTTGTAACCGCATTCGCAAGATAATCATAAACACTAGAATCCTGTCCTTGGTAAAAAAAAATGGTGCTTATATGGTCAGTGTTATTTATTTTGCTGCAAATAGATTTCCATCATCGTATATCAGGAAAAGATTAAATTGTTTGGTGTTTTGGTTGAAAGGCTTTAATTGTATTATGAGGGGCTATATTCAGCTGCAAGCAGTTAGTTAAATTGGAGTCAGCTGGCTATGGATTTGTCTACTTCCTTTCTGACCAGTGGCTCTTTTCAGCCATAAGGTCAAAGATATGACCTTTGATTTCTAATGGTGTCTAAAGGCACTGTCATTATTTTATCTTACTCTCTAATAAGGCAGAGTCGCCATGGCTTCTCAATGGTTAGATCAACTTTTATGGTCATCAGATATCAGAGCCTGGTTGCCCATTTCTGTTCAGATCCAGTCCTGAAGGTTCTCCTGTTCATTGCCAACTTTGCCTGACCTGATATCTTAGCAGACACTTTGTGCTCTAACTTTCTTGCGACCCGGACTCCCCACCTGACTGACCTACTCCCCGGACTTTGTTAGTTGACTCTGCTTTGTCTTATGCCTGACATGTGTCATCTATGGCTTGTTCTGTACTGTGCTCCTCCTGACTTTCATACAAATGAAATGAGGTGTGATTGTTTAACTTTCCTTCAAAATTTTTACTGTTCTACTAACTCATTAACCACTTCCCGACCGATATACGTCGGCAGAATGGCACGGGCAGGCAAATAGGCATACCTGTACGTCCCTTTGAGATTGCTGCTCAGCGGGTGCTTGCCTCAGGAGTGTGCTCGCGGGTCCCGGGAACTCTATGTTTGCCTGCGGCCCGCGATTGCGTTCAGGAGAGGCAGAACAGGGAGATGCCTATGTAAACAAGGCATTTCGCTGTTCTGCCTAGTGACAGGACAGAGATCTACTGCTCCCTGTGATCAGGAGCAGAGATTGCTGTCATTTCACTGGTAGCCCATCCCCCCACAGTTAGAATCACACCCTAGGACATACTTAACCCCGTCAGCGTGCCCTAGTGTTTAACCCGTTCCCTGCCAGTTTAATTTTTACAGTAATCAGCGGCTATTTATAGCACTGATTGCTGTTTAAATGACAATGGTCCCAAAAATGTGTCAAAAGTGTCCGATGTGTCTGCCACAATGTCGCAGATCTGATAGACGGATCCCGTGGACGCATCCCAGTGCGCATGCTCAGAATCACGTCGGAAATACTCCCTAAGATACGTCGAATCACTGCCTACGTTGTTTACGTAACCTATTCACGTACTACTACGTAAACAACGTAAAATATGACGGCTGTTCCCTGGTCCATACCTTAACATGACTTACACCTGCTTTATGAGGCTTAACTATACGCCGGACGTAAGCCTTACGTAAACCGTGTATATTAAGGCGCCGGGCGCAAGTACGTTCGTGAATCGGCGTATCTCACTCATTTGCATATTTGCAATGAGGCGGCCAGCGTAAATATGCGCCCAAGATACGCCGGCGTAGGAAAGTTTCGTTGGTCGGAGGAAGCCTATTTTCAGCGTATCTAGTTCTATGGGGACGGCGCATAGATACGACGGCGCACATTTACACTTACGCGTCATATCTGTAGATACGTCGGCATAAGTGCTACGTGAATCCGGGCCTACAACTATTGCGCAAAACCAATCAATATACCCCTTTTGCAATTTTTTGTTTTTTTAAATGGGGATATTTATTTATATCAAAAAGTAGAAGATATTATGTTTTTTTTTTCAAAATTGTTTGTTTTCTTTTGTTTATAGTGCAAAAAATAAAAGCTGCAGAGGTGATCAAATACCACCAAAAGAAAGCTCTATTTGTGGTAAAAAAAGGACGTAAATTTTGTTTTGGTACAGCGTCGCACGGCCGTGCAATTGTCAGTTAAAGCGACGCAGTGCCGAATCGCAAAAAATGGCCCGGTCAATGGGTAGCCAATTCTTCCAGGGGTGAAGTGGTTAAAAAACACCCCTGAAACACTCAAAGGATGACTTGACATACCGTATTTATCGGGGTATTGCGCGCACTCGCGTATAGCGCGCACCCCCAACCTAGAAAGGAAATTTCAGAAAAAAAAAAAAACTTAGTTTGAACGCCCCTCGTTGGTGTCTTGCGCGGTGTCCATCGGTCCGGCGTCTGTCTGCGGCCTCGGTGGTGTCCTCCCACGCTGTCTCTGAGTCAAATCCCCGCTTTCCGCGCTGTGTTTGAACGCCACCGTTGACATATACCGAGCACAGTACACTCGGGCACCCTTGGCCACGCTCGTCTTCTCACGCATAAAGGCTAGGAGGCGTCACAGAGCGTGACCGCAAGCGAAGCCGAGCCTGGCCGAATGTACGCGAGTGTACTCCGCTCGGTATATGTCGGCGGCACAGTTCAAACTCAGCGCGGGAAGCGGGTATCGGCGTATATCGCGCACCCACGATTTTGCCCTTATTTTAAGGGGAAAAAAGTGTGTGGTATACGCCGATAAATACGGTATGTATATTTTACAGAAAATATGAGTTCATCAGTTGTAAGTTTAACTCTTTCTTAATACTGAAATTCTTATGGTCATATGTTCAAATTTGCATTGTTGTAGGAACGCCTGCTCTATAGCCGGGGTAGGGAGCCATTTAAAGAAATATCAGAGCAGAAAAAGAATAAGTTAATGATCAAGTTTCATTGTAATATTAAAATCGCTGTGCATTTGAAGAAACTCCAAATGCCATTTTCTTCAGGATTTGTGGTTTGGAAAGTGCACAGAACAATCTCTGCATGTGGATTTGTGAACTGTTTTCAGACAACATGGTTGTGGTATACAGTAAGCAAATTTGAGAGAGGAAGTGCAATATAGTGTTCCATATACATAGTATGTTATACCAGCTATTGGACTGCCCCAATCACATTTGCTTACTGTTTTCTACAATCTGAAAACAGTTCACATACACTGATCTTTCCATACTAAGCAATACTAAACCCTAACAGAGGGCGTTTTGAGATGAAATGTGGTGACATTTTACAATATTACACATCTTACAGGCCCATCAATTTTATTTATTTATTTGGTGAATCACTATTTTTACAGTATACGGTCATGGCCGAAGTTGTTGGCGCCCCAGAAATTTTTCCAGAAAATCAAATATTTCTCACAGAAAAGTTGCTATACACATGTTTATTCCCTTTGTGTGTATTGGAACAAAACAAAAAAGGGAGGAAAAAATGTGATGCTCCTTTAAACTCACCTGGGGCAAGTAACATGTGTGGGCAATATAAAAATCACACCTGAAAGCAGATAAAAAGGAGAGAAGTTCACTTAGTCTTTGCATTGGGTGTCTGTGTGTGCCACACTAAGCACGGACAACAGAAAGAGGAGAAGAGAACTGTCTGAGGACTTGAGAACCAAAATTGTGGAAAAATATCAACAATCTCAAGGTTACAAGTCCATCTCCAGAGATTCTAGATTTGCTTTTGTCCACAGTGAGCAACATTATCAAGAAGTTTGCAACCCATGGCACTGTAGCTAATCTCTCTGGGTGTGGACGGAAGAGAAAAATTGATAAAAGGTTGCAAGGATAGTCCGGATGGTGGATAAGCAGCCCCAAACAACATTTAAATGAAATGAAACGCTATGGCAGGAGACCCAGGAGGGCCCCACTGCTGACACAGAGACATAAAAAAATCAAGACTACAGTTTGCCAAAATGTACTTGAGTAAGCCAAAATCCTTCTGGGAAAACTCCTTGTGGACAGATGAGACCAAGATAAAGCTTTTTGGTAAAGCACATCATTCTACTGTTAACTGAAAACGGAAGGAGGCCTACAAAGAAAAGAACACAGTACCTACAGTGAAATATGGTGGAGGTTCAATGATGTTTTGGGGTTGTTTTGCTGCCTCTGGAACTGGGCGCCTTGAATGTGTGCAAGTCATCATGAAATCTAAAGGATTACCAAAGGATTTTGGGTCACACTGTAGAGCCCAGTGTCAGAAAGCTGAGTTTGCATCCGAGATCTTGGGTCTTCCAGCAGGACAATGACCCCAAACATACGTCAAAAAGCACCCAGAAATAGATGGCAACAAAGCGCTGGAGAGTTCTAAAGTGGCCAGCAGTGGGTCCAGATCTAAATCCCATTGAACACCCGTGGAGAGATCTTAAAATTGCTGTTGGGAAAAGGCGCCCTTCCAATAGGAGAGACCTGGAGCAGTTTGCAAAGGAAGAGTGGTCCAAAATTCCGGGTGAGAGGTGTAAGAAGCCTAATGATGGTCATAGGAAGCGACTGATTTCAGTTATTTTTTCCAAAGGGTGTGCAACCAAATATTAAGTTAAGGGTGCCAAGAATTTTGACCAGCCCATTTTTGGAGTGTTGTGTGACATGATGTCCAATTTGCTTTTTTTCCTCCCTTTTTTTGTTTTGCTCCAATAAACACAAAGGGAATAAACATGTGTATAGCAAAACGTGTTACTGCACGTTGAATACTTGATTTTCTCGAAAAATGTCTGGGGTGCCCACAATTTTGGCCATGACTGTACAATCCCCAAATGCAACATGGGTACCTACAGTTTTATTTTTTTTAGAACAACCATGCCTTCTCTTGGATGCTGTAATTCTCAAGTTAGAATCACCTTGAGATCCAACACTCCCATTCACCAACCTACTTATAGAGCCTCTTAGGTCAGTTTACAAGTGGCTGAATGCAAGTAAACCAAGGAGCAGGCAGGTAGCGGGGCAGTGGCTCTGTAGATTGTTGCTAGTCTTTTTATTCTGTTGTAGCACTTTGTTTGAATCAGGAGGCTATGAAAAATAAAGATCTTTTGGCAAGCAAAGAAGTTTCCATACATATAGTACAGTGCCTTGAAAAAGTATTCATACCCCTTGAAATCTTCCACATTTTGTCATGTTACAGCCAAAAACGTATCTATATTTTATTGGGATTTTATGTGATAGACCAACACAAAATGGCACATAATTATGTATTGGAAGGAAAACGATAAATGGTTTTCAAGACTATTTACAAATAAATATGTAAAAAATGTGGCGTACATTTGTATTCAGCCCCCTTTACTCTAATACCCCTAACTAAAATCTAGTTAAACCAATTGCATACAGAAGCCACCTAATTAGTAAATAGAGTCCACGTGTGTGAAATTTAATCGCAATATAAATACAGCTGTTCTTTGAAGCTCTCAGAGAATTGTTAGAGAACGTTAGTGAACAAACAACATCATGAAGGGCAAGGAACACACCAGACAGGCCAGGGATAATGTTGTGGAGAAGTTTAAAACAGAGTTAGGTTATAAAAAAATATCCCAAGCTTTTACCATCACACAGAGCACTGTTCAATCCATCATCCGAAAATGTAAGGCACAACTGCAAACCTACCAAAACATGGCCGCCCACCTAAACTGACAGGTCAGACAAGGAGAGCATTCAGCAGAGAAGCAGCCAAGAGGCCCATGGTAACTCTGGAGGAGCTGCAGAGATCCACAGCTCAGGTAGGAGAATCTGTCCACAAGACGCACTCTAAAAAGCTGGACTTTATGAAAGAGTGTCAAGAAGAAAGCCATTGTTAAAAGAAAGCCATAAGGAGTCCTGTTTGCAGTTTGCGAGAATCCATGTGGGGGACACAGCAAACACGTGAAAGAAGGGGCTCTGGTCAAATGAAACAAAATTAAACTTTTTGGCCTAAAAGCAAAACGCTATGTGTGGTGGAAACCTTACAATGCACATTAACCTGAACATACCATCCCCACCGTGAAACATGGTGGTGGCAGCATTGCGTTGCAGGAATGCTTTTCTTCAGCAGGGAGATGGAAGCTGGTCGGAGTTGATGGGAAGATGGATGGAGCCAAATACAGGGCAATCTTAGAAGAAAACCTGTTAGAGTCTGTAAAAGACTTGAGACTGGGGTGGATGTTCACCTTCCAGCAGGACAGCGACCCTAAACATACAGCAAGAGCTACAATGGAATGGTTTAGATCAAAGCATTTTCATGTGTTAGAATGGCCCAATCAAAGTTTAGTCCTAAATATAATGGAGAATCTGTAGCAAGACTTGCAGATTGCTGTTAACAGATGCTCTGTATCCAATATGACAGAGCTTGAGATGTTTTGCAAAGAAGAATGGACAAAAATCTCACTCTCTAGATGTGCAAAGCTGGTAGAGACATCCCCAAAAATACTTTCAACTTAAATTGCAGAAAAAGGTGGTTCTACAAAGTATTGACTCAGGTGGCTTAATACAAATGCACACCACACTTTTCCCATATTTATTTGTAAAAAAATTTAAAATAATTTATCATTTTCCTTCCACTTCACAATTATGTGCCACTTTGTGTTGGTCTATCACCACTTCACAATTATGTGCCACTTTGTGTTGGTCTATCACATAAAATCCCAATAAAATACATTTACGTTTTTGGTTGTAACATGACAACCTGTGAGAAATTTCAAAGGGTATGAATACTTTTTCAATGCACTGTATGTATGTATGTATGTGTTTGTCTGAGGCTTTTGAAAGTTCGTCTGGGTCCTCTTAGCTTGTATAAAATCTCAGAAACCCAGATAGAGGTGAAGGAAGATAACAACTGGACATAATGGGGGTTATCCACAAAGCCTTGGCGCAACGTAACTTTTCTGATTTAAGTTACTCCGCCGCAAAATTCCCAAGTTAGGTGCCGATCCACAAAGCACTTACCTGGAATTTTGCGGCGCTGTAACTTAAATCCGTCCGGCGCAAGGCGTTCCTATTCAAATGGGCGAGTCCCATTTAAATTAGGCGCGCTCCCGCGCCGGACGTACTGCGCATGCTCCGTCGGGTAAATTACCCGACGTGCATTGCGCTAACTGACGTCGCTCCGACGTCATTTGCTTAGACGTTAACGTAAATGGCGTCCAGCGCCATTCACGGACGTCTTACGCAAACGACGTAGAATTTAAAATTCGACGCGGGAACGACGGCCATACTTAACATGGCTTAGGACAACTAGGGCTTAGCCCTAGTTTTACGCGGCGGAACTCGACGTAAACGACATAGATTTAGAGCGTCGGGCCCGTCGGAGCGTTCGTGGATCGCCGTAACTGGTCATTTGCATATTCTACGCCGGCCTCAATGGCCTCGCCACCTAGCGGCCGGCCTAGAATTGCATCCTTAAGATCCGACAGTGTAATTCAATTACACATGTCGGATCTTCGTCCTAACTATGGGAAACTGAGTCTGTGGATCAGTTCCATAGTTAGGACCAGGGATACGACGGCGTAACAGCAGTTACGCCGCTGTATCTCTTTTGAGGATCTGGCCCCATGTGCTCACAATGGGTCTTCACACTAACATAGATACAAGCAAAATTATTCCATATGAACCTCATCTTGTATTACTTCTAATACACTATGACATAGGTAAACCACTATGCAATCATCTATTTTATTTCATTGTAACCATTCAAACATGGCCCTTTAATATTGCAAGGGTTAAATACAAGAGCTTCTCCCAGCTACGTTGCTTGTCAGGTGGTTTTTCTATCATAGGGAAAAACTGAGATCTCAGCCAGAGAAAAAGTATCAGTTTCTAAAATACCTTTTTAATCAGGAAGGTATTTGCTTAGTGGTGGATGCAGGAGTCTCAGTTCACAAATGACAGATTTGGTGGGCAGATAGAAATCTGTAACTCATATTTTTGTATTATGTCTTAACGAGAGAAAACTGGGTCAGCATTTTCTCTATCAACTCATTTTTAATCAGTATCCATTCAACTGGTAAGACTTTGTATCCGGATTTGAAATGTAATGCCAGCTGCAAAGATCATGCATGTTTCTTTCCTTCACTAAAAAATTAAGTTGTTGTAGGCTATTCATAAATGGGCAGATCTTGCCCACAATTCAACAACCTAATGCATTGTATGGGTCAGGATAAAGTTTTTTAGGGCTACTGAAGTGGCAATACCGATTTCTGGATTGCAGAAACATTTATCTGGTTGAAAAATCTTTGTGTTATGGGGCTCAACCAAGTCACAAGACATAGTAAACCAAGTTTCATGACACAGACTACCAGGTACCTGTCTGATGGAAGACATGCTGATGGCTCCATCCCTACCTGCCTTTAGACTTGCTCTCGCATTTCATGATCAAGACCAAGAAATTGATAAACTAGATCAGGGGTCTCCAAACTGTGGCCTGAGGGCCAGATGTGGCCCTTTGCTAGCCTTTAACCGGCCCTTAAGGCAGTATTCCTCCCACTGACACCAACATTTGGGCACTATATCTAACACCGTTACCAATGATGGGATACTACTCCTCCTCCTATTGACCAACAACCCTAGATCCATATTTAATTTCACTGATACTGGGCCCATGACATGTATTGCCCTTGCTGGCCACAATCCGGCCCTCCTAAAATCTGAAAGACAATAAACTGGCCCTTTGTTTAAAATAGTTTGAGACCCCTGAACTAGATGATGATAGCAGCCTGTCTATTGCTCCTTCAGTCCCCCCTGAATGTGACAGCTTGCTAGAAGTTCCAGGAGCCACTGGAATTAGAGCATGTGGGTACATCAGCCCCAGGATTAACAGTGCAGAAATCTGCAAAGTGTAGGTCACACAGTGGATATATAGTCAGTTAACCAAGATTAATAGATCCTATCAGTTCCAACTATCTTGGCCTACCTGCACTACCCTCATCACTCTTACTAGATGGGCTGCTCTCCCGGCTGTTAGGGGTAGCAGTGACATCTAGGGCAGCCACCTCTGAGTTTACCACCTTTACCTAAGTGCATATTTTAGTTAAAGTGATACTAAAGTCTCAGGTTTTATGTTATACTTACCTGCCTTTGCAGTGGTTTTGTACAGAGCAGCCCAGATCCTCCTCTTCGCGGGTCCCTCTCCAGTGCTTCTGGCCCCTCCCTCCTGCCCAGTGTCCCCACAGCAAGCAGCTTGCTATGGGGTCACCTAAACCAAGCCACTGCTCTGTCTGTCCATTCAGGCACTAAGGCTCACCCCCCCTCTCTCCTCATTAGCTAACTTACTTTGATTGATAGCAGCGGGAGCGAATGGCTTCTGCTGTGTATCTCTGCCAATCAGGAGGGAGAGTCCCGGACAGGCTCTCGTTGCAACATCACTGGATCGGTGGAGGCTCAGGTAAGCATTAGGGGGGCAGCTGCACACAGAAGGTTTTTCATCTTAAGGCATAGAATGCCTTAAGATAAAAAACCTTCTGCCTTCACAACCACTTTAAATAATGCTGCCTTTCTTAAGAACCTATTCCACCCTGTTATTGGGCAATCAAGGAGCATCAGCAAACCAATGAGGTTGTCACTCTGTTCTCTCCTCCTGTTAATCATCTTCCAGTGTTATATAGCACTGTACAATGAAGCAAACCTTGATTGGTTTACAGGGCTTACAGGTACTCTTAACAGCTATTTAAAAATAAATTTAGCAATATTGAATGAGTCCATTACAAAATCAAATGGCATTTTATATCTGCCTAGAGTATGCCTTTAACATAGTAACTACAACTGCATTTTAGATCTGGGTCCTTACACCATAAGGGTTAAGCCTACCCATTTATTAATAAGAAAATCTGCAAAGAAACACATTGGGAATCATGTACGATTTTTTTAAGTAAACAATTCCTTACATTCAAGCTGTCAATTTTTTTGAACTTGTTATGTTTGTAAAGCTGAAATCTGTCAAAGTCAGTGAAATTTCTTTAATGAACTTCAGGGCAAGTCTTCAAAGAGGGCTGCAATTGAACCTGTAGAAAGGGCTATATCCTTTGAACTGAGAAGAAGTTGATCCTAGATTATTTAGATCTTTCTTTCTACTCCGCGTTTTAATCTAGCCAGGAAGATTTAAGCTTTGAGTACTTCATACTCTGCAGTGACAAGTTTGGTTAAAATTGATATATTGTTACATCTTTAAGCCTTTTGGATCAATTATTTTGGAAGGTAACATTCCTGTGTCCCTAGCATACTTTGCATTGTTTCCCTCAAACATTTCTCAACTGTTGCTAGCTCAAATGCTCAGGAACTCATGGGGAATCAATGTCCAATAAGGACCACATTTGTGTTTTTTCTCACGCGTTTTCCCCCTCCCCATTTGTCCAACTCAACCTTTCAACACCTGAAGAGGAGACCAATAGTACGAAAAAAAATCTGGAACCTATAAAATTTCAGGAAAGAAAAACTGAGAAGCGTATGGAAATTAGTGGTGTGAAGTATAAAGTACACACCACGTCATATGGCTGACAAGAATAGACTTTGCTCTCGTTCCCTGTGCTTAGACAAATGTTTCTCTCTCTGTTTTTACTTTATAATAAATTCATCATGACTTCACACCGACATATTGTCCCGGGAGAAAAACAAGAATTTCTTTATTTTCTTTCCTTTCCTGGAAAACAATTGGGATTTTCCAGTTGTTGCCCTCTTGATCACTATGGTTAATTCTGTTAGCGTTGGGTAATGTAAAGTCCATCTCAGTGCAATGGCTACAGCCTATCTTTCTGGTCAACGATGCCGCGAGTAACTGACCTAGCTGGTGAAATACAGTGTTGACATTTTTATTTCAAAACCCAATCCCCAGAGGGGGGGGAAAGAGAAATATTTTGCTTATTTTTACGACTTCTGCTCCTTGCTGTTTGTTTGCTCTGGCCTAATTATCCTGACCTACCTTATCAGCTGTATTTTTTCCCATTCTACACAAGTGTTGAGACACAGTTTTTTGAAAAAATAAATTCAATGGTTAAAACAGCAAGGGAATGGCGGAATGTTTGCAAAGCCACTGCTTATTTTGAAACCAAATGTCTAGATATCTGAAAACATTTAACATCTAAAGCTGACAACATCTTATGCTGCGTACACACGACTGTTTTTCATGACGAAAAAAATGTCAATTTTTAAATTGGTTGTAAAAAACGGTCGTGTGTGGGCTCCAGAGCATTTTTCTCGAGAAAATAATGGGCATTAAAAATTTAGAACCTGCTCTATTTTTTCTCGTTGCTTTTCATGTCGTCGTTTTTCTCGTCGTGAAAAACGGTCGCGTGTAGGCTTTAACGAAGGGGGAAAAAAAGCGCATGCTCAGAAGCAAGTTATGAGAAGGAAAATTTGCATAATCAGCCCAAAGGGTGGCGCCGTTCGAATGGAACTTCCCCTTTATAGTGCCATCGTACATGTTGTACGTCACCGCGCTTCGCTCAAGCATTTTTTTATCACGATCGTGTGTATGCAAGGCAGGATTGAGAGGTATCACGTTGAGAAAAACGTTGTTTTTTCCATGACATGAATAACGGTCGTGTGTACGCGGCATTACAATGTGATTATACCATTTTTTTTTTTTTTTACTTTCAAAATATTTATTGACAATTTTTCAAATAGACAATAAAAAAGAACAGACATCAGCGGAAAAAATTAAGAAAAAATATACGAAAAATAAGATATTGAAACCCAAAAAGTCAATTCCAAAACAGTAATGCCGTGTACACACGATCGGACATTCCGACAACAAAACCGTGGATTTTTTTCCCGACGGAATGTTGGCTCAAACTTGTGTTGCATACGCACGGTCACACAAATATTGTCGGAAATTCTGAACGTCAAGAACATGGTGACGTACAACACTTACAACGAGCCAAGAAAAAAGAAGTTCAATAGGCAGTGCGGCTCTTCTGCTTGATTCCGAGCATGCATGGATTTTTGTGCGTCGGAATTGGCTACACACGATCGGAATTTGCGACAAGAACTTTTATTTTCGGAAAAATTGAGAACCAGCTCTCAAACATTTGTTGTCGGCTTTTCCGACAACAAGCTTACATCGAACATTTGTTGTCGGAATTTCCGACCTGTGTACGCAGCATAAGGCTTGGTTCACACCTAAACCGGCATACGATCACACAGGAACACTGTGCATCCCTGTTCTCCGTTTCAGGGATGAATCAGGGCCCAATCTTTGCCTGAATTCGGCTCTGAAACGGAGCCAAATGATGCACAGCGTTTCTATGCAGTGCGCTCCGCAGCCGCCCCGGAGATATGTGAACCGACTCCATGGGGAGCTTGTCACATTCTCCTGCTATGCAAATTGGATGCGGGGAAACCCACATCCAAATAGCATAGGTGGGAACCAAGCCTGAAGGTATCAATCCCCTAAATAAAAGCCAGAGCCTCATCACCTGATACAACTAGCTGAGGGGGACATTTATTTTTATTGCAATATTGTACAGAAAGCTTTAAATAGCCCAATCTTAAAATGTCATAAAAGCTTTAGATTATTAAATTGATATTGCTTATATATATATATATATATATATATATATATATATATATATATATATATATATATATATATATATATAGTTTACTGGAAGGCATATGTTTAACCCATCCCTGCTTGCCTAGACATCACTGTAAAAACATCTGATTTCTCAGGGAGTGATCATATGACCACTGTGATTGGCTATCACAATGGTCACATGATTGGGAGCTGGTCCCTCTGGGTACAGATTATTAGTCTAGACCAGCCTTTTACAACCAGGGTGCCAGCAGGTTTCTTCAGGTGTGTCTTGCCAAAATTCCTAAATATTGTATTAAAAAAACCAAAGGGTGGATCAAGCCTGTTTTTTTACAGAAAACCACATGTTTTCATTGTGCACCATTACAACCTTCTATACGCTGGCCTCCTAACAACCAATGACATAGTCGGTTGATAATGAGGATGTTTTTCCCTCCCCTGTCCCTCTCTGTTAGCATTGGGGTCACATTAGCTGAGTGAGGAAGAGAAACATAGGAATACTAGTTCGTAGATGTGTGGAAAGTTGGAAGATTAAATCACCATTAACGTTGGGTGTCCTACGTGTGTGGATGTTGCTGCTATATGTAAAACTTTAAGTGTAGTTTTTCACATATTACATTAGGGTGCCTTGGCATTGTGCAGGATTTTAAAGGGTACCTTGACAGAAAGCTTTATTTGAGGAGGGGGAAAAGGGACATCAATTTTATTTGGGTACAGTGTCTCAATGACTAGGCAATTGTCAGTTAAAGTAACGCAGTGCCGCATTGCAAAAAAGGGACTGTTTATAAAGGGGGTAAATCTTCCGGTTGGTCAAGTGGCTAATGGCATCTACAGAAAGAGTGACAATTCAAGGAAACTAAGGGCCTCTTCCTCAGGCTGCCTGGGGAAAAACCTATTGGTGGCCTCAAAGGTCACTGTGCTGGTGATACCTTCGACTGGACCTATGCCTTTTCACCACAGCACCCTCCTATGACTAGGTCTCACTGTTATATAAAGTGCACTGGTCGCTTAAAATGTTTCAGTAATTTTCACATAGTGAAGTGAACCATGACCAACTGTTTGATCTATCAATCTCCAGTTATATTTCTCCATGGACTACAGGGCACCTGACCCTATGTAATGGAGGTGAGAAGATGGGAGGGGTGTCCAGTTGTCCCAACACACTTTTCTGTCTAGGGTAACAATATTCTTTCTCCATAGATACAGAACAGTGAGTGTGAGGCCGGGTACACACGGACAAACATGTATGGTGAAAGCGGTCCGTCGGACCGTTTTCACCATACATGTCTGCCAGAGGGCTTCTGTACGATGGTTGTACACACCATCGTACAGAAGTCCGCGCGTAAACAATACGCGGGGCGTGTCCGCGGTGTCGCCGCGTCGATGACGCGGTGTCGCCGCGACAATGACGCGGCGACGTGGGCGGCCCGCCTTTAAAATGCTTCCACGCATGCGTCGAAGTCATTCGACGCATGCGAGGCACGGCGGGCGGCTGGACATGTACGGTAGGTCTGTACTGACGACCGTACATGTCCGAGCGGGCTGAATTCCAGCGGGCTGTTTTAAAACAAGTCCAGGAATATTTGTCTGCTGGGAAAAGGCCCGGCGGGCAAATGTTTGCTGGAATTCGGCCCGCTCGCGCCCACACACGACCAAACATGTCTGCTGAAACTGGCCTGCGGGCCAGTTTCAGCAGACATGTTTGCTCGTGAGTATGGGGCCTGAGTTGTCGTCCTAGAGCAGGCAGTATGTTACTAGCAGGATACCCAGGCGAAAATAAAGTGAAACAATATATCTTATTTGGTCACTTAAATTGTATTAGCAAATACGTTGTTTGTTACGTTTGCTTGGAACATTGCAACTTCAAAGCAAACAATTGTGCCAGTTAGAAGTATTAACCCACATCGCTATACAGAATAGCGGCAAAACAAAATGAGATATAATCAGGAAAATTTCCAAAGTAAATGAATTTTGTTTAAAGAGTATGCAATCCTATTGAACTTTTCTTATTTGCTCCCTTTTTGGTCTATTAAATATACGGCCCATTCTTACATGCCTGCATGCTAAAAGGATCAGGTTGGTCCCCGTTCTGAACTTGTGGTGGGGTGCGGTACTTTGTGTTATAACAATGCAAAGCACTGTTTATTTTTATTTTTATCCAAACCTTATTAAAATATCAAGGTGACTTTTCAATCAAGTCTATCTACCACAGTTCCAAGCTGACCAGTGCTGACTTCAGCTGGTTTCTGGTTCATCGTGGAAAGATGCAGCATGTTCTGTTTTTTGACAGGAGATATGTCAGAGATCTACTGTTCCAAGTGATCCGGAACAGTGATCTCTGTCATGTGCCAGGCAGCCCATCCCCCCTACATTTAGAACACACCTAGAGAACGCACTTAACCCCTTTTTCACCCCATAGTGTTAACACATTCCGTGCCAGTGTATTTTTTTCATTGATCAGTGCATTTTTATAGCACTGATCAATGTAATAAGGTCACTGGTCCCAAAAAGTGTCATTTGGGGTCAGATGTGTCCACCACAATGTCGCAGTCCCGCAAAAAATTGCAGATCACCACCATAACCAGTAGAAACAATAAAAAAGGTCCCCAAATCTATCCCAGAGTTTCTGGACGCGATAACTTTTGCGCAAACCAATCAATATACGCATATTGCATTTTTTTTTACCAAAAATATGTAGAATATATAGCAGCCTAAACTGATGAATAAATCATTTTTTTTATCTATTTTTTTTGGTATGTATTATACCAGAAAGTAAAAATAAATTGTGTTTTTTTCCCAAAATTGTCGCTTTTTGTTTGTCTATAGAGCAAAAAAATGAAAAAATGCAGAGGTGATCGAATACCACCAAGAGAAAGCACTATTTGTGGGGAAAAAAGGACGTCAATTTTGTTTGGGTACATCATCGCACGCAATTGTCAGTTAAAGCGACCCTGTGCCGCATCGCAATAAATGACCTGGTCATTAAGGGGCAAATCCTTCTAGTCCTTGCGTGGTTAAAATGTATCTCTAGCCAAAACTTTTTTCTTGTTGTGAGTGCAAAAGATTAGAACCCCTCTCAGCTAATATACTTTTTTTATGTTCGCCTTGTTAGATAGATTCCCCTCTTTTCCTGTCCTGGAGACACAACAGGAAGAATAAGAGCTAATCTCTGAAGATTAAGGGGAAATCCCTCCTAAATACATGTCAACAGAATAGGTGTCTCCAGACTCCCATCAATTTCTATCCCAGTGACAATGGTCATCAGGACAAGGGAGAGGGTAAATCTCCCCAGTGGGTACACAGACTTCAATAAAAACTTCACAGTCTTCTTAACCTTCCTAGCGGTATTCCCAAGTGTGGCTTGGGGTGAATTTTCAGTACCAAAAGCAATAATCCCGAGCCATTGGGATTGCATCGCAGGATCCATGTACAGCTTACTTTCCTTGTCCCCATTTATCATTTTCCTTCACTTCACAATTATTTGTCAATTTGAAGTGGTCTATCACATAAAATATCAATAAAAATACATATACGTTTTTGGTTGTAACATGACAAAATGTGGAACATTTTTACCACTTGCTGAGCACTGTACCCTGCTATACGTTGGCAGAATGGCAACAGTGGGCAAATAAGTGTACCTGTACGTCTCCTTTAAGGAAGCCACGCAGCGCGCATGCCGCCAAAGGCGCGCATGCCTGCTGCGCTCCCCGTGAACTTGCCCGTGGGCCCCACAAACTCGATATTTGCCGGCGGCCCACGATCGTGTTACGGAGAGATGCCTATGTAAACAAGGCATTTCCCTGTTCTGCCTAGTGATAGGACAGAGATCTACTGCTCCCTGTCATGGGGAGCAGTGATCACTGCCGTGTCACTTGTAGCCCAGCCCCCCCCCACAGTTAGAATCACTCCCTAGGACACACTTAACTCCTTTATTGCCCCCTAGTGTTTAACCCCTTCCCTGCCAGTGTAATTTACATAGTAATCAGTGCATTTTTATAGCACTGATCGCTGTATAAATGACAATGGTCCCAAAATAGCGTCAAAAGTGTCCGATGTGTCTGCCATAATGTTGCAGTCACAATAAAAATCGCAGATCGCCTCCATTATTACTATAAAAAAATGATTTAAAAAATGCCATAAATCTATCCCCTATTTTGTAGAAGCTAAAACTTTTGCGCAAACCAATCAATAAACGCTTATTGTGATTTTTATTACAAAAAATATGTAGAAGAATACATATCGTCCTAAACTGAGATTTTTTTTTTTTAATTGTTGCTCTTTTTTTGTTTATAGGGCAAACAATAAAAACCGCAGAGGTGATCAAATACCACAAAAGAAAGCTCTTTTTGTGGGGAAAAAAAAAGATTTTGTTTGGGTACAGCGTCGCAATTGTCAGTTAACACGACGCAGTGCCGAATCTCAAAAAATGGCCCGGTCATTCAGCAGCCAATTCTTCCAGGGCTGGAGTGGTTAAGGGGTATGGAATACTTTTTCAAGGCACTGTATGTATGATAGGCCTATGTATTATGAAGGCATTGTCATTGTTCCTTATTTGAGGCGTTGTAAAATTTGTATTGCCAATATTGGAGGAATAGCTGAGGGCATTATTAGTCGTTCAGGTTTTTTAACCTTGTAAGCATCAGCCAAACTAAAGCTTGTACAGACATCCAGCAGTAAAGTTTGGAGGCAGATCATCTCGTTAAAACAGTAGGAGTCTGCCTTCTGCCTATACCTGATTTTACCATCACATGGAATTTGAAAGGCAATTAGCCCTTCTGGACAGTTTATGGTCATTTTACTCACAAAGGCTAAATGTGGAGTGCCATATTAAAAATTCCAGCTGATCTTGCCCGAGGTTATGTGTCTCTGTGTTTTATGTTGGTGTACGAGAGGAGCAGCAGAAAAACCTGAGTTGAATAGGCTGCAGAAGCCATATAACGCTGTTGCTTTCTTGATGGTGAAATTTACACTTGGCTGTTTTTAAAGTGGAAGTAACCTTCCATCCTTTGCTTTTACCTATAGGTAAGCCTATACTAAGTCTTACCTATAGGTAGTGTCAATATCTCCTAAACGAGCACATCAGTCAGTGCGATCTCGCAGTGCATTATGGGGCATTCCGCAGGCACTCAAATTTGCAGCAAACGCCCCATAATGTTCTAAATTCGATGAACGGGTGAACATCGGGCTCATCCCTAACCTTGGGTATTAGAGGACCTTGTTCTAGCTCTGATGACTGGCATGTGAAAGCCTCTAGAGCCGCCTTTCATTATTCAATCAAACACTGCGTTTATCCAAACTGTATGCCCAGCAAAAAGTCTCTTGAAAGAATTAGGAATGTTTGAGATCGATGTTTAACTATATCTGGTATGTGTATAAAAAGTGTACAAGTCTAATCAGCAGCAGAGCCCCCATATGTGACTGTCTTTGAAATGCCCGCTACATATATTTATGTTATTGCTCAAAAAATAGCTATAAAGTTTGTCTGAATTTTCAGGCACACAATGAAAGTATCAGGGTCTATTTATAATGCATTGTTCCTTTTTTTCCCCATTTTGTTCTTGCTGCAAAACTGACTTAAAATAACAACTGTATCACGGCTTTGTGGTTCTGCTACTAATTTGCGATACATTCCCGAGGCCGGCTCAAGGACCTCCTTTGGCAAAATAATATGGTACTTATTAAGTGCATCCTAAGAGGCCCTGGAGAATGGCATGCTAAGGAAACAGGGGAGAAACTTAAATGAATTTCTGTCCTCCAGTTAGATATCTGATATTGATGACCAGGATGTATATAAAAAACGAATGCTAAGAGGAAGGAGTATTAGGAAAACGGATAACAAATTAGTCTTTTTTTTTTTTTTTTGCACATACCTGAGTGGTATCATATAATGCAAACTACCAAAAATGAGTATTAACAAAGAATATCAAATGGTGTTTGGTACATACTAGTCTATTATTTTGTCTATAAAAAATATTTTTGTCTCAGCAGAGTATCATATCCCAGCTTTTATTAGATGACCAGTGAAGCGAGAAAGAATTTTATGTGTTACAACGGAAACTGAGCTGAGCTTTTAGTAATCTAATCTGACTATACGCTAATTAATCATAAAAAAGTTGCCGTTATGTTTTATTAAACTGATCAGGTTTACAGTTAGGAATTGTTCACTATTATCAAGGACGTGGGAACTTGGGTCACAAAACACATTTCTGTAGCCAATATATATATTTTTTTAAGTCACGTGATAGAAATTGTGACGGACCAATAATAACAGAAATATCTAGTCAACTATCTAATTGCTTTTTTTTGTATTTAACCAAATGATGACTGGGACAAAGAGGGTTAAAGGGCTTCTTTTAGTGCTGCAAATACTTAAAGTGGAGCCCCACCCAAAATTAGTTTTTGACAGGTACCCGCCCCCACTTCCAGTAGACTTTGCCGCAGAAAGATTCCTCCGACGACATTCGGCCCCCTCCACTTTCCTCTGTTACCGGGCCAGTTAAAAAGTGCAGCTCATTTCGCACATGCGCAATAGGGAACCGGCTGTGAAGTTGAAAGGCATCACTGACGAGCCAATCAGAAAATCGGATGGGGTGCCGACATTGTGGGATCCCTGGACAGGTAAGTATCCTAATATTAAAAGTCAGCAGCTACAGAATTTGTAGCTGCTGACTTTTAATTTTGTGGGGGGGGTGGAACTCCTCTTAAAGCTGGCCATAGATGGATCAAAAGTTGGCTGGTTCAGCAGGGGTCAGACAAATTTCGATCCATTTATGGGCAGACTGGTTTAAAGAGGTCAACCTCTTGATCAGCTTTATGTATAACAAGTCATTTTTTTTTTTGCTTGATCAGTGCCACCAGCTATAGTCGTTAACACTGATTATTGTATTCTGACTGCAGGGAACTCTCCCACTATATATGCTTAAAAATGTCCCCTTCCCCTTCCTGCTACTTATCCTGCCTAACCTGTGTAAAAAAAAAGTACCTGTTTTTAGTCCATTTCAGCCATGTGATCCCGCAGATCCAGCTCCCCTGTGTCAGTGAGTGGCGGTTGAAGGGGAGAGGAGGAAGCGCTGGGACATGGGAGCCTATGAGTGATGTCACGGCTCCCTGGATTCCCAGTTGCTCCATCTCCCCTGCAGCTGCCGATCACTGACACAGGGACAGGACAAGAGTGGCCTAAAAATAGATAAGTATACACATATAGGCCCAGATTCACGTAGGAGATACGAGGGCGTATCTCCAGATACGCCGTTGTATCTCTGAGTCTGAGCCGTCATATCTTGGCGCCTGATTCAAAGAATCAGATACGCCAGAATTTTTCTAAGATACGACCAGCGTAAGTCGCCTAAGCCGTCGTATCTTAACTGCATATTTACGCTGGCCGCTAGGGGCGTGTACGCTGATTTACGCCTAGAATATGTAAATCAGCTAGATACACCAATTCATGAACGTACACCCGGCCGTCGCATTACAGATACACAGTTTACGTTAGGCTTTTTCCGGTGTAAAGTTACCCCTGCTATATGAGGAGCAGCCAATGTTAAGTATGGACGTCGGCCAGCGTCAAATTTTCCGTCGATTACGTCGTTTGCGTAAGTCATTCGCGAATAGGGCTGTGCGTCATTTACTTTCACGTTAAAAGCATTGGCTTTTTGCGGGTTAATTTGGAGCATGCGCACTGGGATACTTTCACGGACGGCGCATGCACCGTTCGTAAAAAGTGTAATTTACGTGGGGTCACAATACAATAACATAAAACAGGCCCACATGTTCCATATTTGAATTAGGCGGGTTTACGCTGGACTATTTACGCTACGCCGCAGCAACTTTGCTTTGAGAATACTGTACTTGCCTGTCAAAGTTGCGGAGGCGTAGCGTAAATAGGATACGTTACGCCCGCTCACAAATACGCGCTCCCTACGAGAATCTGGCCCATACATTTTAACACAGGTTAGGCAGAATAGGTGTGAAAGAACATTTTAAGCATAGTGTAGGGCTGAAATTCCAGTTTAAATTAATTTAAGGCAGCATACCTTGAATGTAGCAGACACTGTGCATGCACTAATGTTTTATATGTTGTATATTTTATGTTGTATGTTGTTGTAATGTTGTATATTTTAGACACTTCTGTAAAATTGAGACATTCAAAATTCTGTCTATCTGTCTTCTATAGCACCAGCAACTGATACTGTTTTTATGAGTTTTATGTACTGTATATTGCTTGAAGAACAGAAATATTAAATGCACATCAACAATGTCATCAATATCCTCCTCCTTCTCAAAGAACAGAGGGAAGAATCAACGCTTTCCCAACTTGGAAAAACTTTATTTGCAATAACAAGCACTTCTGAGATTGCATTGAACTGCTACTATTAGGGGCAGGATCTGATTATTTATGACTAGTCTTTGTGATACCTAAAATCTAGCAGTAGTCGTTAGATGCCAGTCATTTTTGCAGGCACAACCAACCCCAAGCAGTCTGTGAAAGAAACAGAGATGGGGAGGCGCCTCTGTGTGTAGTATTAAAATGGAAACATTTATTGCAGAAGATTAAAAGCACTTACAGGATATAAGTGGAAGTCATGCTCATCAAGGGGTATACAGTCCTGGCAGCTCTAATGTGTTCCTCTGGCTCCACACACGATCCGGGATGCTGGTGGAAAAAGTCTGATGGATGTTGTTTTGTTGGATGGCTGTACTTCAGAAAAACCAGGAAGCAGGAAGCTCCACGCTGACCAGCTTGAACAGCGGAAGCGGAAATGATGTCACCAGCACATGGCGCAAGGAAGGGATCAGGACTGTCTTTATGAGGAATAGGCTATGCCCGTGGTCATCAGCCCTGTCCTCAGGGCCCACTAACAGGCCAGGTTTTATGTATTATCTTGGGGAGATGCGGACTAGAATACTGCAATCACTGAGCAGCAAACAATATCATCTGTAAAGTATTTCCGTTATCTTGCAAACCTGGCCTGTTAGTGGGCCGTGAGGACAGGGTTGGTGACTACTGGGCTACGCCCTCGGAGCTCACAGAACCTTCTACTGATCCATTCCTCCCGCCCTGTGCTGGTGAAGTAATTTCCGCTTCCGTGGTTCAAGCTGGTCAGTGTGGAGCCTCCAGCAAAACAACATACATCAGACTTTTTCCACCGGGAATCCTGGAACGTGTGTGGAGCCAAAGGTTCACATAAGAGCTGCCAGGACTGTATAGCCCTTGATGAGCATAACTTCCACTTATATCCTGTAAGTGCATTTAATCTTCTGCATTAAATGCTTCTACTTTAAAACTACACTCAGAGTGGTGCATCCCCCTCCCTGTTTCTTTTACATGTTTTACAGAGCTTCTGGACACACTCTGAGGATGGCTGCCTCTTTTTAAACAACCACTTTTCCCTTTGGACCATTTTATAAGCATTCTTATGACTTTCTCAGTAAATGTACAACATCCCATTTCAAAAGTATTACCTACTGGAGCGCCGGATCCCCATTTCTAGATTAACCATTTCCTGATTAACCATTTCTCTTACCCAAGCAGTCTGTGGACTGCTATGAAGTATGCCACGAATTTGGAAAATTGGTTCTGTTGACCTTGCAAGTCAAGGAGAAGGAGCAGGGTTTGGACAAAGCAAACATGGGTCTATTGGCGGGACAGTAGGCTGTTTATTTGCTCATTTCCCTTAAGGCTGCCATCATTTTTGTGAAACCACAGAAGCTGTTGACCAATCTGGAAATGTTTTTGATGGATTTTGGAGGTCTGGGGGCCTTTCTCTGATATTGCTAATGGCCTCATATATGCCAACATACATCTGCCATATCATTTTACAGATTTTCCTGGTTTTTAGGAGTGGTAATGAAAGAAATAGGGTATTGTGGGTCAATCATCATATTTGCTATTTTTTCAATCCCTCCCTTAAGCCTCATTTATTGTAGACATGGAAATGGTGCTGCGGTAGCACAGGCAGCTTAGCATGTGCTTTCTTGGCTACAAGCCGCTGATCTGGTTTCCGCCATGTAGCAATATATTTTAATTTACAGAGAGTAACTTTTCAGCTAAGAATAATGACATTTGTTTAAGAAATCCAACAATGTTTACAAAAAGGCCCAGTTCCTTCAAATGATAATGGCCTTTTAAAGGGTCCATAATGTATTTTTATACTGTGCTTGTCCCAGGGGATGTTGTGTGTGTATAGGAAGGAGGCAGGGAAGGAGTTTACGATTGTGAACATTAGTAGTCACAAGCTCTCTCTATGGCAGACATTCCTCACTAATGATTTCAACAATCTACCAGTTCCACTTTTAATTGTATAATCTGTGCAGATGTTGAAATCAGATTGTGCTTCCATGTCAATTTAAAGGCTCATTGTTTGAATCTGGTGTGCAAAGCCTTTGGAGGTCACCAATCCAAGAATCAAACATACCTCCTATAGTGTAAAATGTTGGACTGTGAATTACATAATTGCTTTTAATTACATAATTATAGTGTTTAAATGTATAAGGGTAAAGGTTACTTTTACATTTCGAAGCCACAGAAGGTTACGTGACATATCAATGGGCTCACCTAGGGCTTCCTAAAGGTTGTGTCATATTTGTGTACATTCTTATTCCGATCTGTCCTTGACCTAAAAATTTGAAAATTGTGAGGAATTCCGACACTACTCTACGTGACAGTGTTTTCATGTGATGTAGTAAAAACCTCAAAACCAAAGAACAACATAAAAAAATGAATTAAATGCTTATTAGCCGTTATCAGGCCAACAGTGGGATATTTGTAGTAGGAATATAATTAACTTGTATAGGAAATGGAAAACCAACTGCAGGTCAAGTACATTTTCATGTAAAACTCTGCAGTTTTACAGCTGTATGGACTGCCTAATCCAAAGATGTCAAACTCAATTTCATTGTGGGCCGTATGGTTACCCTCAAAGCGCCGGTTCTATCTGTAAGACTAGATGTCCAGAGCACTCCACCCCCCCCCCCCCCTTACATCAGATTCTAAAAGCCCCTCCATCATCAGAAGTCAAGAGTCCCCCACCATCCCTTACATCACAGTGCACCCCCCTTACCTTGTGCTGCTGCTGGGAAAGTAGCTGGGAAGCAAAAAGTGAAAGGTCTGGAGAAGGACCAGAGGAGGGCTGTCTGAAACAAAATATATATAATGTTTGGGCGTGCTACGTAATTTTCTAGCAAAAAAAATGATTTTAACTTGTAAACACCAAGTCTGAAAAATAGGCCCGGTCCTTAAGTGGTTAATACTTTGGTGGTTTGTTTAGTTATCATTAAAGATCAAGACACAAACTCAATCAAGCAACATTTTCTGATTTGTTTCAGAATTATAAATAAAGCAAATAATGACTTAAATTTACAAGGCCAAAAAAAAAAAAAAACATTGCTGGAAATGCACTCATGTGTACGGGACATTAGGACTAAAATGGCATTTCAGTCCCATTTTAGTCTTCTGCAACAGTTTTATTTTTAGTCAACTAAATCTCCAGTACATTTTAGTCGACTAAAATTCATTGTAATTAAATTGTAATGCATTAGTTAACATTTATCTACAATTTCCAAACTCATTATATACTGATGGAGTGAAAAATCTAATACCGTATTTTCCGGCATATAAGGCGTGCGGACGTCTAAGACGACCCCCTAATTTTACAATTTTTTAAGAGTTTTTGCCTATACTCACCTTATAAGATGACCCGAGGCTTCATATTTCTTCCTTCTTGTGAATGAATGAATGAATGAATGAAAAACTTATAAAGCGCGGCGCATGCGAACTGAATCGCTTCTGGGCGCTAGTTGTTCTTGTCTCATGACATCAAAAGAGCAGAGTTTTGATCCGTCTTCTGAAAGTCAGATGGTTTTCCTCCAACCGAATGCTGGTTGGTAAAGCGTTCCATAGTCTAGGACCCTGAAAAGCAAACCTTCTTTCTCCTTTGGACTTGTATTTGGTTTTTGGTACCCTGACCAGATTTTGGTCGGTGGATCGCAGAACGCGATTTGAATTGTGAGGTTCTATCTTGTCGCAAAGATATTGCGGAGCCTTCCCATGGATGCACTTATGTGTCAGGCAGAGTGCTTTAAATGCAATTCTGTCTTTTACTGGCAGCCAGTGAAGGGTTCTCAACGAAGGTGAGATTGATTCCCATTTTTTTTTCCCAGTCACCAGTCTGGCGGCCGTATTCTGAACGACTTGCAGACGGGAGATTTGGTACTTTGGGAGTCCGAGGTACAGGGCGTTAGCATAGTCCAGTCTGGAATTCACGATTGTTCCCACCACGACTGCTACGTCTTCTTTGGGGATAAATGGAGTAGATGGAATTGTGGTTGTAAACGTTGTCAGCTGTGGGACTACAAGGCTCAGTGACATGCTGTCTCTTCACAGGGGGAGGCTTTGTGGGAGAGTGTGCAGGTGACATGGCAGATCTCTTACCTCTATCAGAGGGAGAGAAGTCCAGGTGAGGTTGTTGCTGCTCTGTCTCCTCCATGTCAGATACCTGATCGTCATGTGGGGCAGACACAGGCAGAGAGTTCGGTGGCGGGATGTCTCTGTCCCGATCGGCACCATTTTGGTCCGGAAGCTGTGGGGGCTGCCTGTCGTAATCTATGAGTCTGCGTGTTCCTGATGATCAGGAGCGGCAGCGGGTCATAATCCGGGGGATGAGCGGTGTCGATATCCCCTGTTCTAGGGGAAAGGAGGTCGGGTGGGCAGCTGGATGGCTTTGTGTATCTCTGTGGAGGAGGGGAGCTCCGGGATTAAGCGGCCATATTCGATTGCGGCCAGACCACATCCCCCGCGATGTATTACCGCACATCCAGCGGGCATCCGAGGGGCTGACCCGGTCTATAAGACGACCTCTGCTTTTTTTGGCTGTTTTTTTAAGTGTAAATGGTCATCTTATACGCCGTAAAATACGGTATGTTATTATTTATAGTATTGAGGTATGAACATGCACTACAGATCAGTATTAGTGAAATCAAATTTAAATTTAGTTTTAGTCTTATGCCGCGTACACACGATCATTTTTCGGCTTGTAAAAAACGAAGTTTTTCAGCCTCTAGAAAAAACGACGTTTTTTTCAACTTCATCATTAAAACGATGTTACCTACACATGATAGTGAAAAAAATGCTCTAGCACAGTGTGGTGACGTACAACACGTATGACGGCACTATAAAGGGGAAGTTCCATGCGGATGATGCCACCCTTGGGGCTGCTTTTGCTGCGTTTGTAAAAGATGATTCGCGCTTTTCGGTCTGTTACAGCGTGATGAATGTGCTTACTCCATTACGAACTGTAGTTTTACCAGAACAAGCACTCCCATCTCATAACTTTCTTCTGAGCATGCGCGGGTTTTTTAACGTCGTTTAAGCCCACACACGATAATTTTTTACAACCCGAAAAACGACATAGTACAACAAAAAGTTTTTGTCTTTTGCCTGGGCATATTAGTTGGGAAAACTCTTGCTTTATTGTTTACTGTTCTGACTGAAGGAAGAGAGAAGAGGAACAATATGTGCATTAGAGCTTATGTATTTTATTTTTAAGTCTGCACTCTGTAAAAATGAACAATTATTATTGATAAACCATGGTATTTGTTGAGCTGTCCAGTGCTGATCCTGAGTTAACATCAGGAATACTACATGTTTTCAACTATACTACTGTAAAAAAAAGATTATGCTTCCCCCAAAGATACTATTCTAGCGCACCAGGTGTATAATTTGGTATTCTTATCCTACAAGGACTTATTATTATCAGTGAATACTGTATGTCAGTCAGTGTTGAAGGAGAAGATAGGGGACAAAAAAGGGGTCTCCTCCCAAAACACAAATTGGGTATGGGATTGTGTACCATTGTAGCCTAGAGATAAGTGAATCAGCAATATATAATCACTCTCACAGCATGAAACATGGGCACAGTTGCTGGTGTTTTTTTAATGGGAGTTTTTTTTTTTTTTGCTGGCGGGGGCTTTTCTGGGGGAGAAAGGCTTTTGCCAGTTGAGAGTTTTGCTGGAGCAAAAGGGTTTTGCTAAGGTTTGCAGGGGTTGTTGCTGGGAAGGAGGGATTTTGTTTGTAGGGGGTCTACTGGGTAGGGGTTTTGCTTTACAGGTCAATGGTTTAGCTGGAGAAGCAGGATTTTTTACTTGAAGACTTTTGCTGGGGGTGTGGAATGAGGGAGGAATTGTTTTCTATGGGGGGGGGGTTGACCATATATTGTCAAGATTGTCAGTTTGTTTCCCCCAAATAGTTGTGATTACATGTTTGTTGCCCCCATATAATCGCCCTTGCCCTTTGTTTGCCCACATATTGCCATATTTGTGCATTTGTTACCCACATATTATCACAATTGGCAGTTTTCTGTGTGTGTATATTGTAATAAATACCTGAAGAAGAAGAATTTCCAGAAGCGCATTTGTGAGGTCAGGCACTGATGTTGGATGAGGTGGCCTGGCTCGCAGTCTCCTCTCTAATTCATCTATCTAGAGGTGTTCTTCTCTGGTTGAGGTCAGGACTCTATGCAGGCCAGTCAGGTTCCTCCACCCCAAATTTGCTCATTCACACTCTCATTGTCAAAAGTATTGGGCCACCCCTGCAAATCATTTGGTGGAGGGGGGTTATGGTGTGGGGTTGTTTCACAGGGGTTGGGCTTGGTCCCTTAGTTTCAGTGAAGGGAACTCTTAAGGTGTCAGCATACCAAGATATTTTGGACAATTTTTTGCTCCCAACTTTGTGGGAACACTTTGGTGATGGCCCCTTCCTGTTCCAACATGACTGTGCACCAGTGCACAATGCAAGGTCCATAAAGACATGGATGAGCAACTTTGGGGTGGAGGACCTTTACTGGCCTGCACACCCTGTCCTGACCTCAACTGAATAGAACCCCTTTGGGATTCTGATGTTGGATGAGATGGCCTGGCTCGCAGTCTCCTCTCTAATTCATCTATCTAGAGGTGTTCTTCTCTGGTTGAGGTCAGGACTCTATGCAGGCCAGTCAGGTTCCTCCACCCCAAATTTGCTCATTCACACTCTCATTGTCAAAAGTATTGGGCCACCCCTGCAAATCATTTGGTGGAGGGGGGTTATGGTGTGGGGTTGTTTCACAGGGGTTGGGCTTGGTCCCTTAGTTTCAGTGAAGGGAACTCTTAAGGTGTCAGCATACCAAGATATTTTGGACAATTTTTTGCTCCCAACTTTGTGGGAACACTTTGGTGATGGCCCCTTCCTGTTCCAACATGACTGTGCACCAGAGCACAATGCAAGGTCCATAAAGACATGGATGAGCAACTTTGGGGTGGAGGACCTTTACTGGCCTGCACACCCTGTCCTGACCTCAACTGAATAGAATCCCTTTGGGATGAATTAAAGCGGAGACTGCGAGCCACGCCTTCTTGTCCAACATCAGTGCCTGACTTAAAAAATGTGCTTCTGGAAGAATGGTCAAACATTCCCATAGACACACTACTAAACCTTGTGGACAGCCTTCCCAAAAGAGTTAAAGCCGTTATAGCTGCAAAGGGTGGGCCAACTCAATACTGAACCCTACGGACTAAGACTGGGATGCCATTAAAGTTCATGTGTGTGTAAAGTCAGGTGTCCCAATACTTTTGACAATATAGTGTTTATCTCAAAATTGTTCAGTACAAGTGAAGGGTGCTGCTCACATGTAAATGTGTTCCCACAAAGTCAAATAGACAGTTGTCAGTAATCATGCGGCGATCCCTATAATATATACTATGCAACATACAACTCCATACAAATATACATATAAATTGTGCATAAACAACAGGATTCTTGAAATCTGTGAAACTAACCAATATATGTTTAAAGTAAACAGCTCTTAAAGTCTGTGAAAATAGGCAATACAGTCCCAATGCAATGTATGCAGTCCCAAAACATGTTTTCTATATCCAAACAATATCTTCCCCCACTCTGTGCTCAATAATATCAAAATTCCACACCAATGTGCAGGAGGCCGCATGAAGTGTTGGATCGCGGCTGCACAGCGTGAGATTTTTAGAGGCGCTTTTACTATATGTGTGATGTAAGCGCAATACCTTTGATAAACATATGGTACCTAGTTTACTACACTATAAGAGACCATCCTATGTTTTTGACTACATTGAGAGCAGAGATGGTAGAAACCGGCGATTTCTTAAAGAGATATTAGCCTGGTATAACTAAAAGGAGAAGATTATCCCTAAGGATATCCAAGAAGATAGCAGATAATATATCCATATCCTCTTGGGGGAAAAACGCCCATTTGACCTAACAACATATGTTTTAGGTCCATATCTTGAGGTGAGTGCTTTGGAGGAAAGGTGTTGGGACCCACTTGCATGTTGGTGTGGAATCTTGGAATCTCCTAAATGTACACCATTTAGGAGATATTTACTTGTAAATGGGCAGGTGATGTCACTGGCATATGCACTCTGAAGAAACGGCATACCCGTGTCGTTCCTTCAGAGCGCTGTGCTGTGACCAGCGGCTCCCACGCACATGTGCAGGAGTGACATCATCGCGACTTGTCCAATCAAAAAAACAGAGCTCACTAACCACGAGCCCTGCCAGTGGTAACAGCACACCTCTGGAGAGCTTCATTTTAAGGTAAGTTTCACATAATGCGCTAGTATGCCGTTTACTGACGTTTTGAGAGCTGTGTACATTGAATACAGTATATATTACTTTTACCAACATAATTATACATAAAATACTTTTTTTTTTCAGTAGACTTCAAAGGGTTGACACTGGGTTAAATTTTATTTCTTACACTGCTTGCGTTAAAAAATTAATTTAATGCTACATAGAGCTGTATTAATGTGTTCAATTTAATGTGTTCAATTTATATCTGCCCTGAGTTAAATACATTTAATGCTACATAGAGCTGTATTAATGTGTTCAATTTATATCTGCCCGGAGTTAAAGAGGAAGTAAACCCTGATGGGTTTTACTTCCTCTTTATTTCCCTGCAAAGGTAAAGCATAATAGGCTACTATGCATCGCATAGTAGCCCATTATGTGTCACTACCTGAAACCGAAGCCTGCAATGTCACTGCTGTCCCCACTAGCTGGAAGCGTCCATCTTCCTTCCGGGGGCCACTAACTCTGGCTCTGTGACTGGCCGGAGTCGGGTGACGTCACTCCTCATGCGCACGGGAGCCAGCATTCATGGCATGACCCCTTTCTAAAGTGTGCATGTGCCGAATATATCTGCGCACAGCTTTATTGTAAATATTTCCTAAAGCGTGGAGGTTTAGGAGATCTTTCCAGGACCTACAGGTAAGCCTTAATATAGGCTTACCTGTAGGTAAAAGTGGTTGTACAGAGTTTACAACCACTTTAAATAAAAATTCAGCAGCTACAAATACTGTAGCTACTGACTTTTAATATTAGGACTTACCTGTCCAGGAATCCTGCGATGTTGGCACCTCAGCCGATCTTTTAATCAGCTCTTAGGTGCTGTTGCCGCCATGCCGCTTCATATCCGGTTCCCTACTGCGCGTGAGCGAAATATGCTGCGCTCTGTGAATGGCCCGGCGGTGGAGGAAGGAGGAGGGGGCCGAATGTCTGAGTGATTTAGCTACAGCAAAGTGATCTTCAAGTGGGAGTGGGTACCTGTCAAAATCAGATACACGCTCCCCCCCCCCAAAAGGTGCCAAATGTGGCAGCGGAGGGAGGGGGAGGAAGAAAACAGGAGGACCTTCCCCTTTTAGGTGGAGCCCTGCTTTAAGAAGTATCAGCCACCACTAAATTGTCTGGTTATTTGCTCCTGTAAAGAGAAGATAAACCAGGTGATCAGAGATGTGATGCTGCCAATTCCTTTATAAACGCAGCACAATATTTAAAGGCCTTACTAATCTTTTTTCTTTGGGTTATAACCAATAAAAAATCTGTAAATTTAATATTGAATATTCATTTCCACATCTGTCTTGTTCCAACAGATGATCCCGTCTTTGCCGGAGTCACATCGTCACAACAAGATCTCATGCTGTACATTGATCATCTATCCAACCTTTGCCTAGAGAGAGAACCCCAAGAACTTTGATCTTTACTGAGCCCATTAGGGAAGGAGGAACTTGAGGAGGAGATGGAAGACATCTGAAGAGACAAGGAACAATGCTTAACACCAGAGCAAGTAAGTGTCTCATATAGTGCCAAATAGTTGGATCTTAGTGGGACTAATAAATCTTTATCTTTTCATAAGAAATGCAGTGAAACATACTATACTCATTGTGGCATGATGCCTACTTTAGAATGCTAAAGGGCAAGCACATATTAATTTGCAGGTGTTTAATTTACTCTGGAACGTTCAAAGTGTTGTTGTAACCCATGAGAATTTCTAGTGTCTTAAATATGTAAGCACATAGCTAAAAAATTATTTATGTGCCGCGCTGCTGGTTACTGAAGCATAAACTTACTTTGACATTATGAGAATTTAAAACCTAGAGGCGACAAGAATTCTGTTAAATAGAATGACTGTATTTCTGTTAATTTCTTAATGCACGGATAGTCAATGAAAATAACCATACAGTCTTGCCTTTCCCGTGTTGCAAAAGGTAAATTATTTTATGTACTAGATAACCATCTTATTTATTAAACTTTAGAAATTTACATATCTGTTTTACATTTTTTTTTCTTTGCCAGCACCAGTAAGCATAACTCACAGGCACAGCTCCAACTGAAAATAATAAGATAATAGAAAGCTCATACTGTATATACATAAGTAACTGTAGAATGATGAACATTTTTGTGGCTTTTTAAAGGGTTAGTAAAGGATTTTTTTTTCTTTTAAAATAACTAACATGTTATACTTACCTCCACTGTGCAGTTTGTTTTGCACAGAGTGGCCCCGATCCACGTCTTCTGGGGTCCCTCGGCGGCTGTCTCTGGTCCTCCCCGCAAGTACTGACCACAGTCATGCGAGAGAGCTCGCATGGTGGTGAGTAATTGCAGGCGCGCTCCCGTGATACAGCGAGCGGCCATAGCCACTCACTGTATCACTCGGCCCCGCACCTCGGCGTGCCGCGTCACTGGATGTGATTGACAGCAGCGCCAGCCAATGGCTGCGCTGCTCTCAATCCATCCTCTCTAGCCAATCAGTGGCCATGCTGAGCGGTGAAGAGGATCTCGGGACCGCGCGCGGGACTTTCGAGGGGTCAGGTAAGTGTAACGGGGGCTCGGGGGGGTGGCAACATCAGATGTTTTTTCACCATAATGCATAGATTGCATTAATGTGATTTTTTTTTTTACTTTACAACTTCTTTAAAGTGTATCTATGGTCTAAATGTAAAATCATATACTGTATTTTCCGACGTATAAGGGGACCTTTTACACTTAAAAAAAATGGCCAAACAGCAAGGGTCGTCTTATATATGCCGGGTCATCCCCTCGGATGCCCGCTGGATACGTGGTAATACTGTATGTAGCTTGGGCATGTTTACATACAGTAGCCTGCTCGGATTGGCTTTGAGAGTCAGAGAGGCACGGGCTGATGATATTACAGCCTCTGCCAATCCAAGCAGACTTTGTATTCACTAATAAAATACATTGCTCACCGTAATTGGCTCAGTGCGGTATAGCTCCAGCTCCAGCAAGAAGGAAGAAATATGAAGCCTCAAAGGAGGGTCGTCTTATAGGGTGAATATAGACAAAAACTGTTAAAAAAATTTAAAATACGTCTTATACGCCCGGTCGCCTTATACACTGGAAAATACGGTATTCAATTTTGTCCAGCCTTCTCCTTTTAATCTGAACAGTCTGGATTTTGAAAACTTACTTTTTGAAGATCCTCACACATTTAATTCCTTGAATTAATATTCCTGGTGAGTAGGCTTGGCTGTGTCACAGAATTCACAAGAGCCTGTTTTCTGAACTACAGAGGTGCTGAGTGGAGGAGTTTCAGAATGCAGAATAAGTACAGGAATCACTGCATGCAGACAGCAAGGTACCATGGGATATATAGTCCTTAGAGATGAAAAATAAACAGCAGAGGAGAAGCGGCAAAACATGCAGGGAATCCAGAAAGTTGTGGAAAGATATGACTATCAGACAGGCAGCACTCACAACATGAAAGGAGATTTTTCAAGTAGCCTTTATTTTGACTGTCAAAAATAACTATTGTCTGTATAACTATTACAATGCAGGTGTTACAAAACTTCTTTAACCTCCCTGGCGGTATTCCAGAGTGTGTCTCTGGGTTAATTTTCAGTACCATTAATGGTAACCCCGAGCCACACTCCGAATTGTGTTGCAGTATCCTGGTGCAGTGTACTTACCTTGTCACCAGGATCCTGCGATGTCCCCCCGCTGTGTCCACGGGTTGTGCCCTTCGCCCAATGCCTCTGTGTTCCGGACTCCGTTTCTTGCGAGCGCCGCGATGCAAGGGGGCGGAGCCCAGCAGCAAATTCAAAAAGTACACAGAACATAACACAAAAAATAAGTTGTCCTCTACGTCGAAAACTGGTTTTAGACCAGCTAGAAAACAGCGATAGTAAATTAGAACACTTGCAGAATTGAACAATAGTGAATCATGAGGAAATTTATTTTATTATTTTTATATTATTATTTTTTATAATTATTTATAGTTATTTATTATATTATAATTTATGATTTTGTGTTTCAAACTTTATCATACCCGGGATGTCTACTAGACTCTTGTTTGGACAGATTTAAGTGAGTTATTCCTAAGAATTACAGGCCTACAATATAAAATTCTATACAAAATTTCTATGCAAAACAATGTACCGATTTGAGACGCAAAAATCTATACCACATCTACCATTATCAGTCAGTCAGTCAGTCAGTCAGTCAGTGTCAGCGGTGGAGTAGGGCGCTTCGGACCTTCCGCTTACGAGCCTGCTCTCACCCAGACCTGGCAGTCAGAGGCTAGGCAGACGCCAGGCAGACTCTCCAAGAAACAGCTCCCTGGAACCAGGAACCAGCACCTCTCTCTCCCCGAGGACTCCTCTTTTCTTCCGCAGGTAAGACCCTGCCTCTCAGGGCCTGACATCTTGGGGAACTACTGACGGCCGTCCTTATCAGGGCAGCCGTCTTACAGACCCCACACTGCGGCTCTCTGCACTATCTTTTCGCCGGCATCATCGCCCGCACGGCCACCCGCGTTTGTGGTGGTCCCAAGTCACCCCCCCTGGGTGTATTTTTCGGAATTTTTTGGCGCTCCTTCACCCCCGCGCCAGCCTGCTCTTTTTCGCGGCCGCCGCACCTTAGGAAAGTCCGCGGCTTCAGCCGCGGCCTACCGGCGCGCCGTTCGTTTCTCCCTGCACTAACTTCCAAAAGCACAGATCGCTCTGGATTTCCACCCCCACACCCCCAGATGTCCCCTGTTCAGCAACCTCATTGGTAAATTATTGCTTTTACCAAGCTGACAGCCCCCCCCTAGCCTGGGTCCTGCGCTTTGCCTGGCGGCCATTTTTTGGTACACTCCAGCAGCAGTGACACCCAGCATCCCCCCCCCCCCTTTTCCCCTCCATAGCCGTCAGTCTTTTGATCCAGGGTTTTGATCCGATCGCCTTTTGGGATCAGGAAGGAATTTTTTCCCTGCCGCAGCACATTGGCCAGCTTGCCCAGGGTTTTTTTGCCTTCCTCTGGACCAAAAACTTAACTCCCCTTGAGCAAGGATTCTGCGAATCCTCTCTCACCCAATACCCGCACTCCCGCCCACGGTGACTGGCAACAATGGTTAAGTTGCGATACTCTGCAGAAACCATTTGGGGTCTGAGACAATTCGCAACTATATTACCTGCCGTCACCACAATAGCCTTAAAATCAGATCAACTTTTGAGACTCGATCATCGATCGATCATCAAAAATTTCAATCGTTCAACACAGCTCAAGCACATATCATGTGCTTTGCTTAACACTAGATCGGCAGTTAAACACCGATCAGAAATCCATGATTTCTTACTACAAAACGATCTAGACTGCCTCTTTATTACAGAAAGTTGGCTGTCGGACGATTGCAACACCATTCTCGGAGAACTGGTACCAGCAAACTACCGCATCTTAACGGAAAATAGAATAGGGCAAAGAGGAGGAGGCCTGGCGGTGATTCATAAGTCTCATATTGCAATCACCAAACCGGTCCTGCAAAATCCTCTACCTTTTATGGAAACCCTTACGCTTCAAATTCAAGCTCACTCTCAGGAGACCGTTCACATTCTCCTCTGCTATAGGCCCCCAGGGCCCAAATCGCAGTTGCTTCCAGCATTAACTGAGTTCTTATCCACTTACGCCCTTAACAGCAATCATCTTTTGCTGCTCGGGGATTTCAATCTGTGGGCCAACTCCTCACAGGATCCCATCGCGGAGGCCTGCATCGACCACCTGGAAGGGATAGGACTTCAGCAACTCATATGCGGACCCACGCATGCTTCAGGTCACACACTCGACCTAATTTTCAGTCAAAATCTGAAAATAAACATTGTGGGAAATGAACCTTTGCCATGGACAGACCACCATGCAATAAGCTTCATAATTCCCAGAATTCCACTAGCTATGAAGGTTCCCAAGCCGGTTACAATACACTGGGCTAGATCTCAGAAAAGGCTCCACTCTGAACTTTTCAGATCCACCCTGGTAAACCGAATTGAGGGTATTCCGCCTCAGCTAGCAGCCTCAGATACACTGGATGCCATAAATACAGCTCTGCTACAGTCAGCCGACTTAGCAGCACCAAAGCGCAAAGTCCGCGGCCGGGCAAAAAAGTCCAGCTGGTTCAATAACCAGCTGTCACTACTGAAGCAAGAGCGCAGAAGGGCGGAAGCCGCCTGGAAAAGAAGTCCTTCAGATGACCCCCTCAACTTTTACAAAGCAGTAACAACACGATATCACAAGGAAATTTTTAAAGCCAAAAAACTTTACTTTTCCATGATGATTAACAGCGCAATGAATCGCCCACGCGAACTCTTCAGGATGGTCACCCAGACCATGAATCCGGGATGTCTTGAAGTCTCCACTTCAGACTCCCAAGAGTTCTGCAATGAACTATCGGATTTCTTCATCAACAAAATTGAAAAAATTCGGGTAAGTATTCGGCAAAACAATACTCCACTCAGTCCCCTCTTCAATCAAAACATCGACAGAAAGCCTCTACAATCAACTAAGTTCACTTTGGAACCCATCTCCATCGATACCACCAAAAAATTCATTGGTGCGCTGCGGAACAGCACTGCACCCAACGACATCATCCCCACCAAGCTACTGAAGGAATGTGCCGACATCCTGGCGCCTCCAATCACACAGCTTATAAATCAGTCATTCAAGGAAGGCATAGTGCCTTCCCTGCTGAAAGAGGGCACAATCCTGCCGATCTTGAAAAAACCTAATTTGGATCCTATGGACCCAACTCACCGCCGTCCCATTACAGGTCTAAATGCTCTGTCCAAGATAATGGAGAAAGTGGTGGTAAATCAGCTGCAACAGCATCTGGATACCCACAACCTACTTGATCCATTTCAGTCCGGGTTCCGTCCCGGACACGGGACAGAAACGGCCTTACTGAAAATATGGGACGATGCGCTCGAGGCCGCAGACGAAGGAGAATCGTGTCTCCTGGTTCTGCTGGACCTTAGCGCAGCCTTCGACACAGTAGACCATAAATTGCTACTGAGACGACTCACAGAAGTCGCCGGAGTCACAGAAGACGCTTTACCATGGTTCTCCTCTTTTCTCGGAAACCGATCACAAACAGTGAAACTGGGATCTTTCACGTCAGAAAAACGCACGGTGCCTTGCGGGGTCCCCCAAGGATCCCCCCTATCACCGGTGCTGTTTAATATCTATCTTCGTCCTCTCTTTGATATTATCAGTAGCCAAGAACTACTTTATCACTCTTATGCAGACGACACGCAATTGTATTTTCGCATCTGCCACAAAAAGGATCATCATCTCAGATTAGAGAAATGTCTCTCTTCAATAGAAAACTGGATGACTAAGAGTTATCTTAAACTCAATAGCGCTAAAACAGAACTGTTCATCTTCGATGCCAGTCGGAAGAGACTACCAGTAACAAACTGGACACCATCGCCCATTCTGGGACAAATCATCGCCCCTAGCTCCAAAGTCAAAAGTTTAGGAGTCACGTTTGACACCTTCATGACTATGGACGCACAAATAGGGTCAGTAGTCAGCGGGGCCCACCATTTGATGCGCCTACTTCGCAGACTCATTCCATTCATCCCCAAAGAAGACGTAGCAGTCGTGGTGGGAACAATCGTGAATTCCAGACTGGACTATGCAAATGCCCTTTACCTCGGGCTCCCCAAGTACCAAATCGCTCGTCTTCAAGTCGTACAGAATACGGCCGCAAGACTTGTGACTGGGAAAAAATCTTGGGAATCAATCTCACCTTCACTGAGATCCCTTCACTGGTTGCCAGTGAAAGACAGAATTGCATTCAAAGCACTCTGCCTGACACATAAGTGCATCCATGGGAAGGCTCCTAGATATCTATGCGACAAGATCAAACCGCACAATTGCAACCGCATTCTGCGTTCCACCGACCAAAAATTGGTCATGGTTCCTAAAACCAAATACAAATCTAAAGGAGAAAGAAGGTTTGCTTTCCAGGGCCCCAGGCTTTGGAATGCTTTACCAACCAGCATTCGGTTGGAGCAAAACCACCTGTCGTTCAGAAGGCAGATCAAGACCCTGCTTTTCTGATGGCATGAGACACAAACAACCAGCGCCCAGAGGCGATTCAGTTCGCATGTGCCGCGCTATATAAATTTTTCATTCATTCATTCATTCATTCATTCATTCATACCGCCAGGGTGGTTAAGAAAGATTACACAGCCAAAAGCATCTATAGTGGAGATTATGCACATCCAACTACCTTTTTGGTGGTTGCACTCATAATTAGATAGCAGTACAGTAACACTTAGCAAGTACTCAATAATAAGTACAGTAAGTACTCATAATTAGATAGCAGTACAGTAACACTTAGCAAGTACTCAATAATAAGTATAGTAAGTACTCATAATTAGATAGCAGTACAGTAACACTCAGTAAGTACTCAATAAGTAAGTACAGTAAGTACTCATAATTAGATAGCGGTACAGTAACACTCAGTAAGTACTCAATAAGTAAGTTCAGTAAGTACTCATAATTAGATAGCAGTACGGTATATTTTGATTGGTCTGAAGCACTAAGGTCAAGTATATGGAATGTACCAGACTGAACTAAAGATAAGTCTGTTAGGAGTAAGTAGAGTTCTATTGTGAGCTAAGGATAATATGGTATATGGTATAGCTGAAAAAAAATCTAACTGGCGCCCACGTGTTTCTTTTTGAAAGACTACTCTGTCTCAATACATCCTCCTTCAAAAAAGGGCAAAATTTGGTATCCCCATTGGTGAAACCAGACACTTCTGGACCAAAGTGCAATAGAAGAGCCAGGTACCCAGAACTTTTCATCTTGTGAGCACTCTACCAGACTTGACATTCATTACAACTATAGCTTTCCCTGCAGCTTACACACTCATTAATTCCTGGACCTAAAAATTGCAACCCTTATAAACCAGCTCCTTTCAATTCCAACCATCTACTCTACCTTTCACCGTATTTCCTCTCTTCTCAAGTAAAATGATTCAACTGCACGCTTGCTTGAGGCTATGGTAAGGAAAAGGGGTTTATGGATAGGGAGGTCCTAAAGAAATCATAGTTACCAACTAAAGATCTTTCATTGTCTTATCTAAACTGTTAGCTGAAAACTGATTGGTTGCCATGGTTATTTGCACATAGTTGCTTTCATGAAATAAGCCCCAATGCGTTCATGAAAAAAAACATTGTTCATAGTATCCCAATCCCTTTTGTTCTCTGCAGACTGACATTGAACTGGAATATTTTGAACTTTTCAAGGTTAAGCATGCAATGAGCATGTGGCTTGGAATTGTTTCTGAATGTTTGGAAGGTTCTTCTTCTAGTAAAATGTATTAAATTAGCAAATAAGGGTTAATTGCTGTATCAACTTAAAATAGCTCTCAGGAAGCGGAGACTCAGAACATTAATGTCATTATCTCGTCCAGTGTCTCCTCTCCTTTCATCATGAAAGTGGGTTCTGGCAGACTCATGTTTTACCATTTACTTCAATATACGCAGCGGCTCTTTTGTTTGAAGGCCGATGAAGCTTTTACTGTGGCCATTCAATCAAGCAGAAGCACAGTGCTCAAGATACTTGTGTGTACAGTACACATTCTGCACTGAATTAATATCAGTTCTTTTCAACATATTGGTAAAGCTGTGATTGTATCTGTGTTACCCCTAATAATGCAACAGTCACTAGCGTCAGTCTTGCTTATGAAAGTATTTTGAGTCAGATAAAGGGGGCAAAAGGCACTTCATGTTCTACTGCTCTTTGCAGGAGCACAATCAAACATTAGAAGGGAATTATAAGCCACAGAGTACAACATTAAAGATGGCACTATGGTCAGGTATAAAAAAATATACAGTAGCATGAGCTCAAAAATACATCTTTGTATCGTCCTCTGCTAATCTTATGCACAGCAGCACTTAGAATGGCAGAAGAACGGCCATCACAAGGGACCAATTAGTAGCCCCCAGACTAGCAGTAACTAATCAGGGCCCTGTTGATTTGCACAGTGATAGCAGGAAGCTTGTTTACAGGGGAGAAGAACAGAAGGACAATCGTATCAGGCCTCGTACACACGACCAAGTTTCTCGGCAAAAACCAGCAAGAAGCTTGCTGGGAGATATTTTTTTGCCGAGGAAACCGGTCGTGTGTACATTTTCGTCAAAGAAACTGTTGAGAAACTCGACGAGCCAAAAAGAGAGCATGTTCTCTATTTCCTTGACGGGAATGGAGAAAATTGGCTTGTCGAGTTCCTCGGCAGCCTAACAAGGAACTCGACGAGGAAAACGATGTGTTTCACCCGTCGAGTTTCTCGGTCGTGTGTACGAGGCTTCAGTGTGCTGCCTTTATATTAGTTCACTAATAGGTCCTACTTTGTATACTTCTAGTGTACTGACATCAAGTAATAGGTCGTATCAGTGAGGGTAAGGCACTTAAAGTGTCACTAAACCCACAGCATAAAAAATATCAATAAATGGTGTATTACATGCTATTCATACTCACTCAGTAACTATGGGATTTACTTTCTTTATTCTTCAAAAAACATGGTTGATCCTGTTGCTCTCTATCGCCACCTCTGTTCATGTTCCTAATTCACTTGGGGACTTTGCAGCTGTGGTGGAAACTCTGCACATGTTCAGTTTTTAGTGATTTTCTATGCTGAGCATTTCCTCCCTATCACATCTGAGCAGCCCATGCTAATATAAAGTCATACACGTGGGTGTATATACACAGTAGCAAATGACAGCCCACTCATATTCTAAGACACAGGCTGGAGGGGCGTTACACAGCCTGTGACTGGCACAAATTCGCCCGCACCATGTTTTTGCCAAAAAAGATTTGATTTCAAATATATATTTGTATGACAATTTAAAACAGTTTACTAATATTAATTAGTTATTTTTACTCTGTTTGCCAAAGGCTGTTTTCTTTTTAACTTGTGACCAGCAGCAGAGGACTAGAAGCTCCTCCTGCTTATGTTTTCCTGCAGTCAGGCTGTATACGCTGGGTCATGTGACAGCTGTATATCGATTAGCAAAAAGGTACTTAGATGTTTTTTCTTAAATAATTATATTGGCATCATCCACATACAGAAATAGATTGGACAATGTAAATCAAACCATGTGTTTAGTATCACGTTAAGGCTTTTAAGCTGTTGCACCATCTGTAGTTTTATTATAGTGCATTAACACACCAAATCTTACATGAAACCCAACTCTGGGTGACCCCCCCCCCCATCCATTTGTTATCATTACCTTTGGAGCTGGCTACAAAGAGTGCTGGGTCCACTCTTTTGGTGGTAGTCCCTAATGATGCACAGAGAGGCATCAACGTAATGACATCAGCACCTTTCCCTGCACCATTCTTTGTCAGTGCAAGGTGCCATGGTGATGTCTCCTCAGAGGGTCGTCCCATGACACCGTACACTGACAGAAAGGGGGTTGAAAAATGCCCAATCCAGAAGAGGAGCGGTGCTGGAATGCCAGAGAAGCAAGTGCTATAGTGGGAGCTGTAATTTTTTGCAAAAAAAGCTGAGGGCCCATATCTTATCACAAAAAGTGAATCTGGTGTTGGGTTCTAACCTTCTATATCTGGTCGGGGTTTTCCTTTTCATATTTAAAGAATACGTGATTAATGATTGTTGGCGCAGGTAATCCATACTTATATTTTGAATTTTTGCTTTTTGCCCTACAGCTGGCTTATAAATACTTCCATCTAACTCCACACCTACATGTCTAATTAGGTAAAAACCCCTAATTTGCGTAAGAATGCATGTTGTCTGTGAATTCGAAACCACATAAAAATATGTGGTAGGAATAGCTAATTATGCACATGTTTGGAAGCTTTCCACTTCCCCGGGCACAATCAGACAGAATCTTGGCATTAGCTGCTACAAAAATGGCTTTTCCATATTATACACATACATTGCTTTGCGTGGCTTTATATTTTCATGATATTGTCTCTCTGTATATAACTATAATGGGGAGCAAAAAGAGACATTTAGGACCAGTGCACACCATAGATACGTGGTCCAGATGCTTTCCAGAGGCTTTTCTGCATGCACGTATTTGACGTGTTCTGGTGCATTTTTGGTGCGTTTTTGATGCAGTCCAGTGCATTTTCCCCCCTCTCTTTTCTTAACCTTAAATAAGGACATGTGTGTTTTTGGTGGGTTGCGGTGCATTCCAGTGGGTTTTTGATGCGTTTTACAGCGTTCCAGTACTGAAAAATGCAGCATGTTTTATTTTTTTTGACTGGAACGGACTGGAACTGCAAACACTGGTGTGAACTTTGCCATTGAAAACCAATTAACCTACTTTCCATGCGTTTTTGATGCAGAAAAAAAACACACTGGACTGAATGTGGTATGAAATGGCCCTTAATGTTCACTTGAAAACAGTCTAGTTAAAAGGCATACATTTGTTATTTATTTTTCACAATCAAATCTTTAATAAAAGTTGAACAGAACAAAAATTGAGCAGAGTAATAAGTAACAGTTAGAAAGTAATATTCACATATAATAACAGCATATGTAAGTACTTTGTTATTTAATGTTCACAGAGAACTTTCACATTGGAAGGTGGCCGTAAACACGGACCTTCAAATGTGTAGGGAGATACATATGTCCAGTGAATAATTTTGACATTGGTTTCCTATTAGACATTCATCCTCGGGTTACAAGAGTGCACATATCAAGAGCATGGAGAATGAATGGGTGAGAAGAAAGGTGGAATGGGCAGAAAGCTGTAATGCAAGCTGGTCTTTGAGAAAAATAGTAGCAATTGGATAAGGTCTTAACCTATTCAGCTGCTGTTTCCCCTAAGGCCGGTCATAGACAAGATTCGAACCATGTGTGGGCAGGCTGAATGTAACAAGTTGATCAATTCATCAAATTGGGTACAACCAGTCTGCCGGATTCAGTTGTGAGTATCGCTAGGGGCTGCTATAGCCACTAGCAATAATCACTGTCTTCTCCTGGCGGGGATGGCTTCCCCTGTAAGCATATTGTCGCTCGGCGGGAAGGATTACCCTGTCTGGAAGGGTGCACTGTCTGTGTTAATTTCTTTCCTGCAACCCGCTATGGCCTGCCTAAGATTGGCATCATCTTCCTACCCCCAGAATGCTGTCTGGGCAGAGAAGGAACAGCAGTAGACTGTTGAGGTCATCCTCCTTACTCCCTTTTCCTGTCAGCTTGTTCCATAACAGCATATTTGCATACAGCTCACTTGATTGCTTCTTAGTGGTCCTCCCCCACTTTCCTAGTCTGAGTGCTGCTTTGTAGGAGATTGCAGAAGACTGAAGCCTCGTACACATGACCAAGGAACTCGGTGGGCGAAACACATTGTTTTCCTCGTCGAGATCTTGTTAGGCTTGTCGAGGAACTCGACAAGCCAATTTTCTCCATTCCCGTCGAGGAAAAAGAGAACATGCTCTCTTTTTGGCTCGTCGAGTTCCTCGACAGTTTCCTCACTGAAAAATGTACACACGACCTTTCCTTGGCAAAAAAAATCTCCCACCAAGTTTCTTGATGGATTCTGCCGAGGAAACCGGTCGTGTGTACGAGGCCTGATACTAAGTCAAACTCAGGTGCACTAGTTGTCTTTAAATAATACTCTTTTTTCTTTATTATCAGTGAATGCAGAGCTACATAAATGTGTGGCTTTTGCTGCCTGAAGCTCAGCCTTAAATATTATAATCACAAAAAGTAGAACCAATTTTTTTTGGAATGTTGCTAAATCATAGGGAGGCCACATTTATCACTGTAGCAGACTGAATACATCTGTTTTTCATTTTTCCTATTGGTAGCACAGTATTTGTGCTAATACTCCAGTGGTTTGGGATGTACAGTTAGCCATGGGGTGAAAAGAAGTGATTTACGTGACTTCGCACACTATTCTGAAATGAAGAAATCCTTATTTTTGGGATCCGTGATGAAATGAGACACGTAAAAATGTTCTGGTATAAGAATCCTTTACTGTGCTATGTATTGGTTCTGTGGAGGGCTTTTGGTTACGTAAAGTGGGGAAAAAAATTCCATCTCTGACTTTTACCTATAGGTAAGCCTATAATAAGGCTTACCTATAGGTAATGTAAATATCTCCTAAACATGCAGCATTTAGGAGATATCTACCGTACATGCAGGCAGTGATGTCACCGGCGCATGCACTCTGAAGGAAGGGCCGCCCGGGCCCTTCCTTCAGAGTTCTGTGCTGTAAACAGATGACGTAAACAGGGATTTTATCGTGGCTCCAGCCATTTACACAGCTGGTGTAATTTTAACATAGTGTGCTAGTATGTTATGCATACTAGCACATTATGACATTACCTTTTAAAACATTATCTTCCCATTTTTCATTCAAAGCCCTACATGCCTTTTATTACAGATCTCTGTGTACATTTTTTTTGTGTTATTTTACTGGCGATCACATGACCACAAAGCTCTGGGCTCTCTTTGTAATCTGGCAGGCCGATAGGAAGGATGAATTGAATAGCGCAGTGTTGTCATCTACTTGCAACCTTTGGTGCCACCTGCTGTCTCCTTTGGTGAAAGGGAAAAAAGTCTCTACCCACCAATCAGAGCAGCCACACCAGAAGGGGAGAGAACCCAGGACTTGGTGGTCATGCCATCACTTGAAAAAATAGAAAAGGGTATTTGTGATTTGTAATAAAGGGGATGCAGGGCCATGGGGAGAAAATTGGAGGGAATATTTAAATGTCAGTTTTTAGTTAGTTTTAGTTCGTTTTTAGTCTCTCCTTCTACCTGCTCACTTTAACTTTTAGGTTTATACTTTCTCATTGGTCCATACGCCCTAATCCATAGAAGTTTTTGTTTCCGTGTACTGATGATGTCCAACAAACTTGAATCAGCTGTGTGCAGTTTGGAATAAATGTCTGCATGTCTGCAGCCACTATCCTGAAATTAATTTACAATATGGAAACTGTACCACTCTGATGTGCCAGCAAGGAGAGCAAACAATGTTGTACATCCACCAAAGAAAGAAAGCATTCCTAAAACAATTATAAAAAAAAAAAAATGTATGCAATTTCAAAAAGCTTGAGTATACACAAATACAAAAGATACACCCAAGCCCATAAAAACACTGAAAAAAAGGCTTCTTGTAAATAACTAAGGAATATCCATGGGTGGGTCTTAATGCATAGCATAATTCATAAACAACCAATGCTAACTAATCATTAGTAATGTGCAAATGTAACATAGAGCAGTAGTACCCAACCTCCCGGGCAACAGGGACCAGCCTCACGAAAAACAACCCCTCCACGGACTGGGGGTGGGAGGTGCTGGGGGTGCAGCCTGTCAGCTTAGGGGGGTTGAGGGTGCAGCCTGTCACCGGAAGTCAGCTCATGGGTCTGACTAGTACTTTATGACGATCCTGTTCCTGCCTGGCTCTCCTCCCTCCCCTTCTCCTTCTTCTCCCCCTTCTCCTCATCTCTGTTCCTCTTCTTACTGACATGACCACAGAGAGGGAAGGGAGTAGTGGTCCTGGAAAAAGGGGGGAGTGGTCGCCCTCTGGTGGTTGGATGGTGCAAGTTGTTCTGGCTTGCTCTCCCGCTGCCTTGGAGACCTCTGATTTAAGCATTAAGCTGGTCTTATACCAGAAGAATTTCATCTGAAAAAAACATTCATTTGATTTCCTAATAGTTAGTGGGGTCAAATTAAAATTTTTGATGCGAGTGACGAAAATATTTGAAGAAGCAGGGTGAAAACATTTTCTTGATTAAATAAAAGTTGAACTGTGAATGTGGTTTTCATTCAGAAAAAAGCATACATATTGTAATTAAACCTGTTTAGTATATCTAATTTTCCATTTAAAAAAGTAGTTATGTATGAAATTTTAGGAGCTTTCAAACTAGCTAACTCAACCAGGGCAAGAAGGAATTTTCCACAATTTTTTTTTTGTATATTTTTGTATGAACATTGGAATTAAAATCAAACCGTTTATATGACCAGCTTAAAAGAATATCACAGCTGAGCAAAAGAGAAAATATTAATTTATTGACAAAGATATTAGTAAATGCAAACCCCCCAAAAGCAGGAATAATATCCTTATTTTTGGAATATGTGCTTGAATGAGACATGCTACATACTGGTTCTGTGGAGGACTTTTTGGTTCCTTTAGGCCTCGTACACACGACCGTTTTCCTCGACAGAATCCATCAAGAAACATGGTGGCAGAGCTTTTTTGCTGAGGAAAATGGTCGTGTGTATGTTTTTCATCAAGAAAACTGTCGAGGAACTCAAGTTCTCTTTTTCATCATCGGGAGTCTCAATTTCCTCGTCGTGTTCCTCGTCAGGCTGGTTTTCGACGAGAAACACGTTTGTGTGTATGCTTAGAAACCAGCGCATGCTCAGAATAAAGTGTGAGGTGGGAGCGCACCTTCGGTAAAAGTAGCATTTGTAATGGAGATATCACTTTTGTCACGCTGTAACAGACTGAAACGTGCAAATCGTCTCTCACCAAACTTTTACTTAACACGCAGTAACATGAGATTAGCAAAAGCAGCCCCAAGGGTTGTGCCAGTGGAATCGAACTTCCCATGGCGTCGTCACCGCGTTTGAGAACGACGAGATTTGGTCTTGACAGTGTGTAAGCAAAGAAAGCTTGTCAAGTTTCTCGACAAGCCTAACGTCAAGCCTAACGTTGAGGAAAACGATGTTTCATTTACGACGAGTTCCTCGGTCGTGTGTACGAGGCCTTAGTCTCTTCTTACAATAACGTTCTAGGTTATCCTTTCCTATGTGAGATATTTTATTTATAATTTTCAAGAATCCTTAAAATCTCATTGTATGAGTTTCTTAGAAATATGTGGACACCCAGCTAATAAAATTGACTTTGCGGAGTCTACAACTAAAGTTCTTCTGACCACAATCCTCTCTACCAGTCCCTGCTTAGTGGTGTTGCTGTTTAGGGCCTGAATTCTGTATATAGAAGGGAGACATGCTGATCTTAGTTCTCTGTAAGTCGTAAATACCTCAGATAGCTTGCAATTTATAAGACATCTGGGATTTTATCATTCTTTAAAGATAAGACGGTTCCATTTTCATGTATTTAATATCGATGCTTGTTCACCGGCCAGTTTTCTCTGAGACTCATTGCTATTAAGTAACCTTAGATTTTCAGAAAGACACCTGTGTGGCAGGTTGCGTGTATTAATAACGTGAGTTTGTATCTGTTGCTGTCATCATCTGAAATTTCAGTTGTACAAACGTTTGGCACAAGTTGTAAAAAGTCTTTGCAAAGCTGCATCTATGTTGTCTTAAAAAGAGACCGTCCAACAAATTGGTTTAGCAGTACTGAGATGATTATTACAAGTTGGAAAGGGTCACCTTGTTCTGGAAAAATCTCAACACAAAAGGGGGCTCCAGTGTTTTTTCTGGTAAGGTCCCTTCACTTTTAAATTGGAACTCCAGTCAAAAAAATTTTTTTGTACAGAATGAAAATACATACACTGTGTAGTATATCTTATTATAACATAGGGGCTGGCTGTAATTGTGATCACTAACTTTACTGCCACATGGAATAACGGCAGGAGGGTCGGGACGGGTTTGTCAATCGGCTCATATACTAGGAAGTGAGGGGGAGAGACTCTAAACACAGCATGATGAGAAAGGCACATAAACTGACCACTGCATCATGGATCAGCAGCCATAATTACTGTGGTCAGCACACATGGGGGGACACAGGAACAGGCAGGATCAACCAGGATTAACCAGGGTTACAGAACAGAAAGGGACAAATGACACCGCACAAGCACTATGCAGTTTATTATTTTTTATTTATTTCTGACATGTTATATATTTCATTTGGATATTATAAGTTGCATAAGTTGCAAATACAGATGGACATATGTCTGTTTTTCAGGCTGCAAAACAACAAAATTGTGATTATTTTAAAGAGGGGTGATTCTTTTCTACACCCACTGTATATACCTCTTATTATGAAAGAATTAAAAAACGTGACGTTTTAAAGCAATTTTGAAGTGAACTATCAAAAAACCGAAGCTTTAAGTATTTCACTACCCGCCAGAACCCACTCACAAAGGCAGAGTTCCCTTCAATGGTAAGCCTGTACATCTAAATACATACGGTCCATATCCAAAATGAACTAATCAAACTGGCTAATGTTAATTATCCCCTCTCCAACAAACCATTCTACATTTGTCTTCACACAATAAACAATCTTCTCCTTGGGAGAGTTACATAGTTACATTTATTGGGTGATCTTTGTTATTTTATACAGTATATACTGATTTAAACCTGTGACCTTTCATATGTTTGTATGAAAATACAGTGCTGTGAAAAAGTAATTGCCCCTACGGAATCATAAATGAACTGTGATTAACCTCCCTGGCGGTATGATTCTTTCAGAAAAAACATGCTGAAAGCGGTACCATTATTTGCAAGGAAATTTGGCGTTTTATATTGTAGGTCTGTAATTTTTAGAAATAACTCACTTAAATCTGACCAAACAAGATTCTAATAGGCATCCCGTGTATTACATTTTTTTAAAAACAAAATTATAAATTATAATATAATAAATAATTATAAATAATTATAACAAATAATAATATAATTATAATAAAAATTATTCAATAATGTAATCAAATTAAAATCACTGAAATTTGCTCAGTTGCAGAATTGTTGCTGTCATTATTTTTTTTTTTTATGACGAATTTCCCCACAAATCGCTATCGCACAATTCTGCAAGTGATTATAATTTATTATCGCTGTTTTTTAGCTGATCTAAAACTATTTTTGACATAAAGGGACACTTTTGGTTGCTATGGACAATCTACAGTTTGCAGGGAGAAAAAAAGGTTTTTATTATATAAAATGACATGTAGGACACTGGGCAGACCACTAGGGACAGGGGGGGTGTGTTTTTTTTACATACAGTACTGTAATCTATAAGATTACAGTATACTGTGTGTATAGTGTTTGTTTACGTTTTTGAATTTGGCGCCGTTCTCCGTCCCCGTGCGTCGTAACGTCGCAGGGAACGGAGATCGGCGTCACACGGAGGCACTATGTGAATCGAGCGAGGTCCCGCTCGCTCACACAGCGCGGTGGCATCGCTGGATCCAGGGACAAGGTAAGTAAAAAGTGCCTGTGGATTCAGCGAGGCGAGCCGAGACTGACTCGGGGTTACCGATAGTAGCAGGAAAATCTAACCCCGAGTCAGTCTCGGGAAGACCGCCAGGGAGGTTAACCACAATTTTTGGAAAGCTGAGTTAAATTTCACTTGCCACACCCAGGCCTGATTACTGACTGATTACCAGACCTGTTGAATCAAGAAATTACATGAATAGAAGCTGTCTGACAAAGCACGATAACCAGGGCCGTCTTTACCGCAGGGCAAATGGGGCAGGTGCCCTGGGCCCTGTCACTGTTGGGGGCCCAAAGCCACCCCCTTTGAAAAAAAAAAATATATATTTTTTTTTTTTAGGGGTCCTCAGGGGCCGGAGGCCCCCAGGGCCCCAGATGGCAACCCCCCTTTTTTTTATTTATTTTTAAATTTTTAAAGTTTTTTTAATATATTTTATTTTTTATTAAAGGGACAATTTTTTTTGTTTAGAGGTCTGGGGGTCCCCAGGAGCCCGTAGTTCCCCAGGGCCCCCGGATGACAACCCCCCTTTTTTATAAAAAAAAACTTTTTTTATGTATTTCTTTATTTCTTTTATTTTTACATATATATATATATATATATATATATATATATATATATATATATTATAATATAAATGTTATTATTATTATTATTAAAGGACCCAGAGGTCCCCAGGGCCCTGGATGGCAACCCCCCTTTTTTTTTTATAAAAAAACATTTTTTTTATATATTATTTTATTTCTTTTTTTTAACCCCCTTTTTAATATATATTCTTTATATATATTTTTGATTTCTTTTTTTCTTTTTATTAAAGGGCCCAGAGGTCCCCAGGGCCCCAGATGACAACCCCTTTTTAAAATATATTCTTTATATATATTTTTGATTTCTTTTTTTCTTTTTATTAAAGGGCCCAGAGGTCCCCAGGGCCCCGGATGGCTACACCCCTATTTTTATATATATTTTTCTTTATTTCTTTCTTTATTTCCTTTTTTGTAAAGGGCCCCCCGCTTCTAAATTCGCGGCAGCCCCCCCCTGTTTCTCAATTTTAGGCGGCAGCACCCCCCCATCCCGGTTCTCTGCTCCAGGGGGCCCATGCCTGAAGCTGTGTAAGTGGCCCCATAATTCCTGATGGCGGCCCTGCCTCCCGTTAAGCCCCTGTGCTGCCCACAAATCAGGCTGAAAATAATCAGCGGCACGCAGCCAGTGACAGTACTGCTTCCCTTCCCAGTGTTTTAAAATGTACAGCACCCCTGGCTTCCCTTTAGACGTGCACTTCTCCCTTCCTGCCACTGGGTGCTGCTTGTATATAAAAGTGAATTAGAATGTGATTTTATAACATCCCCAGTTTGCTCTTCCCAAGGCTGACTTCTTCATGTCCTGCTCCTCAAGGTATGTCACTGTTTGCTAATCTATATTGTAAATATAAGTTTTCTGTAGAGTGTGCCCAAAGTCTTTATATTTGATGATTCACTGCAGGTCTGGTCAGTGTTTTAAAAAGTTCCTCTATTTTACACATGGCATGGCATGGGGTCACAGCACCGTCTGTCCATTCTGCTTTAGCACCATGGGACCCCATGCCATGCCATGTGTAAAATAGAGGAACTCTTTAAATCACAGACCAGACCTGCAGTCCAGGCTGAGTAAAGCCTCAGAGCACATGGCATTACTGTCTGTATTTAACTGCTTGATGGGCTTATTTTGGACCTGGCTGGTTCACATGTATGTGTTTTGGCGGCCCACATTTGCGCAGGCACAGCAGCCCATTCATTTGAATGGGCCGCCATGCCTGCGTTTCCTGCAAAGAAAAGCGCATGCCTCATGTAATAGGCTGCGCACACGGCACGCCTATGCCCATCAAGCACTGAAATACAGCACTGTCTGTCCATTCTGCTGTCTGCTGTGACTTATCTGCAGTTCCCGCACTGTCAAACTTGCTGCATTTTTAGATGTTTAGGTCACGCTTTTAAAAACACAGTGCGTTTGTGTGTGCAAGAACTGCAGGTAAGTAGCATGGTGCAAAAGCATAATTGATTTCAAGGCAACTGTATTTTTAAAATGCTGAATGCACCTTTTTTCTGCAGGAAACAAAGGCATGGCAGCCCATTCAAATCAATGGGCTGCTGTACCTGCACAAATGAGGACCGCCAAAACACATACATGTGAACCAGCCAGGCCCAAAATAAGCTGGAGGGGGGCCCAAAAAAAATGTTTGCCCAGGGCCCAAACCATATTAAAGACGGCCCTGACGATAACAGATCACAAAAAGCCACACACCATGCCACAATCTAAAAAAATCAAGAACAGATTAGAAACAAACATGTATCGGTCTAAGGAGGGTTTCAAAGCCATTTCTAAGGCTTTGGAACTCCAGTGAACCCACGGGGAAAGCCATTATCCACAAATATAGATAACTTGGAACAGTGGTGAACCTTCCCAGGAGTTTCCGGCCTACAAAAATTACTACTAGAGCATAACGACGACTCATCCAGGAGGTCATAAAAGAATCCAGAACAACATCTAAAGAACTGCAGGCCTCACTTACCTCAGGTAAGATCAGTGTTCATGATTCAACAATAAGAAAGAGACTGTGCAAAAATTGCATCCATGGGAGAGTTCCAAGGCCAAAGCCACTGCTGACCAAAAAGAACACAAAGGCTCATCTCACATTTACCAAAAAACATATTGATTATCCCCAAGACTTTTAGGCAAATATTCTGTGGACTGATGAGACAAAAATTTTACTTTTTGGAAGGTGTGTGTCCTGTTACATCTGGCATAAAACGAATACAGCATTTCATAACAAGAACATCATACCAACAGTCAGGCCCCGTACACACGGCCGAGGAACTCGACGTGCCAAACACATCGAGTTCCTCGGCCAGTTCAGCACTGAAGCGGCCGAGGAGCTCGGCGGGACGAGAGCTCCCATAGAACAACGAGGAAATAGAGAACATGTTCTCTATTTCCTCGTCGAGCTCCTCGTCGGCTTCCTCGGCCGAAAGTGTACACACGACCAGTTTCCTCGGCAGAATTCAGCCAGAAACTCGGTCGGAAGCTGAATTCTGCCGAGGAAACTGGTCGTGTGTACGGGGCCTCAGAAATGGTGGTGGTAGTGTGATGGTCTGGGGCTGCTTTGCAGCTTCAGGACCTGGACGACTTACCATAATTGATGGAACCATGAATTCTGAGTTCTACCAGAAAATCGTAAAGTCCGGCCATCAGTTCGTGACCTCAAGCTCAAGCCTGGGTTATGCAGAAGGACAATGATCCCAAATCACAACAGCAAGTCCACCTCCAAATGGTTCAAACAAAGTAAAATTTAGGTTATGGAGGGCCTAGTCAAAGCCTGAACTTAAATCCAATTGAGATGCTGTATCATGACCTTACACAGGCTGCTCATGCTTGAAAACCCTACAATGTGGCTGAATTAAACAATTCTGCAAAGAAGAGTGGGCTCCACAGCAATGTGAAAGACTCATTGCCAGTTATCGCCAAATGCTTGATTGCAGTTGTTGCCGCCAAGGGTGACACAACCAGTTATTAGGTTTAGGGGTAATTACTTTTTCACATTAAGCCAGGCAGGTTTGGACAGCTTTTTTGCTTTTTTTTAAACCATCATTTAAAAACTGAATTTTGTATTTACTCGGGTTATCTTTATGTTATTGTTTGATGATCTGAGTCATTTAAGTGTGACAAAAAAAAAATCAGAAAGGTGCAAATACTTTTTCACAGCATTGTATTAACCACTTGCCGACCGCCCACTGCAGTTTTACTGCGGCAGGTCGGCTCGGCTGCACAAAATCACGTAATATAACGTAATGTTGCTATGCGGCCAATAGAAGCGCATGCGCGCCACCGGAAGCACGCGCACCCCCTGCTCGCCCCTGGTTCTGATTCCCCTGGGCACCCGCGATCGCTCATCACAGAGTGAGAACCGGGAGCTGTGTGTGTAAACACACAGCTCCCGATTCTTTCAGGAAGAGAAATGACTGATCGTATGTTCATACAATGTATGAACAGTGATCTGTCATTTCCCCTAGTCAGTCCCATCCCCCTTCAGTTAGAACACACTTTAGGGAACGTAATTAACCCCTTGATCGCCCCCTAGTGTTAACCCCTTCCCTGCCAGTGACATTTTCCAGTAATCAATGCATTTTTATAGCACTGATCGCTATAAAAATGCCAAATGGTCCCAAAAATGCATCAAAAGTGTCCGATGTGTCCGCCATAAGGTCGCAGTACCGATAAAAATTGTAGATCGCTGCCAAAACTATCCCCTATTTTGTAGACGCTATAACTTTTGCCATGCCAATCAATAAACGCTTATTGCGATTTTTTTTATGAAAAATATGTAGAAGAATACATATCGGCCTAAACTGAGGAAAAAAAAATGTTTTTATTATAGCAAAATTTAAAAAATATAGAATTTTTTTCAAAATTGTCACTCTATTTGTGTCTGTAGCACAAAAAATGAAAACCGCAGAGGTGATCAAATACCACCAAAAGAAAGCTCTATTTGTGGGAAAAAAAGGATGTCAATTTTGTTTTGAAGCTAAGTCGCACGACCATGCAATTGTCAGTTAAAGCGATGCAGTGCCGAATCGCAAAAAGTGGCCCGGTCATTGACCAGCAAAATGGTCCGGGGCTGAAGTGATTAATACATATATGCTGGATATTTGCGAAATAATTGTCTGTTACATGTCAAATGTCCTCAGTGAACCATGTAATGTTTTTTCCTTTATTTGTTCTACTCTTTCATAAAACTAAATAAAACTTAATTAAACTAAATAAAACTTAATCAAAAGCATAAAAAAATGTAATGATGTAATAATGGATACAAAGCTGCCATAATTTGTGTTTACCCGGATTTCTGATTTCAGTTTTAATTTTTGGGTTTAGATATACTTTAAATAAATAGGAAAATAGAGAAAAATAGAAGGGCGATGAAATGTGATTGAGAAAATAAAATGCAGATCATATACAGTATGTTAAATATTGAAAGTTTCAGAATGGTCAAAGTTTCTTGCCCCTCACACAGTCAGAGGAACAAGATGTCTGTAATGGTCCCAAGACAATATTGCACTAAGGTGCACAGATGTGCTGATACAAATCACCGGAGCCTGCCAAGACACATTGGATCAGGTCTCCATTTTCACGGTCCATTGAACATAGACGGAAAAACAATTACAGACTGGAGGACTGTTCTAAACTGCTTGAGTGGATGCCACGGTGTAAAGAAATACATTACACTGTATACGTTCCATTTCCCCTCATCCAGACGCGTCTTACAGGCAGCCCTGACAAATAAACAGTAGGGGGAACATTAGAATTAATCATGACAAAATATGGTTGGGGTGTCCATTTCTGACTGGCGGTGGCAGAAAAGAGGCAATTTACTGCAACATTCCCCATTCTAGTGATACAATCAATCTACTGAATGCTTCAGTCTTTATAGTGGGAGAAATTTCGTCATGGCCTGACACCTGGGTACCATTTGTGTTTTTTTTTTTCCTTTCAAGCCAAATGGAACTATATCCTATTTATGAGCAGTGTATGCTAATGCTTTATATTTACTATACATATTAGTAAAACACATGGGGACAACTCAGTCTGTGCATTGCAATACAAAATTCCTGTAATTGGAACTGTAAGTAAAATGCAAGATCATTTAAAAAATTCAGTAAATAAATAGTTATTTTCTTTTTGTATTGTGGCAGAAATGCAGCCCAACGTGATAGAAATTAAAGGGTCAGTTTATCCAAAATGGATAGTTATTACCTCTTAAACAGGCCACAGCGTGACATGGCTTCATGTATTGTTCTATCAACTTTACGGTCAACACTGAGGACAAGGGGGCACTCTTTACGTCTAGAGGAAAAGGGATTTCACCTCCAAATACGGAAAGGTTTTTTCACAGTAAGAGCTGTGAAAATGTGGAACAGACTCCCTCCAGAGGTGGTTCTGGCCAGCTCAGTAGATTGCTTTAAGAAAATCCTGGATACTTTCCTAAATGTACATAAAATAACTGAGTACTAAGTTTTGTAGGTAAAGTTGATCCAGGGTAAATCCGATTGCCTCTCGGGGGATCAGGAAGGAATTTTTCCCCTGCTGTAGCAAATTGGATCATGCTCCGCTGGGGTTTTTTGCCTTCCTCTGCATCAACTGTGGGTATGGAGTTGGGTGTATGGGATTGTACTGTGTTTTTTATTTTGTTTGTTTATTTTTTGTGGTTGAACTGGATGGACTTGTGTCTTTTTTCAACCTGACTAACTATGTAACTATGTAACTATGTATCCACATTGTTCTATCCACATCGTTCTATCGACATTGTTCTATCCAGGAGGACAGCGACAGTTTTTTCAGGAAACATTCAATATCATCATCAGGACTGAGCTGTTGGTATATATAAATCCTGCTACTGTAGTTCTTGGGTGTGTTCATAATTACTGTCTCACGCTATATCTTTCTGCTGCCTCACACCTTGACTTCCACCTTGACAAAGTAAAGCCCTGTACACACGGCACAAATTCCTGGCCACATCGGCTGGTTCAATAAAAAATGGCCGACATTCGGCCCGCATATGTGGCAGCCGATCCAACGCTATCAATGAACTTTGCTACATGAACATCCTATACTTCTATGGTAAAACAACCCTCCTTCCTCCATTGGGGAGATTCCTGACTTCCTGTTAGGTCATAAAGTGATGGGAAATTTCTCCAACTGCAAAAAAAAAAAAAAAATTAGGAGTATGGGGAAAAGTTAGTATGTCTGACTAAGGGCTAGATTCAGGTAGGGCGACGTAAATTTGTGTGGGCGTAGCGTATGTTATTTACGCTACGCCGCCACAATTTAGAGAGGCAAGTGCAGTACTCACAAAGCACTTGCTCCGTAAGTTGCGGCGGCGTAGCGTAAATCTGCCGGTGTAAGCGCGCCGAATTCAAATTGTCAAGAGGTGGGCGTGTTTTATGTAAATAACACATGACCCCACGTAAATGACATTTCTCACGAACGGCGCATGCGCCGGCCGTGAACGTATCCCAGTGCGCATGCTCCTAATCACATTGCAAATAGTCAATGCTTTCAACGTGAACGTAATTTATGCAAAGCCCTATTCGCGAACGACTTCCGCAAACGACGTAAACTATGCAAAATTCGACGCTGTCCCGACGTCCATACTTAACATTGGCTATGCCTCATATAGCAGGAGTAATGTTATGCCGGAAAAAGCCTTACGCAAACGACGTAAACAAATCCACCGGGCGCACGTACGTTTCTGAATCGGCGTATCCAGCTCATTTGCATATTCTACGCTGAAATCGACGGAAGCGCCACCTAGCGGCCAGCGTAAATATGCACCCTAAGATACGACGGCGTAGGAGACTTACGCCGCTCGTATCTTAGCTTAATTTAAGCGTATCTGGTTTCCAGAATATGCTTAATTTACGACGGCGTAGATTCAGAGTTACTGTACGACGGCGTATCTACTGATACGCCGGCGAAACGCTCTATGAATCTAGCCCTAAGTTTTTATTTATGTCTGTGGCTTTCTGTTCTGGTGGCAGCTGCTCACAAATTATTATTTTTGGCCTATTGTCACAGGGACCAGAAGTAAGAGAAAATCACACAAATGGGGTCACAGGTAGATGTAAAAAAATTGTCAGAAAATGTAATTCATCTCTTCAGATCTTCATTCTGTTTTTTTTATTGCACTAAATAAGTGGTCAGCACCTCGCAAATGTTAAAAGCCCATCATTTATTATATAATTTGTTAACCACTTCAGTACTGCACTATAGCCAAAAGACGGGTACTATAGTTCTGGGAGGGTGTCCATAGTCATCCTTCCAGAACCCCTCCTCCTGCAAGCCTCCGTTGCGTGCATTGGGTGCGCCCTGTGATCCCTGTGTCCTTGGACACAGCTAATCACAAATTGGGGTAAAGATCCAATCACAGCAGCCTTTTACCATGTGATCAACTGTGTCCAAACACAGCTGATCACATGTGAACAGACTAGCTGGTTTTTGTCAATTCTTTCCTCAAGCACTGTGTCTGTGTGAGGAAAGGAATGCCAATAACTGGCAAGTCTGTCGGCACACTGTTTACACTAATCAGGGCACTGATCATCAGTGTCCTGATGATCAGTGCATGCCAATCAGTGCTGCCTATCAGTGTCCATCAGTGCAGCTTATCAGTGCCGCCTCACCAGTGTAGCCTCATTAGTGCCCATCAGCACATCCTCAAAAAAAACAGCAGTTATTAACTACTTCCTGACCACACTATAGACAAAAGACGGCTACAGCATGGTCATCCAGTTCGGGGAGGGGGGGGGTCCATGGACATCCATCCAGAACCCTGCTTCCTGTGGGCCCCCCTGTGGTGTGCATCTGGCACACTCTGTGATCACAGTAAAAGACAAATGACAGCGGACCTTTACCATGTGATCAGCTGTATCCAATCACAGCTGATCACATGTAAACACGACTTGCAATTTATTGGCAGTCCTTTCTTCACATGCTGTCTGTGTGAGGAAAGGAGAGCCATTAATCAGCACATTGTATACACTGATAATCAGGACAGTGGAGCTGTGCACTATATTGAATTGGATTTTATACCTCGCTAGTTTGTAAGATTTCAGTAATTATGTTAGAGGAACACAATGGAAAAGAAAACAAAATTTGAGCAATAAGCTAGCATCTTCTCTATTCAGAGAATGTCCAGCTAAACAAGCAGGCACAATATAATGACATCATTCATTGACTGTACAGTTCCACGAGCACAGAACTTTGTGCAAAACTCAGAACTGAATGAAATAAACTTATTCAAAAAGTCACAGGAAATTACAGCAATTGGGTCCTTAATATAAGTGAGCTATTTATTAAAATGGGTCTCTTTGAAGGTAAACATTCTTGACGATATTTTTTTAGTCTCCACTTAAATGGGGTTAATTGGCCATGTGTTATCAATTAGCATATATTTGATTTATGTACCAAAGATACTGTATAGGTTACTACACAATTACATTCTAGCCATTCGGACATGTTATTCTTCTGGAACTTACACTATATTGTAATTTAGTACGGGGGCAGGGCTTGGCCTATTAGACTGAACTTGTTTACTTTGATATAGTGCCCATGAACTCAAAATAGGTCACATCAACCCACAATCACATGCCCAGTCCTAGACTTGACTTATGGCAACCCTGGAATTAGTCAAAAAGTCTGCATTTGTATATGAGCAAAGTATGCAGTACATTCTGTGTACAACATTTCTCTCCCAAAACTCCCAAACTGGTCTCCTCAGTTCCCAGATGTTTGCAGAGTGCTGTTAAAACAAGAGGGGGTGCTGCACTGTGATAGACATGGCTCAGTCACTACTTTTTTGGAAGTGGGGTTGTACTTTGCCAGCCTTTTCTTGCCCTCTTCCAACTTTTTTGAGATGTGTTGCTGTAAATTTAAAGTTTAAACATGTGATATGTTTTATATACTCTATTGTGAATAAAATATGGGTTTATGAGATTTGCTTATGATTGCCTTCTGTTTGTATGTACTATAGATTTTACACAGCGTCCCAACTTTTTTGGGCTTGTATTTCTAAGCCATTTTTAACCACTTAAGACCCAGGCCAAAATGCAGGTAAAAGACTAGGCCCCTTTTTGCGATTCGGCACTGCGTCGCTTTAACTGACAATTGCGCGATCGTGCGACGTGGCTCCCAAACAAAATTAGCATTTTTCCCATTTTCCCATTTTTTCCCACAAATAGAGCTTTCTTTTGGTGGCACTTGATCACCTCTGCGGTTTTTATTTTTTGCGCTATAAACAAAAATAGAGCGACAATTTTGAAAAAAATGCAATATTTCAGGCTTATCAGCACACATCTGTGCAGGCTCATCAGTGCAAGCTTATCAGCACACATCTATGCAGGCTTATCAGTGCCCATCAGTGCAGGCTTATTAGCACACATCTGTGAAGGCTCATCAGTACCGCCTCATCAGTTCCCATCAGTGCAGGCTTATCAGCACACATCTGTGCAGGCTCATCAGTGCTCATCAGTACCCCCTCATCAGTGCCCATTAGTGCAGGCTTATCAGCACACATCTGTGCAGGCTCATCAGTGCCGCCTCACCAGGGCCGCCTCACCAGTGTCCATCAGTGCAGGCTTATCAGCACACATCTGTTAGCTTTCCAAAATGGGGTCATTGTGTGGGTGTTTCCATTGTCCTAGTGCTCCAGGGTCTTCATAATTGTAATAGATGGTTGAGAAATGAGATGTGTAATTTATGTTCGTAGAATGCCTGAATGTGCTACTTCAATGTTGGGCCTCTGTATGTGGCCAGGCTGTGTAAAAGTCTCACACATGTGGTATCGCCATACTCAAGAAGAGTAGCAGAATGTATTTTGGGGTGTAGTTTTTGCTATGTACATGCTATGCGTTTTCATTGTTTTCCCACATTTTCCAAAAACTTCTGAAAAAAAATTAAGGGTTCAAAAGACTCATTATGACTCATAGATTATACGTTGGGGTGCTTTCCAAATTGGGGTAATTTTGTTGTCATTTTTATTGTCCTGGTGCTCCAGGGCCCTCAAAAGTGTAATAGGTAGTCAACAAGTTAGATGTGTAATTTATGCTCCTAGAACACCTGATGGTGCTCCCTGCATGTTGGGCCTCTGTATGTGGCTAGGCTGTAAAAAAGTCTCACACATGTGGTATCGCCATACTCAGGAGGAGTAGCATAATGTGTTTTGGGGTGTAGTTGCAAGCATGCATATGCCATGTGAGAGAAATAACCTATTACAATGACAATTTTGTGAAATAAAAAAAAAATCGTAATTTTGCAAAAAATTGTGTGAAAAAATTAAAACCTCAAAAAACTCAACATGCCTCTTACTAAATACCTTGGAATGTCTACTTTCCAAAAAGGGATCATTTGTGGGCCATTTGTACTTTCCTGGCTTGTAATGCCCTGTACACACGATCCGAAAATCGATCGTACGATAATCAGATCGTTAGTACAGAGCTTTCGAGAGCCGATCATGACAGTTCATCCGATATTATTCTGTCGGATATGCACGGAATTTTTTTTTTCCGGATGATGCCAGATCGTACGATTTTTGTTTAATCAGTACAGCTGTCGTTCGAAAATGCAATATAAATGCATTTCAACACATGACATCACTTCCGAATTTTTATTGTCATACGAGAATTTTCGTGACTTTAGTAAACTCATCAGATTCGACGTGGGATTAGCATGCAAAAAAAAATGGGACGATCATTCGTCCGATATTCTCATCGTGTGTACGGGGCATTAGTGTCTCAAGAAATGAGATAGGCCACCAGGTGTGATTACATTTTTATGATTTGCACCATAGCTTGTAGACTCTCTAACTTTCACACAGACCAAATAATATCCATTAATTTGGGTTATTTTTACCAAAGATATGTAGCAGTATAAATTGTGGCCAAAATTTATGAAGAAAAATGACTAATTAAATGTTTTTTCTTTTATTTATTTTTATTTCATTTATAACGCAAAAAACTCAGTGGTGATTAAGTACCACCAAAAGAAAGCTCTATTAGTATAAAAAAAAGAACAAAAAATGTATTTGGGTACAGTGTTGCATGACACATTCAAAATGTGAGAGCACTGAAAGCTGAAAATTGGTCTGGGCAGGAAGGGGGTTTAAGTGTCCAGTAGGCAAGTGGTTAAATCCCTGGACCACTGGACCACGGGGAACAGGGGGGTGGGGAATGTGTATGGTGTTAGTACTAACACATTGGGCCAGATTCACAAAGAGTTCGGAATCTAAGCCCGTCGTATGTTTAAGTGTATGCTCAAACTGAGATACACTTAAACCTGCCTAGGGTGCAATATTTACGCTGGCCGCTAGGTGGCGCTTCCATTGAGTTCGGCATAGAATAGGCAAATGAGTAGATACGCTGATTCACGAACGTACGCTTAACGCAGTAAAGATACGCCGTTTCCGTAAGAGATACGCTGCGTAAAGATAAACATGCCCCCTAGGTGGCGTAGCCAATGTTGAGTATGGCCGTCATTCCCGCATCACAATTTGAAAATTTTACGTCGTTTGCGTAACTCGTCCCTGAATGGGGCTGGACGTAATTTACGTTCACGTCGAAACCAATGACGTCCTTGCGACGTCATTTGGAGCAATGCACACTGGGAAATTCCACGGACGGCGCATGCACAGTTCGTTTGGCACGGGGACGCGCATCATTTAAATGATACACGCCCCCTACCCACCGAATTTGAATTCCGCTGGGGGATTTACGCTACGCCGCCGCAACTTTACAGGCAAGTGCTTTGTGAATAAAGCACTTGCCTGAAGAACTTGCGGCGGCATAACGTAAATAAGATACGTTACGCCAGCAGAAAGATCCGCTGATCTTTCTGAATCTGGCCCATTACGTTTAGTAAACTGAACCATGCAAATTATTCCTTTCTGCCCCAGTTGCCAAGTGTTCCTCTACATCTTCTGGTTTATTACACAAAAACAGTCTAAATTATGGGGCTATTTATCCCACCTTGCATATAGCTATGTCACACATTAAAAACACTGCTGGTCATCAATTGGTTAACTTTTCTCTTTGAGCGATTTCTTTATTAACTAGATCTGTTATCCCTTACAGTCACAGGAAACAAAAAAGTATATTGTTGGTGCAGCAGCATTTGGGAAAACTGGTTTGGTGTTACACCGTGCAAATTAAAGTATGTGTTGCTGTTTAATCGGTCACTCAAACATTCCCCCAGGAAGGAAGAGAAATGACAGGTTTACATATTTTCCACTGAACTGCAAAAGGCAGTTGCAAATACATTATTCTCCCCACGGATGTCTGTGATGTCTTTATTATGCCACAAAGAGGCTTCTCATTGATGCTTCGGTGTGAGTCCATCTTGTAAAACAATTTAAAATGTGAAAATAATGCAATGGATATGCATTTCTGCAAGTGAATGAAATGGTAACATAATAAAAACGTCAACATTTCATTTATCTTACCATCAAAGAAGAAGATGACCTATTTAAATTGTGATGAAGAATGCTTGACTGTATAAACCTGGAATATAAACTGGTGGTTTCTACTAATAAGGGAGGCGGAGAATTCCACTTGACCACAGATTAAATGTAAACTCAAATCATAAATGCAATCGAGTCCTTAAAATGCATATGTGACTCATGGCTACCTGTTCAGGGTTTCCGTTTTTCATTTTGTCTTTGTAAAGCACCTGGTTATTCCACTCTTTTTATCAGTAAACTGGTGACCTGAGAACTAATTTTACCCATTTAGGCTCCATGCACACTGGAGCTCATAAACAAAAGTTTTTTGGAGTTTGGGTGTTTTTTTTTTTAAAGTCCGTAAACTCCACTCTATGTTATCCTATGTCTCTATGCACACATGGTCGTTTTTAGACGTTTATCAGCAGTGGAGTTTATGGGCATTTATCGCGTTCAGGAGTAGTTTTTCTGACCACAAAAAAATGCCAAACACTCATAAATGCTCATAAACGCTGATAATTATCAATAAACGCTCAAAAACATGGCTCACCAGCGGTTTTTAACATTTTTGATTCATTGCAGAATAAAATAACGCTAATGCGGAAAAACGCTAATAAACGCTATTGCAAAAAAAAATGTAACTGTTGAAAGACTCACTGCAAAGCTACTGCCATTTTTATAACATTATTTTAGCGTCCAGTGTGCATGGAGCCTTATAATGCAGAAAAAGTATTCTCAAACACACCCACTGCAGACTTTTTCTGTGCACTCTCTGGATTTCTTGGTAATTTTTGTTTCATATCACAGCTTAGTAGCGCTTAAAGAAACTTGCCCAAACTCAGTTCAGTATGTTGTAGAACATGCACAGCATCAAACCATATTCAAAATTACACCCCATATATTCATGACTATGTATCCATAGGAAGGGGACAAGGTATAGAGGTGGGCGATGTGGTCTACCTATGTACCCAGTGTCTTGACAAAGTTATGGTGAATGCAAAAATGGATGTACACTACTACTCCCTTCCTCCTCCCTTATCCTCTTTCTTTGTGTAAATGTTGATTTTATATATATATATATATATATATATATATATATATATATATATATATATATATACAGTACAGACCAAAAGTTTGGACACACCTTCTCATTCAAAGAGTTTCTTTATTTTCATGACTATGAAAATTGTAGATTCACACTGAAGGCATCAAAACTATGAATTAACACATGTGGAATTATACATAACAAAAAAGTGTGAAACAACGGAAAATATATTTCATATTCTAGGTTCTTCAAAGTAGCCACCTTTTGCTTTGATTACTGCTTGGCACACTCTTGGCATTCTCTTGATGAGCTTCACGAGGTAGTCACCTGGCGCAGCACCCCATCACTCTCCTTCTTGGTCAAATAGCCCTTACACAGCCTGGAGGTGTGTTTGGGGTCATTGTTCTGTTGAAAAATAAATGATGGTCCAACTAAACGCAAACCGGATGGAATAGCATGCCGCTGCAAGATGCTGTGGTAGCCATGCTGGTTCAGTATGCCTTCAATTTTGAATAAATCCCCAACAGTGTCACCAGCAAAGCACCCCCACATCATCACACCTCCTCCTCCATGCTTCACAGTGGGAACCAGGCATGTAGAGTCCATCCGTTCACCTTTTCTGCGTCGCACAAAGACACAGGGGTTGGAACCAAAGATCTCAAGTTTGGACTCATCAGACCAAAGCACAGATTTCCACTGGTCTAATGTCCATTCCTTGTGTTCTGTAGCCCAAACAAGTCTCTTTCTTTAGCAGTGCTTTCCTAGCAGATATTCTACCATGAAGGCCTGATTCACACAGTCTCCTCTTAACAGTTCTAGAGATGTGTCTGCTGCAAAAGGTGGCTACTTTGAAGAACCTAGAATATGAAATATATTTTCAGTTGTTTCACACTTTTTTGTTATGTATAATTCCACATGTGTTAATTCATAGTTTTGATGCCTTCAGTGTGAATCTACAATTTTCATAGTCATGAAAATAAAGAAAACTCTTTGAATGAGAAGGTGTGTCCAAACTTTTGGTCTGTACTATATATATATATATATATATATATATATATATATATATATATATATATATATATATATATATATATATATATATATATATATATATATATATAAATGTGCTCATAGAGTAAATAAAAAAAGACAAAAAAGGTTTCTCCCAATGCCATCACCAGTAGGTCACAAATTAGGTGTTTGTCTGAGGACTTCAAGTATAAGTTCATGAATGCTTCATGAATGTAGCTGAACTTGGAGCATAGAAAAGAGTATTCATAGAGATCTTCATAGAATCCCATTGACTGGTGCTTTTGTTTTTGGCAACATTTAACTGGTGCTAGTTTTGGAAACAACTTTCAAGCTTAAAAAAAAATATTATACCCAAAAAACAAATCCTGACCTTAAAAAACCTTTGACCAAATTTCTAAATGTAACACTTAAATTAATTTTATATGCTGTTGTAACAGCAAAGTAAATCTACAATTAAAGAGAAGGCACCTTCTGGTCTTTCTTTTAGATTGAGTACCCACTGGCACAATACCCTCGAAGGAGCTTTAAAAATACTAATTTGCACAGAGTTTGTTTTTGGATATGGCTAAGCATTCCTTCCATGTCACGATGCTCAGGCTTGAGGATAGTCTGTTAGGTCACTGAGTACCGCCATGTGGAAATCATGGGAGGTAGACCTGTTTTCCTTAAAGTTGGGTGTTCTGTTTTTTTTTTAGACAGTTATCACGCTACGTGGGAAGGGCCAGTGCAGTCTAAAAGTAATGTAGCCTTCACTTCAACAGAAAGCATAGATTGTTGTATTAACACAACATACAGGTTTACTTTACTAGAACATAAACTCTTATTTAAACTTACCCCTAAACCTAATCGTTAAATTTAATCTAATGCCTTTACCTAAACCCTCTACTAACCCTAGCACCTAAAATTAACACAGCTTCCCTTAAACCTAAAACTGGACCTAACAACTAATAACAGTTCAGCCTTTACTTGGCACTTGCGCATATGGTATATAGGAACATGTGATCTCATGTAAAATCTGGCGTTCCCCTTGGCTGTTGTCCAGCATTTTGGAAAACAACATTGTAAGAAAACGAGTTGTACTGCTGTGTGAACGGGCCATGAACCTTATGTGAATGGGTCATGAACCTTTTATTTGTGTGACCTTACATGCTGTCCAGTTGAATGCTATGAATCAATAAACTTTGGACTTCCTTCTCAATAACATTTGCTCAATATTGGCTAAATGTTCAGTTTACTTTTATCTTATAAAGGTCGTGACAGTTCATGTAAGAAATCTGAATTTGTAGAGAGAAACAATATTTTGTTCAGAATAAACAATCTCAGTGTTTTACAGCAAAGTAAAGTAAAAAATAAGTTTTGCAGAATATAGTTTTCACTAAACAAAGTTGAAAGTCATTCAACATAATAAGCAAATTAGAACTGAAGTCTTGTACTTGTTTGGAATTTAAGTTGTCTTAGAAATACATTGCTTTTATGGTTATGATAACGCTTTATAGACACTGTAGAGAAAACACTGGGGCTTTATTCCACAGAGACGCAGCCAGGGCTCTGTTTTGACTGATTTTATCTGGTTGATTGGTCGGTCTTGTACATAATCCTAAACATTAATTCCTCATGAGCGGATAGGCATCTCGATTTAACTGCCAATGCCTATGCAGTCTTTACAAATCCTCACGGTTACATGTCTCTGCAAACGTTTTGATTGTGGGAATTATAGGAAGGTAACAGTTTGACGTAGTGGTGAAGCCAGCCATATCTGAGTGAAGTATGCGTCGGGATAATTTGAGAGTTGGCCTCACTGACCTTTTGTCAATCCTGCTCTTTTGTGGGAATGGATATTTCTCTTTATAATGTACAGATGCTGTTCCACAGCAAGGTAAAGCCTTATGTCTAGAATGTTAAAATAAAAACACCATTTTCATTTAAAAGAGTCCACCCCATCCTATATTAAAATGCAGTGCAAGGAGTTTTAGCAGTTTTAACGGCATCACTGCAGATTCCTACCTGCTACTGTTTTGTGAGGTAGCAAATTCTAGAAAATTCCTCCTTGGTAATTGGTATAAGGGAAGGTCTGTCTGATCAAGGCTGAATTTATACTTACAGCTCCATGAGGCCAACTGTCTTGTGCTGCCTCCTGTACCTCAGTCAACTTGCTAACCAAATGGCTCCCATAGATCGCTCGAATTTCATCCAATTTCTGATGAATTGGTTGAAATTAAAGCATTGGGTGGCTCTTCAAGCATCAATCAGCTTAATGAAACTCAAACTAAAAACCAACTGAGTTAAGTGAAAAATGATCCACCAAACAGTGACTGCATCCTATCAGATGCACTTACTGTTTGACAGTGCCTCTGTGTTCTGCCAGCTACGGGTTCCATGGCTACCTGAGTACAATAGACAGCGGTGGATAGATTCACACAAGATCAGATGTCATAGTTGCACTAGGCAGGCATTGGTAGGGAATAAAAGGTTGAACGATGCAGTTTAACACTTTCAGCCAGTAGACCTAAAACAGGCAACTTGAAAAGGAGGCTAACCATCACTCAACTCCGCCAGCAGTTCTGATATAGGGATATGGAGCTGGAATAGGTGACTTGTAAGCACAAAGTACACCAGCAACGGCCATAAAAATGCAGGTGAAGCAACATTGAGAACCAGGTCAGGTGGCACTGGCAGGTAGAGTCGCACTTAAGAATCTTTTATTACACAAGAACATTTGTCACTGACCGCCAGCAATATGATATGTGGATGGCTGTGTGCCTCACTTGGCAGCCTTGGCTATAGTTGACAAAAATGTGTCCATGTGCCGTATATAATCACATGGTCAGTGCCAGTGTTGTATTAGAAGAAAAAACTGGCAAAAGCCAACAACAGGAGGAGAAAATAAGGTTTTGGAGGCGTTCAGTGTTGTCATGGTTTGAAGAAGGCTTCATTATTTTTTTTGGCAGTCATGAAAAATAATGCTAGCTGCAGATTAAAATGGAAATGGTAATTTTTAAACAATAAAATATCAGATCTCAAAAAGTACTGCGTAGTAGTTTTGGAATGTTATATTTTTAGTGAATGGGAATTATTTCTTTAGAATTATTACCTTAGATCATCCTCCCCTTTATTAGTCATGTGCTTGTTCTGTGGGTCTACTGTTATAGTACATATTGCATGGCTTCAGATTAAACTTTCCTACTGTCAGACCTCCTGTCTTGTCCTTCAGTGCAGATGCTTATCCCCTGATATGTCTCTTTATATGTCATACGCAGTGTGATTGTTGCTTGTACTTTCAATATATATAATTTTATGCTGTATTATGAGGGTGTGCGACTGGCCATACATGGGTCAGTTTTTTTAATTCAACCAGCGGGTTGAATGAAAAAACTGACCTGATTCCTCGATCAACACATTTGATGTGGAGGTGGGACTCCTCTCCACTGTTTTATTGTATTCTGACAGCGGGGAGACTCCCCTGCCGTCAGTATGCACTAATTAGTGCTGCAGTCTATTGCCTTCAGCTCAGATCAAGCAAAAAAAAAAAAAATAGACAGAGTGGTTCAACAGAAGTTGATTGGTAGTTCAACTTCTGTTCAACCACAGGGGCCACATATGAATCCAAACTCGGCTGGTCCCGGTTGAACTGGCTGAATTTATTTACATGTATGGCCAGCTTTACACTTGCATGGGGCCTCAATCAAATTGCATTCTGTCTCATATTTAAACTTGCAGTGGGGGGCCCGCCAGATATTTGAACGTATGAGACTCCCTTTTCAAATTAATCTGCTGAATTATACTTGTGTGTACCTACTGGTTCTTACACTGGGTTGCTCAAGCCCAGCCAAAATTCAGACTGTTCTAATTTCAGATATAACCTATGTAGAAAGAGCCAAAAACATCACATTGACTCTAAAGTTATGTGAAAAAAACAGGCATACTTAAAATGCAGTGACTTGATTGCCAGAAATTCAAATTCTGCTTCACGCAATGCTTCAGACTATGCCGCCTCCTTTGGATTGGGGGAATTTTGGTTCTAAATGACAACATAGCCAGTAGGGCACAACAATCTTTTGCTTTGCCTTATTAATTTATTAATACAAAACTTACAAAAGCCAGAGCTTTGAGGAAGACTGTACACCTCCTGAAACACATACCGTATTTATCGGTGTATAACACGCACAGGCGTATAACACGCGCCCTAACTTTAAGAGGGAAGTTTCAGGAAAAAAACTTTACACAGACCGCTGCGTACAACACGCAGGCACAGTTTACCCTCTATTTTCAGGGTAAAAAAGTGAGTGTTATCCGCCAATAAATAAATTTTTCTACATTCAACATTTATACTCTACTTGAGTTGTGACTGTGGTTCAGGCTACACTAAATGCCTACAGCCACATGACTTTTGTGGATATATTTTCATGTTTTCTATTAATAAATTGTTCATAAAGTATGAGGCTGTTGTGCCCTTCTTACTATTTTGACATTTATAACCTATGTAGCCCTATTTATATTACAGTTTTATGCAATAGGATAAACAGCCTTATCAAAATGACATGCTGAGCAAGGTTTAAATGTTTTTTAAGCATCTGCGTTAGACTTTGTAGTTCTGAGCACATTAGAGCAAATTCTAAATGTTGGCATTAAATCTCATCCTAATGAACTGTGTAATAAGTGTGGAATATAATAATTTTCTCTTTTACCATATGTCTCAGTCGGCAGCTACTTGGCTTCTGTACAAAGTACATACCGTACAATGCTCACTCGCCTAATCCTTGTGTGTTCAAATCGCTGACTGCATGTAATATTTAATAAGTGATGATAAATGCTAAATTGATCTCGTAAACAGTTACATTGTCATGTTCAAAACAGAGTATGTTCTCGACATTTTCATTATATCTGAGGAATGTCCAGCTTTCATCGGCATTGCACTGTCGGCCTGAACACAGATCCCAAATACGCTGCCCTTGGGAAATATGTAACTGTCACCTGCTCCTAAAATGAGAATTATTTGTTCAGCCAAAGGTTTTTTGGAATGAAATTTGTTTTCTAGCCCCCCTCATTTTCTTTTTTTCTTTTCTTTTTTACAAAAGAACTTTGATGTCAGATGGAGTTCAGTTAATGTAAAGCAATCCAGCTGGTCTGTGAAGATCTTCCATATAGAAGGATTTTTAGCCTTATACTTTTCAGAAAAGTATATACTGGTAATTTTTTTATATTTGTAATTTTTATAAAATTTTACAGGATAAATATATAATGTGAACATAATCAATGGTGACAAAATAGTAGAAATAGTCAAAAGACATAATATAGTATAAGTTGAAGACATAGCTAAATGAACAACATGCTAACAATAAAATTTTTCATTTTTTGTCTGAAATATTAAATTGAAAGCACATCTCACAGGTGTAATGATATGGTAGAACCTGTCACAAAATTATACAATGGGGACAAATCCACCAGACAGTAGAGGATTAATGTAGCTGTGGGGGATGAGATGGGACAGTATCATCAGAAGCATTCTTGGAAAGACCAAAAGGCAAACTCCCACAAGTGCTATATTTCATTGAAGGAGTCTACTTTGTTTCCTATGTTAGCTGTGAGAGATGGGGACGGGGGTGTGTAGATTTCCAAATGAGTCAATATCACACACGATCAGAATTTCCAATGGAAAAAGTTCGACTGACTTTTTTCAACGAAAATTCCAACCGTGTGTATGCCCCTTCAGAGAAATTTCATCAGAAATTCCGATGAATTCCATTGGTGTTTAAATATAGAACATGTTCTATTTTACTCCGATGGAATTCCATCGGAATTCAGATGTGCTTTTGGCCGGGCAAAAGCTAGATCGTGTTTATGCGGCATAAGACTTCAGGTGTCTTGTCTTGTGCAAATCACACATAACAAGGATTTGGCAGCTGCTGAGCATATTTTATTCCATATTGGAGGTGATATAGGAGGTTGAATGGTCTTTTCCCACTTGGTTGTATAACAATGGGGATCTCAAGGTGTGAACTGGGATTCATGCAGTTCTTTATAGATAGGAGAGATCAGGTGGGTTTGAATCTTTAGCACATTTATGTGCAAGAAAAAAAACAGAGGGGGCCCTCTGTTTGTTTTCTTGCAATGGTTACCGGACTATCCTAGTCACTAGAGGGCAGCAAGGCCTGGCACTTCCCTTGATGTAGTTTTAAAATGAGGCATGTGTGAATTGACCCTAGTCCACCACAGCCATGCGCAGGAAGTGTTATATCATTGCACATATATGTGGAACAATCTAAAGTTAAAGAGGGATATTTTGTGAGAACGTAGTGTTTAAATTTTAGGTAGGAGTACAATAAAAAAGGGGGCAGTTTCTTTCTAGAGCAGAAATCATTAAAGGAATATAGCTTGAGAGTAGTGGGATGGAGGAAATGTCATTACTGAAATAGCCTAGCTTGTGCCCCGGGCAGCATTTGGGTAATAGACAGGCTAGCTACAATTTCTGGGTTGTATAAAACATTAGTCAGGCCTGAAAACAATGATACAAGAGAATAGAGTTGCATACATTTTCCATGTTTGCAATGTAAAAACCATAGGTGTTTTAGGAGGTCTAGACTGCTCTCGTTATTGGACCAACTAGATTTAATAACATGTACTATAAACAATTGATGTTGCTCTATTTTTGTCGAGCTGTTGGGGGTATTGAGAGGACCAGGAGATTATCTGACATAAATGGGCAGTGTGATAATATTTAGTCCCCCCTTAGATTTTAGAGAATAAAGAACCGAGCTAGCTATTCTATAAGCCTTGTATTGCCAGATAAAGTTAAAGTGGATGTAAACCAACAATCTTCCTTTCTAAACTACTGCCATAGTGCTGATCTATAAGGATATAGATGCCTCCTGCATGTATCCTTACCTGTCAAATGTCTCCCCTCTGTCTGTTATAGGAACTGATTCTGTGGGTGGATCTGTTGTCTGGAGCTCGGTGGGTGGAGTCGTGATGTCAGTACACTCCCTGCCCTCCTCTACACTCCCCTTGACAACATTTTTTTTCCCTGTGAATTCCTTAAGCCTCGTACACACGACCGGTTTTCTCTGCAAGAACCAGCAAGAAAACTGCTGGTAGAACTTTCTTGCCGAGTAAACCGAGCGTGTGTACGAGGCTTTCAGGTTTCTCATCTAGAAATCTGGCCAGAATCTCGATGAGAAAAATTGAGAACCTGCTCTCTATTTTCTCGTCGAGATTCTTGTCGGCCTGTTTCCCGACGAGAAACCCGAGAGTGTGTATACTTACCTGTCGCCGTAGAGACCCACGCATGCTCAAAATGACTTTGAAACATGCGCGGTAGCTTCCGCGGCATAGGTAGGGTGAAGCAAGATGGCGGCGACGGCATAGAATGTGACGAGCGCATGCTTGTCGTACACGATGACGTCACTGCGTTCTTGCCTTTCAAGGGAACCGCGATTCTTTTGAAAGGTCTGTGTGTACACTCGGGCGGCAAGAGATTCTTGCCAAGAATCTCGTCGGGAAAAACAATGTTTTTTCCTGATGAGATTCTTGCCCGTGTGAACGAGGCCTTACACTAAATTCTGCTATGATCACTGACATCCAGTCAAAATCCAGAAAAGTAACCACATGGCTTCAGAAAAGGAGTGGGGGTGGGAATTAAAAAATAATGAATGTCTCCAGGCTAGTGCATGAGATATATAAATAACCTGTCACTCACAGCAAGGTGAACGGACTAAGGTTTTTCTCTGTAAGTCCGGTTTATTTCACTGAACAATAAAAGAGGATTGCTCAGAGCTGGATTAACTCTGTGTGGCAAGACTGGGCACAGATGATAGGAAATCTTATACTGTACATTGTGACATAAAAAAAAATTGTGTTTACATCCACTTTAAGGCTCTTTGTAGTTTCCATAATTGAGACATAGGGCCTGAGACCAGAAGAGTCTTAAAAATGTATAGTAGTTTAGGAATAGCTCACATTTTTTTAGTGCTGCAATGTGGCAGCAATATATAGAGGTTGCAGCCATCCCACTGTTTCAGTAGCTTTTGGATGTCACAAACCAAAGAAGGTAAGTTTACTGAATATAAACCTGAAAACGTGGGTGTAATGTTGGTACCAAGATATTTAATAGAGTGTTGACACCAGTGATGAGGGTAGTTGCCATGTAAAACTATTAATTGCGCTGGAAAAATATAGCATATAGGGAGCACTCTGTATTCTTTATTCTATGTTACATACTTCATATTTTGTGGTACAAGGACTGTGGCCAGGGCCGGACTTACCATTGGGCTTGACTGGGCTCAAGCCCATGGGCCCCGTCCAATAGGGGGCCCCCTTTAAAAAAAAATATATATATATATATATATATTTTTTTTAGGGGTCCGGAGGTCCCCAGGGGCCCGGAGGCCCCCCGGGCCCCGGACGGCAACCCCCCTTTTTTTTATTACATTTTTTTTTTATATATTTTATAAATATATATACTAGCTGAATACCCGGCGTTGCCCGGTCTTCCTATCTTAACCTTTTGGGGAGGAAAATCATAGTAATATAAATATACCCATCTTTTATATAAGGGTGTAGGTAAGGGTTAATTTAACTGTCATATATTTTTATTTGGCATATAAGTAATATGTGTACCAGGTATTATTGAAATATCTCCAGGCGTACAGAAGTTATGTGGGAACATACATTTCCCATTGATTTGCATGGGACTTTAAACAAAAACCCCGACCCTCACAAATGGGGGTAGTTAAGGGATAAATTAATTATCCTATAGTTTAAGTGGACATATAAGTAACATGTGACCAAGTGTTATCGAAATATCTACAGCCGTTTGGAAGTTATGAAGTAACATGTATTTCCCATAGAGTTGAATGGGACTTTAAAGAAAAACCCCGACCATGGCAAATGGGGGTAAGTAAGGGTTAAACCACCTATCCTATGTTTGTTGCTGACATATAAGTAACATGTGTGCCAAGTTTCATGTTAATATCTTTAGCCGTTTGGACGTGATGCTGGAACATACATACATACACACGTTGAGTTTTATATATATAGATATATATATAATATTATTATTATTATTATTATTATTATTATTATTATTATTATTAAAGGGCCCAGAGGTCTCCAGGGCCCCTGGATGGCAACCCCCCTTTATATATATATATATATATATATATATATATATATATATATATATATATATATATATATATTTTATTATATTTTATTATTATTAAAGGGCCCAGAGGTCTCCAGGGCCCCCGGATGGCAACCCCCTTTTTTATATATATATATTTATTTTTTTACAGAGGTCCCCAGGGCCCCATGTGGCAACCCCCCCTTTTTTATTTATTTTTATAAATGTTTATTTTTTTATTTTTGTTTATATTTTTTATTTTTTATTAAAAGGCCCAGAGGGGCCCAGAGGCCCCAGGGCCCCTAATGGCAACCTCTCTTTTTTTATGTATTTTTTATAAATGTTTATTTTTTTTTTATTAAAGAGCCCAGAGGTTTCTTTTTTCTTTTTATTAAAGGGCCCAGAGGTACCCAGGGCCCCAGATGACTACCCCCTTTTTTTTATACATACAGTACAGACCAAAAGTTTGGACACACCTTCTCATTCAAAGAGTTTTATTTATTTTCATGACTATGAAAATTGTAGATTCACACTGAAGGCATCAAAACTATGAATTAACACATGTGGAATTATACATAACAAAAAAGTGTGAAACAACTGAAAATATATTTCATATTCTAGGTTCTTCAAAGTAGCCACCTTTTGCTTTGATTACTGCTTGGCACACTCTTGGCATTCTCTTGATGAGCTTCAAGAGGTAGTCACCTGGCGCAGCACCCCATCACTCTCCTTCTTGGTCAAATAGCCCTTACACAGCCTGGAGGTGTGTTTGGGGTCATTGTCCTGTTGAAAAATAAATGATGGTCCAACTAAACGCAAACCGGATGGAATAGCATGCCGCTGCAAGATGCTGTGGTAGCCATGCTGGTTCAGTATGCCTTCAATTTTGATTAAATCCCCAACAGTGTCACCAGCAAAGCACCCCCACACCATCACACCTCCTCCTCCATGCTTCACAGTGGGAACCAGGCATGTAGAGTCCATCCGTTCACCTTTTCTGCGTCGCACAAAGACACAGGGGTTGGAACCAAAGATCTCAAGTTTGGACTCATCAGACCAAAGCACAGATTTCCACTGGTCTAATGTCCATTCCTTGTGTTCTTTAGCCCAAACAAGTCTTTTCTGCTTGTTGCCTTTCTTTAGCAGTGGTTTCCTAGCAGATATTCTACCATGAAGGCCTGATTCACACAGTCTCCTCTTAACAGTTCTAGAGATGTGTCTGCTGCAAAAGGTGGCTACTTTGAAGAACCTACAGTAGAATATGAAATATATTTTCAGTTGTTTCACACTTTATTTTTATGTATAATTCCACATGTGTTAATTCATAGTTTTGATGCCTTCAGTGTGAATCTACAATTTTCATAGCCATGAAAATAATGAAAACTCTTTGAATGAGAAGGTGTGTCCAAACTTTTGGTCTGTACTGTATATATATTTTTCTTTATTTCTTTTTTTTGTAAAGGCCCCCCCCCCCCCGCTTCTCAATTTGCGGCAGCCCCCCCGCTTCTCAATTTCAGGCGGTAGCACCCCCCCCCTGGTTCTCTGCTCCAGGGGGCCCATGCCTTAAGCTGTGTAAGGGGTAGAGTTGCCACCTTTTCTTCAAGCCAAACCCGAACACTTTAGCGGCACAGGGCACATTTTTTTCGTAGTATACACAATAGGATTATAAAAGACCTGGGGCACCTTTGGGTGCCTCAAGGAGAGTGGTAATGCAGCGCGCTGCGGCAAACAGTGGGTGTGGCCAAACTGCTCTTGCTGACATCATGGCTTCCCCTCAGTGATGCCAAACCTGCCACCAGACAGCGGCCCGCATCTCCCAACAGATTTGTGTGTGACTACCTCAGTTACTTGGGGAGCCACAGCCCAGTCTAAATAATGTGTCCGGGTTTCAGGCAGACTGAAACCCGGACACAAGATCCCAAACCCGAACTGTCCGGGTGATTCCTGGACAGGTGGCAACCCTAGTAAGGGGCCCCAAAATTCCTGATGGCGGCCCTGCGCATACCTCCCAACACGCACGGATTCTGCGGGACTTTCCCGCACAGACAGCTTCTTCCTGCAGTCCCGCGAAAGGATTAATTTTCCCGCACTGCAAGAGGAGGCAGCATGGAAGCAGGAGGAACTGGAGCGGTGTGTGGAGGACTGTGGCTGCTGAAGGGAAGAAAGCCGACAGCCGGGCTAATGACAGTCTGTGGCCCTGGCTGTTGGCACAGGTGAGAGGCACTCCCCCCCGCTCAACAACTGCCAAACCCCCCCAGGAGGAACCCGGAGAGGTGTGTGGATGTCTGCTTAAGGGAAGAGAGCCGACACATTCCGTGCACAGGTGAGAGGCACCCCCCCACTCAACAACTTCAATTCGGCCCCCCCCGCTCAACAACTTTAATGCTTTAATGCGCCCCCCCCCCCACTCAACAACTAAGATCCCCCCTCGCTCAACATGTTCGACCCCCCCCAATTCTCTGCTCCAGGGGGCCCCTTCAACACTCAAGCCCAGGGGCCCCCACCACCCTAAGTCCTGCCCTGACTGTGGCATATGTGCAAGTAGGTTTTAGTTCTATTTACCATGTATTTTTAAGTCCCTCCCACTGTTAGCTAGGGTGACCAGACATCCCCAGTTTCAGGGGACAGTCCCCTGATTGAGGACACTGTCCCCGGACCAAGTCTGTCTCTGGTGTTGTCCCCAGATTGGATTTAATAGGGGGCAGGAGCAATTTCAAAGACAGTCAGTGCAGAATTAAAATAAAAAAAATAGAATTACACCCCCCCGCTCCGCCGTGCCTTCTAGCATAGGGGGGTTTTATTTTTCCCATTACCTGTGCCCCTTTCTGATGATCATGTGCTGGTCGGAGCGGAGGGAATATTTCTTCAGTTTCGGGCGCATGCCCATTCTGCTTCACTCGCTTGTTTTTCTGCCTTGGCTCAAATCCTGGCCAGCCACCTGCCTATCTCCTTGCCTTCCCTGGTGGAGTGATCTTCCTCCGCTCCCCATCCAGTAGTAGCCGGGGCCCAAAGAGTAAGACTTGAGAGGCTGTAAGGCAGGCGGCGACGGGCAGAGAGTCGCTGATTGTTGCCATTACTAGTAAAGAAAAAATATGTCCCCGGATTTCATTATATTATTCTGGTTACCTTACTGTTAGCGCAATGTGACCACACCCAACATTTGCACTAGCACACCAGGCTTTCCACATCATTGCATCCTCCACGGTGTCCCAGATCTTTCACAATCCTAGCAACATTCCTGCTTTAAGTCATTTTTCCACCTCCAGTAGAATCGTTTTTTTTTTTTAAAAATAAATAAATTCTTGATAGATTTATTTTGTATTCCAGCGAACTATGAAATACTGGAATTAGGAAACACAGGGACTTGGTAGAGGGGATGAAATGTATATTTGAACACATTGGCCGATAGATATAGAACAGAAAGTTGTTGTTAATGGAACTTTTTCAAAGTTAGCTGAAGGTACGATATATCATCCTTCTGACACTCAATAACATCACTGGCTGAGATCTGGCCCGCACCCCATGTTCTGCTTTAGATGTAGCCTTCAGATTTTTAGATCATATGAAAATATATCAGTCTCTTGTCAAGTTCCTGAATACAGCTAATATTTAACATTTTGTAAGGAAGCAACATACATGTATATCCATTTCTGTTTATTATAAGAGATCAGTGTTCTTTATAAGTGAAGCCATCGGTCATTTCCTTGTATGGAATGATCCTTCTAATAGCAGATGACAGAGACACAAGAATTCACTGTACAGTAACTGCAGGGAGGAAAAAAGCAAGCTATCATAAATATTCACTAATATCCTTATTAAATGTGTCATAGATTAATGTAACAAATGCAACAACCAAGTGCAACCAAACGCTATTCATTTTTTTTACTGATCAGGTTATTACAGTAATCCAGAGTAACCAATTATCATGTATTTGTCAGGCATCTAACTATATTATACTGAAAGCTGGTTTATGCATACTGGGATTGATTTACTAAACAATAGAGCATATTTACCTTACATAGTTATTTTTCATCAAGGTTATTAAATAAGGTAAAGCTAAGTGAAAATTTACTTTGGAAAGAAAATTCAATCATGTGCAAGAAAAATAAAAACAAACACGATTTTTGCATGCACATGGTTTAAAAGTCAACCCCCCCCCCCCCCCCCCCCCATTCACTGAGCAAAGTGAAGATTTACTTTGTGTGCAAGTACATTTTTTCTTTGCATAGTGTATTTGCACTTAGCTTAGTGAACGATTCACATTGCAAAATGCACATTTTCCATTACTTTACTAAATCAGCCCCATTGCGTCACATCACCGAAAATAAGCTATAATTGTCTGAAAACCTTGATGGATTGGTAGAATAGTTCATTGAGGCTGAGCAGCTTGTTTTCAGATATTGGCCCAGATTCAGGTAGATCCGAGCAATATTTGCGTGGGCAAAGAGCAAATATTTTTCTCTGCGCCCACGCAAATATTGCGTTTTGCCCGCGATTCACAGAGCAGTTGCTCCGTAAATTGCGCGGGCGATATGCTAAACAGCCGCGCGTAAGGCTGCCTAATGTAAATGATCCCGCCGGGGGCGGGAATCATTTAAATTAGGCGCGCTCCCGCGCCGAGCGAACAGCGCATGCTCCGTCGGGAAACTTTCCCGACGTGCATTGCGGCAAATGACGTCGCAAGGACGTCATTTGCTTCTAAGTGAATGTGAATGGCGTCCAGCGCCATTCACGGTTCACTTACGTAAACGACGTGAAATTTAAATTTCACGAGCGGGAAGCGCAGCTATACTTTAGCATTGGTTGCCCCTGCTATTAGCAGGAGCAGCCTTATGCTAAAGTCTCCATACGGAAACTCCGTACCTTGCGTGCGCAGGGCCCGCGCAACTTTTGTGAATCGGTGGTAGTATGCAATTTGCATACTATACGCCGATCACAATGGCCGCGCCCCCTAGCGGCCAACGCAAGAATGCAGCCTGGGATGTGAAGGCATAAGGAGGCTTATGTCTGTCACATCCTAGGCTGCATTCGGTGTAACGAGGTTCCTGAATCAGGAGCACTCGTTACACCGGAGCAAGTAAGCCCTTGCGCCGCGCAACCTATGGTTGCGCGGGCGCAAGTGCTTCTTGAATCTGGCCCATTGAAAGCAAGCCACAATACTATTAAATACTATTAACCACTTAAGGACCTTGCCTGTTTTTCAGATTTGGTGTTTACAAGATTAAAACATTTATTTTTGCTAGAAAATTACTTAAAACCCCCAAACATAATATATATATATATATATATATATATATATATATATATATATATATATATATATATATATATTCTAACACCCTAGAGAATAAAATGGCGGTCATTGCAATACTTTTTGTCACACCGTATTTGCGCAGCGGTCTTACAAGCGCACTTTTTTTGAAAAAAAAAATCACTTTTTTGAATAAAAAAATATTACAACAGTAAAGTTAGCCCAATTTTTTTTATATTGTAAAAGATAATGTTACGCCAAGTAAAATGATACCCAACATGTCACGCTTCAAAATTGCGCCCGCTCTTGGAATGGCGTCAAACTTTAACCCTTAACAATATCCATAGGCGACGTTTAAAAAATTCTATAGGTTGCATCTTTTGAGTTACAGAGGAGGTCTAAGGCTAGAATTATCGGGACAGGGCGCTTTAAAAAAAAAAAATTAGTTTTCTTATTTATTTTATTAATTTTTACACAAAAAAAAAATGGGTCACTTTTATTTCTATTACAAGGAATGTAAACATCCCTTGTAATAGAAAAAAGCATGACAGGTCCTCTTAAATATGAGATCTGGGGTCAAAAAGACCTCATATTTAGACTAAAATGCAAAAAAAAATAAAAAAAAATTGTCATTTGAAAAAATGACAACAAGAAAATATGCCTTTAAGAAGCATGGGCGGAAGTGACGTTTTGACGTTGCTTCCGCCCTGCTATGGAGACGGGTGGGGGCCATCTTGCCCTCACTCGTATCCCAGCCGAGCAGGAGGAAGGACCCGTTCACCTCCGCAGCTGCCGACGGCTCCGGAAAGCGGCGGAGCCCTCTCCTGCCGCCAATAATGGTGATCTTGCGGTGAATCCACCGCGGAGACCACCGTATTCATTTAAAGGACTGCTACTGTCAGACTTTAAATTAAGAGGAAAATATTTTTGTCTTTACAACCCCTTTAAGTGGTTATTGGCATCACTTGTGAGTCCAATCTATACAGACTACAAGGTAACATTTTCAGGGTACTGCTTAGGCACAATTTGATCGCTCTGTGAGACTTGGCTGATCACAGATTGGCCCCCGCACCTTAGCACGTGATTAGCTGTCAGCCAATGACAGCTGATCACGTGATGTAAACAGAAGATCGGTAATGTTTTTTTTTCTTTTTACTCATACTGTCAGGCCTCGTACACACGGCCGAGTTTCTCGACAAAAGCCAGCAAAGAAGAAACTTGCTGGGATTTTTTTTTTGCCAAGGAAACTGGTCGTGTGTACATTTTTCAACGAGGAAACTGTCGAGGATACCGTCGAGCCAAAAAGAGAGCAAGTTCTCAAATTGAGTCTCAAATTGGCTCGTCGTGTTCCTCGTTGGGCTGGTTTTCGACGAGAAACTCGAGTGTGTGTATGCTAAGAAACCCGCGCTTGCTCAGAATAAAGTATGAGACGGGAGTAAAAGTAGCATTTGTAATGGAGATAACACATTTTTCAAGCTGTAACAGACTGAAAAGTGTAAATCATCTCTTAACAAACTTTTACTTAACACGCAAACACATGAGATTAGCAAAACCAGCCCCAAGAGTTTAGCCAGTGGAATCGAACTTCCCCTGCCGTTGTATGTGTTGTATGTCACCGCGTTTGAGAACGAGGAGATTTTGTCTTGACAGTGTGTACGCAAAGCAAGCTTGTCGAGTTCCTCGACAAGCCTAACAAGGAACTCGACGAGAAAAACGATGTGTTTCGCCTGTCGAGTTCCTCGGTCGTGTGTACGAGGCTTCACTGTAAGGAGAAGAAAAAAGCTGATCACCGGCTTCTGTCCGAGGGACATCGGTCCCTCACACAGAGAGCCACCACTGCCTTTTCTGTGCCACCTATCGGTACCCACCTATCGGTACCCACCAGTGCCACCTACCAGTGCACACAGTGCCACCTACCAGGGCTACCTATCAGTGTCACCTACCAGTGCTGCCTATTAGTGCCACATTGTAGTGCCCTTCAGTGACAACTATCAGTGCCACCCATCAGTGCCACTCACTGCAGCCTATCAGTGCCCATCAGTGCAGCCGCATCAGCGCACATCGATGAAGGAGAAAAATTACCTGTTTTCAAAATTTTATAACAAACTATGAAAGTAAATTTTTTTCAATTGTTTTTGTCTTTTTTCTTTTTTTTTTGCAAAAAATAAAAAACACAGCAGCGATTAAATACCACCAAAAAATTCTTTATTCATGTGAACAAAGTGATAAAAATTAAATTTGGGTACAGTGTTGCATGATGGCGCAATTGTCATTCAAAGTGCGACAGCACTGAAAGCTGAAAATTGGCCTGTGCAGAAAGGGGGTTTAAGTGCCCAGTAGGCAAGTGGTTAACCTGGATATTTGCTTAAGAATTTTGATGTCATCAATTAGAAGTGCATGTTGAATGTACATTTTTTCGCAGCCTAGAAGCTGTAATGTATATTTGTTTCTCTTACACCACGTATATAATCAGATTTTGTTTATTGTAACGTTTGGCATACAAAGTGAATCTGACAACGCAGATGTGACTAAATATGTTTTTACTTCACATTTGGACTGGATACTTAAAATATACTAAAGTTACACTTGGCTAATTTTACAATCTCTTCAAATCATGACCTAGAAATGAGAGCGAGAATCAAGCTTCACAGCATGATGCGGAATAGCAAAATCTCATCTGTCTCAAGGAAGATTAAGCTATGAATTAAATAAGCAGTGAATCACTGGAACTCTGATGCACTGCCAGTCATAAAGCCACCTAAATCCTTCTCCATTTGTCTCAATCTCAAGAAAAACATTTCTGATCCTTTCCTGAGTCCTTATCATGAATCTCCACTTGCTGTGGCCCATTAGTGTAAAGATGGACAATCCAAAGCCAGATTTATTTTCTAGCTGGGGGGTGAAGAACGATTTCAGTTTAAAGGACACTCGGAATGTATGGAAAATATTGAACTATATTTTGATGAAGGCATAGCTGGGTTTTACGAGTGTTTAATGTAGGACACATGCATATGAAATCTTACTAGACTGAAAGATGAGCAATTTTGGATATAATAGAAGCCATACCTAAATTTCATGGTCCAAAGTCTTCCATGGTAAAAAAAATGCCACCCATTTTGAACCCTTTTGACATTTATATACCTCTTGCGTTTTTTTGGCTGAACATTATGCTAGTTCCTGTACATCAACTTTTATTTTCATGATAACGTAATGAATTCCACACCAGCTATGCAATGAAAAACATCAGAGAAAATGGTATTTTAATAGAACTCATAGGCCCTGTACACACGACCGAGTTTCTCGGCAGAATTCAGCCAGAAACTCGATCGGAGCTGGATTCTGCCGAGAAACTCGGTCGTGTGTACACTTTTCACCGAGGAAGCCGACGAGGAACTCGTCGGGCCAAATAGAGAACATGTTCTCTATTACCTCGTTGTTCAATGAGGAAAGTTGGCCCGCCGAGACCCTCGGCGGCTTCAACACAGAACTCGACGAGGAACTCGATGTGTTTGGCACGTCGAGTTCCTCGGACGTGTGTACGGGGCCTTAGAGAAATTCAGGGCCATAAGCGTTGATCTCTGCTTCTTAAAACATTATTTACATGACTGTCATGGCTATTTAATGACCTTGGCACTGTCTAAATCAGTGACCTTGAACTAACATGGAAATCAGTGGCTTTCACTTAACACTGACTTTTAGATGATACCCAAGTCATTATGGAAATCTAGGGTTCCTAATACTCAACCTGGGTAAAACAGAACTAATTATCTTCCTCCTTCGCCTTCCAATGCATTGGCTGACATGTTAACTACTTAACCCCCGGACCATATTGCTGGTCAAAGACCAGAGCACTTTTTGCGATTCGGCACTGCATCGCTTTAACTGACAATTGCGCGGTCGTGCGACATGGCTCCCAAACAAAATTGGCGTCCTTTTATTCCCACAAATAGAGCTTTATTTTGGTGCTATTTGATCACCTCTGCGGTTTTTAGTTTTTGCGCTATAAACGAAAATTAAGCGTAATTTTTTTGAAAAAAATGAATATTTTTTACTTTTTGCTATAATAAATTTCCCCCCAAAATATATATATAAAAAAAAAAATTCCTCAGTTTAGGCCGATACGTATTCTTCTACATATTTTTCGTAAAAAAAATCGCAATAAGCGTTTATTGATTGGTTTGCGCAAAAGTTATAGCGTTTACAAAATAGGGGGTATTTTTATGGCATTTATTAATATATATTTTATACTAGTAATGGCGGCGATCAGCAATTTTTTTTCGGTACTGCGACATTATGGTGGATACTTCGGACACTTTTGACACATTTGTGGGACCATTGGCATTTTTATAGCGATCAGTGCTATAAAAATGCATTGGATTACTATAAAAATGCAACTGGCAGTGAAGGGGTTAACACTAGGGGGCGGGGAAGGGGTTAAGTATGTTCCCTGGGTGTGTTCTAACTGTAGGGGGGTGGACTGACATGGGGAAATGACTGATCTTCTGTTCATACATTGTATGAACAGAAGATCAGCTCTTCTCCCCCTGACAGGACCGGGAGCTGTGTGTTTACACACACAGCTCCCGGTCCCCGCTCTGTAACGAGCGATCGCGTGTGCCCGGCGGCGATCGTGCCCCCGGAGGGGACAGGCACGGGAGTCGTGGGCGAGCGCCCCTAGTGGCCTGCGTGAGAGCCGACGTATAACTACGTGCTTTCGCACAGGGGAGCCGACCTGCTGCCCTAAAATGACGGTGGCTGGTTGGCAACCAGTTAATGACTATTAGTGCCACTGTCATCCTACCTGATCATGCTATGACAGCTTTTGGCCAGGAAAACTGGTCATGTGTATGCTCCATGGCAGTTTTCCCCACAGGAAAACCGCTGGGAATCCAAGCGGGAAAAATGAGAACATGTTTTCTTTTTTCCTGCTGTGATTTCTGGCGGTTTTTAACCGGCAGTTTTTCTATGGGGAAGGCCTGCGGTGGAGCATACACACGGACGGGTTTCCCGACCAAAGCTCTTATGGCAGTTTTCCCCCGTGTGTAGGGGAAAAAAGCTACCAAGCAGGTTCTCAGTTCTCCCCTTGGTTTTCCCGGCTGACTTTTTACCGCTAGGGAAACCAATCGTGTGTACGGGGCATTGCAAAATGCAACTGCCCTTTGCAAAGTGCACAGTCTTTTTGCCTTTAGTAAACCAACCCCATTGTCTACTCCCACTGATGCTGGAACATTTTCTTTTCCCACTGGCCACAGTGTGCCCCCCTAAAGATTAAATCACAGGACAGACAAGAAAATCCATTCACTCCAATATCAATTGTTAAAAACAAAATGTTTTTTTAATTACTTTCAAATGGCATTCATTGTACGGGTGAGAACTTTCATAAATGTTTGTATGAATTATTGTTCCAAAATCTAATAGTTTATGGCCAGCTTTAGCTTTCAGGTTACCTTTTTTTTTATTCTTTATGCAGTGGAACAACCTCTCTGCTCTGCCCTTGCCTGACCTCATCTAGATTATTCTTTCAGAAATACCATGTAGAAGGAAAGTTTTAAAAAGAATAGTACACATTTTTTATTAGTGTATAAGAGAGTTTCATAAATTACATCAATCTGATTGCCTAATTAAATGCATCTTGTCTCTACCCTTCGTGTTAATAGTGTACCCTTCTCTCTATTTTACACGGTCTACATGGTCTACAGTTTGCCTATAAAGTCAATTTTTCTTAGCTCTAATTTTTTCTTCTCTCTATTTACCTATAGGTAGTTCTGCAGAATCATTAAATATAAATTGTGCTTAGATATAATCTTCCTAGATGAATATCCAAAGAGTTTTTAAGGTTGTGGTAGGTTATTTTTGGTTGAGAAAGATTTGTTTTGTTTTTTCAGTCTTATAAAATACATTTTAATTTTTTTTAAAGATACTCTTAAATTGTATATAACCTCTAACAACAAACATCTCTTATTTGATCCTTTTGGTCTGTAAATGTCCCATTGAAAGGATGTTGTCTTATTTGTTTCTTTAGTGTAAAAAAAAACTTTTGATGCTTGCATTAATCTTATCAATATATACATATACAATAAACATATACAATATATATGCATTACAATATACAGGCATACCCCACTTGTAAGTGCACAATGGGGTTTATTTACTAAAGCTGGAAAGCGCAAAATCAGGCTCACTTCTGCATAGAAACCAATGAGCTTCTAACCCCAACTTGTTCAAGTAAGCTTTGGTAATAAAACCTGGAAGCTGATTGGTTTTTATGCAGAACTGAGCCTAATTTTGTGCTTTCCAGCTTTAGTAAATAAACCCCATTGTGTACTTAAAAGTGCACTGTATTTACATTATTTACATTATGGTGCATGAGCATTGCAAATAAAGGAAAACCTGAAAAAAACGAATGCACACACAACATCTAAGGGCTATTAAGTTGCGATATTACACATTTTATTCTTGGATTAAGATATGCTTTAAGGGAACAATTGCTGTTAAAAATACATATTTTTCCAAGTAGGGAGACTCTTCCCTTGTCAGGTTCTCTTGGAAATTTGCTGGGCTCAGCAGAGTAGTAGGAGGGCTGAGGATGGCTCCTGCACACTAAAGTTTTCCCTTTAGAACCACTTTAAGCAGGGTCAATAGCTCCAATCTCTTAAAACAAGGAGGGTCAATAGCTCCGATCTCTTAAAACAAGCAGGGTCAATAGCTCCAATCTCTTAAAACAAGCAAAACATGTATCATGCAAACATTTGGGTGTGCAGCAGCTTTGGACAGGATTCATGACTTGTATTCTGGCTTTGGGGTTCCCTGACAAATCGTTGTTGGGATCTTGTGTGCGTGCTGCGTAGCTCTACTTCTGGAGGTACCCTGTAGAGTGCTGGTTCTTCAGACCTGTATTTTGTGTGTGTATGAGGAATTTCTTGAGTGAAGAGTAATACGTAGGATATATTTGATTCCAAACTTGATTTGCAGTCAATAAAAGGTAAGAAATTTTAAATTTCACTTTTGCAAATTACTTGGGGCATAATATTTGCAAACATGAAAGGTCCTACATAGTAATGAGTAGGTAAAATCTAAGATTAAAGCAGCTAAAATATAGTCAACGTTGCCAACCCCCAGTTTGTTACTTGTACCCATACAATAGTTCTGTGTTTTACTCAGCTAAGAAAATATGTTATAAAATGAACCTGTGCTATTCACAGGTGTTAATGACAGTTTATTAATAAGTGAGGAATGAGAGGAATGACTGACACGAAGCAAGATCGTCTGGTAACACCTAACAGCATGGAAATAAATGATGTTTCTATGAATTCCATGTTGACCACAAACCTTACACTCTACCAACTGGAGAGGAGTGTAAATCTGTTCTATATTTGGAAATAATATATGGAAACCACAGATTGTCTTTAGTGATGTCACAAGCCTTTCAATAGCACAATGGCAGCCTTCTGTTCTCCAAGTGTTTGTACTTTGGGTATCATGTTCCAGAAATACGCACTCGGCTTCTCTCAGACGTTGGAAAACACCTGGGCAGATTTTTTTTTCTTCCAGACTTTTTACCTTTATCATGATCCAGTTTTCAATTTAAAGCTACTGGCACACAAGCTTAGATTTTTGCCATATGGATATAGAGCACAATTTGTGTGATGTTTATTTCAAGGGTTAATAGAGCAGAAAAGACAACATTTCATTTGGCTCAAAGAAAGCAATTAGACAAGTTGCAAATCTTCTGGGATTCCTCCTGTGTCCATGCCAGTCTTATTATTGTAAGGGGTGGGTTGTGGGTGTTCACTTATTACCAAAGAAAAGGCTGCATTCATTCTGCTAGTCATGCTTTCCAAGGGACGTTGGCTTAATAAATGAGCCTTCCTTTGGCACTCAGATAAGGTACAGTATGGGGAGCTCTCACATTAACTTTACCAGCCTCCAAAAAACTCTTATTATTGGAACTTTGGTACCTGTTAAGCTTGTAGTTGGCTGTATATGATTGGTGATATATGTGGGTGAGTGAGATTTTTTTTTTCTGAGGTTGGAAGGGTCGAGTTTTTACAGAATTCTACGTCTTGTTCAAATTTACACCCCTTCACCGATCCTCTCTTATTTTCTCCCCTTTAGTCTGCTTCATATTTAATTGAACATTTTTGTTGTCATATCTGTTCAATAACTGCAAAACATACCTGTTGATTTTGTGAGAAATCATATGAGCTGATAACTTCCTGTGCTCTATCTCTGTGGCCAAGGAGGGGTTATAAAGATGAGAAAGGGAGAGGGGGGTGACAAAGATGAGCAGAGGTCTGTGTTCCTTGTCATCAGAATTGAAGTAGGCAGAGATTACAACACATGTTTTGAAATTTATAGTAACCGATTTCCACCCATGCTATAGCTAAAAGACAGCTACAGCACAGGATTACTTTGCTGCCCAGACTCAGCTGATAACAGATCGGGGTAAAGGGCAAATCACAGCAGCTCTTTACAATGTGATCAGTTGTGTCCAGTGACAGCTGATCACGGATGTAAACACAAGCAGGTTATCGGCTTTCTTGAGGAGAGAAGAAGAGATAACCAGCTTGTGTTAAAGGGACATCAACACTGATAATCAAAGCACTGATTATCAGTGTCCTGATTATCAGTGCAGTCCCAACAGTGCCCACCAGTGCTGTCAATCAGTACCCATCATTTCTGCTAATCAGTGCTCATCATTGCCACCTATCAGTGCCCATCAGTGCTACCTATCAGTGCCCTTCAGTGCCACCTATCGGTGCCCATTAGTGCCGCCTATCAGTGCAGCCTCATCAGTGCCCACCAGTGCCACTGACACTGTGACCATCAATTGCTGCCAGTGTGCCCATCAATTGCTGACACTATGCCCATCAATTGCTGCCAGTGTGCCCATCAATTGCCACTATTGTGCCCATCAAATGCTGCCAGCGTGCAACCCCCATGCGCCCGGCACTTACCTTTTCTCAGTGGGGCAGCGGGTCACGGCGATGTCCTCCACGCTTCTCAATGTCTTTTCCCGTCCTCTCTTCCCATCCTTTGCTATGATTAACGGCGTCCAATCACAGCGCCTGTCGTTTAAGCCAATCATGTGGCAGGTAACAGACCCGAGCATCTGATGGGCTGAGAGGCGGTTCAGTGTTAGGAAAGCGATTAATTTGCTTTCCTAACACAATGCTGAGTGAACTGCGAGCGCCCAGCAAGCGCCCGAAAAGGGGTCAGGCACCTAAATAAAGGGTACCAGCGGCGACCATAGATAGATTAATGCAATGCATGAATCTATCTATTAATGATAGAGCGGTGGCAAGAGAGAGGGGGCGGCGGCCATGCTCCCCTTCTGGATGCACCGCCACTGCTTTTCAGTTTTAGTAAATCAACCTCTATTATTCTGGCATATCAACAGTTGTTTTTCTGTACTTTCAGCACATTTAAGGGGATAAAACATATTCGAGTAATGGTAGCAAACAAGACCAAGTGGTCCATTGAGTCTGCCCCAGACTTTTTTTTGTGGAATTGTGCAAGCATTGTACAAGGGATGTACTGAAAGGAATGCAAAAGTGGGCATGACTTTTTTTATTAACATACATGGGTTGCTCAAATTTCACATGTTGGTAGAGTAACTCCTCTATAGTAACTCTTCTTGTTATTGTTTTTTATTGCAGGTAAATAATGGATTCCAACAGAAGCAATATGTAATAATTGAGTTCTTGGTGAAGAAGAGGTGCAGGCTGTTCGACATCTAAAGACGGCTTCAGAATGTTTAGGGAGATGATATCATTGACATGAGCAATGTGCACAGATGAAAAAGTTTAAAGAAGGGGAACCCAGCACTGAAGACCAACACGCAATGGGAGGCCATCCGTTTTTTTGGGCAAGAACTCAATGATGGCACATTGCTTTTGCTTGGAATCCATTATTTACCTGCAATTATAAGAAGAGTTACTGTAGAGGAAGACTCTACCAACATGTAATATTTGAACCACCTATGTAAGTTAAAAAAAAACACGTATGCCCATATTTGCATTCATTTTGGTACAGCCCTTGTATTTATTTTATTTAAGTTTAGCCTTGACATATGCTTAACCTCCCTGGCGGTATGATTCTGTCTGGAATTACGTACCAAAAGCAGTACAATTATTTTGCAAGGAAATTTGGCGTTTTATACTGTAGGTCTGTAAATCTTAGGAATAACTCACTTAAATCTGACCAAACAAGAGTCTTGTAGGCATCCCGGGTATGATTTTTTTTTAAAAAACAAAATTATAATATAATAAATAATTATAAATAATTATAACAAAAAATAATATAATTATAATAAAAAATATTCAATAATGTAATCAACTCAAACTGAAATTTGCTCAGTTGCAGAATTGTCGCTGTCATTACTTTTATTTTTTTATGACGTATTTCCCCACAAATTGCTATCGCACAATTCTGCAAGTGATTATAATTTATTATCGCTGTTTTCTAGCTGATCTAAAACCATTTTTGACATAAAGGGACACTTTTGGACAATCTACAGTTTGCAGGCAGAAAGAACAGTTTTTATTATATAAAAGTACATGTAGGACACTGGGCAGACCACTAGGGACAAGGGGGGTGTGTATTTTTTACATACAGTACTGTGATCTATAAGATTACAGTATACTGTATGTATAGTGTTTGTTTACCTTTTTGAATTTGGCGCCGTTCTCCGCTCCCGTGCGTCGTAACGTCGCAGGGAACTAAGATCGGTGGCACACGGGGAGACTGTAAATCGAGTGAGGAGGACCCGCTCGCTCACACAGCGGGGAGGCATCGCAGGATCCAGGGACAAGGTGAGTAACTTGCCTGTGGATGCTGCGAAAGGTAAGCCGCGCTGCTGCACGCTCTGCACATCCACCCCGAGCGTGACTCAGGGATACCGTTCTTAGCATAAAAAATCCACCCCGAGTCACGCTCGGGTTTACCGCTAAGGGGGTTAAAGTGGTTCTAGAGGCAAACTTTTTTTTTTTTTTACCTTAATGCATTCTCTGTATTAAGGTACAAAATCTGCATGTATCTGTGCCTCCCACCCCTAAACACTTACCTGACCTTGATCTCGATCCCGTGCTGTGCTTCTTTTCTCTCTATTCTTACACGAGACTCGGCAGTAAGGGAGCCATATGTGTGTCTATAGATGGACACAGCCCAGCTCGGGGTCAAGCCTGCACGTCTGCCCCCAAAGCAAGTGGCTTTTCAGTGGGGGCAGACACAGAAGAGGAGGAGCCGAGATCACCAGTGCGGAAACCCCAAAATAAAAGGTTCAGGGCTGCTCTGTGCAATACAATTACAAGTATAACAAGTTTGTTATTTTAATTGACCAACAAAAGAGATCTGGTGTACTCAAATACACTCTCATGTGTTTCCACATTTGTTAACGAATGCATTGCGCTTATATTTTTATTAATGAGCGAACGATCACATATTGGGCAAAAACTTCCCACCTGTCCTACAGACTCTTCCATCATATCAATGTAAAATCCATGTTTGCATTCATGTTTGCATTCATTCCTAATGCTGCATAGATGCGTGTCATCTTAGTCCATGGGAATCTACAATATAGGCAGAACCTTGGCAAACCATTATTTAACTGACTTGCTTGTGTTGCTTGAGTGTGTATCTTTTTGCATTGGTCAGACGTCCCTTATGAAAATAGTTTCTATCAGCTAAAAAACAGCTTATTGACTAATCCTCATTTTGGGGAGCGATGATCATCTTTGTATGTATGAAAAGCAGGCTATAGAAACATATGACTTCTATTAGCTTTTATTATTCTATTACCAAGAAAATAAAAAACTTTGCTTTGCCCCTCCCTGATTTTGTTTCACTTTGTTACTGGGGCCTGGCTGTTTCTGACTTCATGGCTAAGTTCCACCAACTGTCATACCCCTGTCCTAAAAGATTCCCCTGTCCTTCACGCTTCTGAATGCACCAGCACAGCGATTACATGGGAGAACTCCAGCGGGGGTTTCCGCGATTAGCTGCGAGAGGCAGTCCCATTGAAAGCAATGGGAAGCTCCTGGCTCCCACAGCTAATAACACCCACTCGCATGTAATTGCTCATGCAGCAATCGCATTCAAGTGATCGACCCTGGACTCAGACTGCCTGATTGGCTCCCTCGCTGGCCACACAGGCTAGTACAGGAAACAACGTACAGGTACATTGTTTTATGCAGCCGAGCCACCTAGCCACAGTGCAACTGCGACAGGTGGTCAACATGTGGTTAAAAGGCAAGTGGTATACAAATTGTAGCATAACTGTTTACATATCTAGAACTCATCTGTGTAGCCTCCTAGTCTCATGTAACCAAAGCAGACTACATTGGACAGCAACTGGGACATGCATGCATATTCTGGTTACTCCTGGATGTTTTTGTCTAGAGAGAGGGGATTGCTGTGGTTATCATCCTGTCTCTGGGGAAGCAAAAGTATTGGCCTAGGAAAATCCATCCCATTCACTCAACTATTCACTGAGCAGGTTTAGCTCAGGGCATCAACCAGGTTTGAAAGGGTACCTACAAACATACAAACATCTCCTGATACAGTATTTGGAAGCCCCTTAAAGCAGAGTTCCACCCACATTTCACTCCTGGATTGCGAATAACGTGGTTAACGAGCGTTTCACAATACGAGCACTGTATTTAAAAAAATCCTAACTCGGTTTGCAAGTGTTGTCTCGCAAAACGAGCGGGATTCAAGCCAAAGCAGTGTGCAGTACTGCATTTGGCCTGAGGTGGAGGGGTGCCGGAGCTGAGCAGATGCAGAACTAATTATTTTCATTTCCATTGACTTCATTGGGGAAACTCGCTTTGATATGCAAGCTTGGGCTACTGGGAGATCTTGGTCAGATTGGCTTGGCGTCTATAGAAATTCTTGGCCAGCTTGGCATCGCACGGCTCCAGTAACATTTAACATTGGCGTCTATGGAACATCTTGGTGAGCTTGGCATGGCTGTGCCATGCCAAGCTGACCAAAATTGCACATCACTGCACATGAGCGAGATCGGCAGGTGCATGCTGGGTAGCCAGCATGCATAGAATCGAGGAAGGAGGACACTGTAGCTTCAGATGCCCACACTTAAGATGGCGACGCTGTGCAGAAACTTCACAAAGTAAGAAAACAATGCTGCACAGTTAGAAAACTGGGCATAGTTTACAACATACCTTTGTTACATTGCACGAGGCATGAGTATTTTAGGGTTATTCTTATCTTAAAAGTCATATTTCTGCCGGGAACTTCGCTTTAATGGTGTCTTATGGGCTACTAGATTTATTGGACTTTTTTACAAATGAAATTACTGAAATGTTTTCTGCAAATTCACAAGACATTTTTTTTTTGTTTACTCCTGCTTACTTTTTTTACTTTCCAGCTTGGTTTAAACAGATGATATCATCCTTTGCTAATAAATAAAAAAAATTCACTTTCATGTCACTGGACCTAAGATTTAGCTTAAAATGGCAAGTTGTGAAATAAACCAAGAACAATGGCGTTAATAGGTGGAAGCTTTTCCCCTACACTTGGTAAACAGAATTCTCCAACCTCCAGGGCCAGCCAACAGTTTCTCCTGTAATTAGGTACAGTGCAGCTGTTTGTGATTTGGCGGCAATACATGTATTTGTAGGAGCAATAAAAATCTAAGAGGTTAACCATTAGTTCCAATGAGTTCCTCCGTCAGGCTTGTCAATGAGGTGAATTCCTCAGTTTACAGCAAAACTTTTAAACAGAAAGAATGTTGAATAGCAAAGCAGCAGTCAGCATGGAACAGATCAGATGGGACCGTCTGCTTTGAAATGCACAATAAATGCCGCTTTCTAGGGGCCCACGCTGGACTGTATTTTGAAAAACGAAAACGACAGATTGACTGTTCTGCTGAGCTCCTCGCTGGTAAACACTACGTCTGCAGGTCATTAATGCCTTTGGTTCCAGCGCAGAGAATCAACAGCCGCAAGCAGGAGGAAATTTCACAAAGATATTTCACTTTGGGTTTTAAGCTGTGATTTAGAAAGGAAATTAAATAAAGCTCAATTTCTTTTCCAGTCCCTCTTGCTCTCATTGCTTAAAATCTATTGTCATTTATATCATTAACAGGGAGTTATTGGAGCAGAATCGACTTGGAGCACAGCTGTTGACCTTGTGTGTCCACAAGCTTCGAGTCCTGTGCTTAACTTGGAATCATTTGCTGCGTATGGGCCGTGAAACCTCGGCAGCAGCTCAGCCTCTTCCTTCTGAAAAGAGCCCCAGGCTGCGTTTACATAGTAAATGCATTATTCCTGCCAATTGCTGCCATTACTTTGGCTTTTCTCGCTCCTTTAATTTTCATCTCCAGCTCTGTGTATCACCTTCCGAATTGTGCTCTTTGGGTCCCTCGGCGAAGGGAACGATTGTGTAAAAGTCAGTTTAGTGCCATGCAAATATTAAATTAGCCATTGCAGCTTAGCGTGGAATGTGTGGAGATGGGAGACCGTACAGGAGACTGGAAAATGTTACAGAGTATGTGTATATACAGTGCATAAAGCATCTCAGACCTTAACCTTTTCAATATAGGATCTGTTCATATTCACTAAGGAGTTTTTAAAAAATCTTTTAAACCAGCGGGATAATAAACATAGCATCAGTGGAGGCAAAGATTGAAAGGATTCTACTGGAAGGTCTGCTTAGTTAGTATATTGCAGAACATAAGCTATAAGGCAGACAGTATGGACAGCTATACCTAAACTTTTGAGCATGGGAAAATCATATATTTGGAGGGGTTTTTCCCATGGCACGGTGCAAAACATCTTGGGCCCTGTCCAGTCTAGTATACCAAGGAGTGGCTACAACCCCAATACTAAATGTACTTCCACCAGTGTCAGACTTTCATTTATTATTAGCAAATTATCCATACATTTTAACCCTTTCATGATCATAGGTCATTGATGTGTAGATGCCCAGACCAGAGACAGCATATTCTGACAGCTAGCGGCATGCATCAATGCATTTTTCTAGCTGTGAAGTGGGAGGAGCAGGCATTCTACACACCTGGAATTGTGTTCAAAAAAGTTTGAAGATACAAGTTATTAGAAAGTTGGGTATACAGCATCTTCGTTTACAGAGTGGGCTTGTTTTATTTTGGACTCTGTACTGACAGGGTCACTTTGATGTTCCATTAGCATGGAGACCTAGGCCTAGAAAGATTAATCTTCGGATTGTGGTTGGAAAGGTGTTAATAGTAAATATCTTTCTATTGAAAACAAAAATAATTTTCCGTTATCTTGGTTCAGGGTGGGTTCACACTGGTGTGACAAAGGCTCGGACATTGGAGCCCATGTCACATGATGCGTGCAAATCAATGTTTTCCTATGGGAGCCGTCTTAACTGGTCCGACACAAGTCAGTCTGACTTTGAAAATGCTCTCTGTAGTACTTTGGTCCGACTTTGATCCTACTTTAGCCTATAGAATATCATTGAAGTCGGATCAAATGATGATTACAGCAGCAGTAAAAGGAATTTTTGATTGGTCAAAGGACAAGTCAGACTATCGGAGTTGGATCAAAGTAGTATCCCGTTCATTCAAGTCGGATGATTGTAGGACCAATGTAGGACTGATGTCGCGGATGAAAGTCGTATGACTGTTGTGTAGTATCAGTGTGAACCCAGCCTTAAACTTTTTTTATGAAGGGCTGTGAGACCCCTTCAGTTAAATACTCATTGGTACCTATTTGGTACCCATACATGGCTAGATTATCCTAGAGGATTCTTAAATCTTTGTCAATACATGGACTCTTACTTGCAAGGACATGAGTGGTTTGAAAACTCCACTCCCAAACTAAACTCAGGTCACGATTATTTGAAAATTGCTTTTTTGAACCACACATTAACCTTTATATACTAGATCAGGGATCCTCAAACTACGGCCCTCCAGCTGTGGTGGAACTACACATCCCATGAGGCATTGTAACACTCTGACATTCACAGACATGACTGGGCATGATGGGAATTGTAGTTCCTGAACAACTGGAGGGCCATAGTTTGAAGACCCCTGTACTAGATGTATATCTAAGCACAATATACTACCTCCTTGGTGTCATCTGTTTTAAACCATTATTGGCTCCCTGTTTTGTATGGGTCCAGCTCAGCAGCCACTGTACTTTGAAATAACTTCTGAGTTTAAGCTGTTCATGTGTCTTTGATAAAGCATGGTAACAACCATGTGTGTGGTTTATTGGTTTGGATATAATTTCACAGCTGCACATGGTCAAACACTTGTATTTTAAAAACAGATTTTAATAATTTATGAGCCATGATACAGAGGAATGGTCCTGTACCACCATCCATTGGTGGTCCCGAAAGTTAACTAGGTTTTATAAAGCCAAGATGTCTTGCACAGAGCTTTTGATTCTTGCTCCCTAGATATATAAAGTAGAGATAGACACGCGCAGTAATCTCACAATGTTAAAGTGTTGTCCTAATGACTTTAAGAGAGATTCAAACCAAATTAATGATTATCATAGAACATAGATCAAAAAGGAAGTATTGGTGTGGCCTAGGAAAGATAGAAAGTAGTAGTTAGTCACATTCAGCTTGACTTGTTCTTTAATGTTGAAGATGTCTCACTGCTTATCCAAGCATCGTATCCAAACAGCTTATGTCTTCATTTCTGATGATTGGCAAAATTTATATCCACAAAAACAGGTAACTCAGTCTCCTTAATCCAATCACAATGGAATGTGCCAAGGCTAATGCTAGCTATAGATGGATTGAAATCTTCCAGTTCAGCAGGGACCGGCTTCATTTCGACACATGTATAAACACTCACATTTGAGAGGAGTAAATCTACTGATGAACTCCTCCCAAACGGGACTGTTGGTATAATTTTAAACAATCAGTGCTTTTAGCCAACTGGCTGCAGCACTGATCAGTGTATTCTAACAGTGGAAGAGTCCCACTGTTAGAATGCAATACTGCAGCGGGGAGGATTCCCCCTTCCACCTCACTTGTGTGGATAGGCAAATCTGTTAATTTTTTATGTTTTGATCAGCTCACTGGCTGATCAAAAATAATGGACCCATGTATGTCAAGCTTTATGCCACGTACACACGATTGGAAATTCTGACAAGAAATCCGTGGATTTTTTTCCAACGGAATTTCGCCTCAAACTTGTGTTGCATACACGCAGTCACACAAAATTCAGACCTTCAAGAATGCGGTGACGTACAACACTATGACGAGCCGAGAAAAAATTAAGTTCAATGATTCCAAGCATGCGTCAAATTGATTCCGACAAGAACTTTTCCAGTCGGAAAATTTGAGAATCAGCCCTCAAATTTTTGCTGTCGGAATTTCTGATCAAAAGCTCACATCAAACTTTTCTTGTCGGAAATTCCAACCGTGTGTACGCGGCATTAGAAAGACGATCACCAAAATCCAAACATAGGGAATACAGTATGTATGTACATTTGGTACTTGTTTCTGGAAAGCAGAATAAGGGATTATATATATATATATATATATATATATATATATATATATATATATATATATATATATATTCGTATAAAGACTGGCTCACTAATAAAAAGCACCTAATGTCTATAAACACAGGGATCAAATGTGGCAGCAGAGGGGGCAATACAAAAAAAAAAAAAAAAATCACAACTGCTTTTTTTAAAATTACGCTTATATGCAGTTTCAAATAGGAAAGGATAACAACTTTGTAGATATATTATATCGTTTGGTGTATTGAGGATCGATAGCTTGGCAGCTAATAAGAGTAAACATATAATAATTTAGGCATCCATATTATGAGCAAACTTTAAGAAAAATTAATGCGCAAGTAATTACTATAAACATTAGAGTTTTTTTATTAGCAACAGCATATTGCAATGTACTCTGCAGAGAGAGTTGTGCTGATAAATGTTATAGTACTGATATGGCAGATTAGTCCATGCTCAGGGCTGGATTCCCGACAAGGTCACAGAGGCCAGGCAACAGGGCGGCAGTGGGTGCAGGGGCGGCGCCGGTTGTAACACACAGCAGTAGACTTCTGTGTCAGGGAGCTTACTGTGAAAAGTTCGAGAGCACTGTGATAAAAGTTATGCCCTCCTCCTGGACCAGCTTGTGTGATAGAGGCAGTGTTCTGTCTATCACACATGCTGGTCTAGGAGGAGGGCGGTACTTTTATCACAGCGCGCCCAAACTTTTCACAGTGAGCTTCCTGACACAGCAGGAGCAGGAGATGCCCGATGTGCATAATGCACACACTGACTGGTGAGGCTACATTGTTTGGCACAGTAAGGCTGCAATGATGGTGAGGGGGACTGCAATGATGGGGAGGGGGGCTGTAATAATGGTGAGGGGGCTGTAATGATGGTGAGGGGGCTGTAATGATGGTGAGTGGGGCTGCAATGAGGGCACAGTAAGGCAGCAAGGATGGTGAGGGAGGCTGCAATGAGGGCACGGTAAAGCTGCAATGATGGTGAGGCGGCAATGATGGGCATGGTGAGGCGGCAATGATGGGCATGGTGAGGCGGCAATCATGGGCATGGGTTGGGGGACTTTTTTTTTGGTGGGGAAGGGGTCCGGCATTGAAGGGCCCGGCCTTGGGGCAGGAAAGGGAGTAAATCCGGGCCTGTCCATGCAATAAGAGTGTGGTTTAAGGTGTTCTTATACTTCATTATAATAAATGTTACATTGTTTGTAGTTATGATATGGTAAGGCGGCAATCATGGGCATGGGTTGGGGGACTTTTTTTTTGGTGGGGAAGGGGTCCGGCATTGAAGGGCCCGGCCTTGGGGCAGGAAAGGGAGTAAATCCGGGCCTGTCCATGCAATAAGAGTGTGGTTTAAGGTGTTCTTATACTTCATTATAATAAATGTTACATTGTTTGTAGTTATGATATGGTAACTTTATGAATATTTTGTGATACAGAGGGTGAATAAACAGATGTGGCAACTATTAGTAGTTACTCTTTTGTTATGTTTATTGTTACATTATTGATGAGGCATAGTCTGCACATGTAGGTATTGAAAGCACCAAAATATGGAAAACATCTACACCAGTGAAAACTGTAGCATTTATACTACATTTAGCTTATTGAGGACTACTAATCAGAGCTGTGGATAGAGCATGGATATATAAATATTTACCTATTCTAACAAATGGTAAATATGCTTTAAAACAAGACCTTGCTATCCTTTCTAGTTGTTGGCACTATGGAGTAATTCACCAAAACTCAAATGTTTACATTTAAAATACTTTCAGATTCATTTCAGCAACTTGGTTCATTCGGATCCTTCCTCCCAGCAGTGGTTTGGCAGCCTTTCAGTCTTCTAACCTGTGAGCACATACACTGGAAGAGGGGAGAAAGCAGAGTGCTGGTCTTAGCATGGAAATCACAATTCTTAGGCCGCGTACACACGGTCGTTCCAAACCGATGAGAATGGTCCGACGGGCCATTTCCATCGGTTCACCGCTGAAGTGGCCTGATGGTCTGATGTGCGTACACACCATCGTTCCAAAAACCGATCGGGTCAGAACGCGGTGACGTCAAACACACGACGTGCTGAATAAAACAAAGTTCAATGCTTCCAAGCATGCGTCGACTTGATTCTGAGCATGCGGGGGTTTTGAACCGATGCTTTTTGTACTAACCATCGGTTTGGACCGATCGGCAGTGGGCCATCGGTTTGATTTTGAAGCATGTTTTAAAATTTTGGACCGAAGGACAACAGACTGATCGGTTTGGACTGATGAAACTGAACCTCGGTCCATTCTCATCGGTTTTGTCCGACCTTGTGTACGCGGCCTTACACTTCCATGAAGTCAAACCTTGTCTCCATGGTTTTATGATTCGTGAGAAGTTATATAGCATTCTGTAAGATATCTGTGACAAATTTCTTAAGATTTTGTAAATTATTAACTAATTTTCATGGATCCAGTTACACTCTTGTTCAAAGATTTTATTGAGGCATAACAAAATATGTTACAGAAATGTTAGTCAAACGATATAAACATGTCAAATGTATGTCATTAGCAAATCACAAGCCATAAAATATATATCAGGTAACAGTTGTACACTGGTATATAAAGCAATTATATATTGCACGGAAGGAAAGGGGATCCAGTTACACTCACAACATTTTGTCCACCCTGAGGCCTGATTCACACCTATGCAGGTTGCAGTTTGCATATTGCAGGTGCATTTTGCATTTTTCAATACATGCTTTTCATCCATTGAAGTCTATAGGGAGAGGTGAGTGTAAACAAACTTTTCCCCGTTCTTCTAGTGGCAGTGTCACTGATCGTCTGTTCCCTGTCAGCGGAACAGACGATCAGTGAAGTGCCACGTCACGTTTACCAAAAATATGTAGAAGAATACATATCGGCCTAAATTGAGGAAAACATTTTTTTAGATATATTTTTGGGGGATATTTATTTTATTTATTTATAGCAAAAGTTGCAAAATATTGAATTTTTTTTAAATTGTCGCTTTATTTTTGTTTATAGCGCAAAAAAATAAAACCGCAGAGGTGATCAAATACCACCAAAATAAAGCTCTATTTGTGAGAAAAAAATGACGCCAATTTTGTTTTGGAACCACGTCGCACGACCGCGCAATTGTCAGTTAAAGCAACGCAGTGGCAAATCGCAAAAAGTGGCCTGGTCCTTTAGCTGCATAATGGTCCGGGGCTTAAGTGGTTAAAGGCAACTAACATATAGGGATTGTAGATAAAGGAAACCAAAAATGGAATGTGTAAATGCCACTTACCAGCCGCAAACTATCTTGCACTATAAACTGGAGCAAAGCATTATCATGTAATATTCTGGTGTTGTTTGCTATGCATACTTCATATGTAGAACTGTGTCAGAGAGATCATGGCAGCTTTTTGTTAAAAAAGCTGACACTGTGAAACAGCTGTAAGTCAGTATAAAGCAGCAAAAAGCAGCAATAAATCACGGTCACATGTATGGGCAGATAGATTCCTTTTACACAAAGCTTTACAGATACTGTATATGCTTTCATTTTGGGTGTGTATGGGGGAGGGGGGGATTAATTCCACTTTAAAAGCATTTTTTCTAGAAAATTCTATATTATTGCCCTCATCACTTTCCCCTTCCCTCTGATATCTTACCCAAAATAATCATATTGTAGCTTTGATTTATAGCGCATTTATGCCACTTGCTGGAAATGTGAGCAACTCCACCTCAATTAGTGGATAAAGGGTTTGCATTAGGAGCAAAAGATTGATAAACACAGACTTAACTTTACATTTGCAGACAGATGTTGTACTATTCATGTTACAATAGCACTGATACACAGGACTTCCCAGCAAGCACCCTTCCAATAGAACTACATGTTGATTTTGGTTTAGGCTGCTTTGGAATCTCATGTTTAAAGGGTAAGTTCACCTTTGTACACTTTTTTTTCTTCAAAATGTCATCTCTCCTATGCACCAATATAGCATTCATGTACTTTTTTTGCAAAAATATCAAAGCTTTCCATTAAATCTACAGTCACTTCTTGCGTTTCCTAACCTTGTTAAATATTACCAGGCCACTCAACTTCGTGCAATAGCTTCTTGGTTCACCCAGCGGTCTTACAACAAGTGGACAGAGATTGAAAAATTGGGGCTAGCCCCGACTCACCCTAATAACCTACTTTGGAGTGCGGATGTGGAGGTTCCCTCTGAACGTTTGCTGGGAGCTATGTCACAGCTCCGACGACTTTGGCGTCGGCTGTCGCAACCACTTGGGCTGTCCTCGGAGCGCTCGCTCTTGACCTCATTCATGTGTAACCCCAAGGTGCCAGATAGCCTCACTCACCAAATGTCTCACCCGTGGACATCCCGGAACTTTTTTCACTTTGGGAATCTAGTAGACCCCTTGTCACGCAAACTCCTGCCCTTCTCTAGCCTCCAAACTAAATTTGATCTCCCTTGGTAGGTATTCTAAAGCTACTTGCAAATTCACCATTACGCCCTGTCCATAGCACCTAACCTGCAATTTTCCCCTCCAGCTCCCTTTGAAAGGCTGGTCTTGGTCGGATCGCCCCAGAGAGGCCTAATCTCCGATATCTACAAAATATTAAATGCCTACCCCCTAGAATCCCAGGGTAAACACTCCTATATGATCCGATGGGAAAAAGCCCTTAACGAGGTAATACCAATAGAGCAATGGCGGATTATTTGGTCCCAGGCAGCTAAGAGTTCACTTTGTATACTGTACAAAAAAAATATGTATAAAGTCCTTTTCTTCTGGTATATGACTCCTGATGTGCTTCACACCATATACCCTGCTAGATCTGATCGCTGCTGGTGATGTCAGGGAGACAAGTGCTCTCTCTTTCACATTTACTGGAGTTGCTCAATGATCATCCCCTACTGGACCGCGGTACAGCGATTGTTGGGCTGTCTCCTGGACACACAGGTCCCCATGTCCCCCAAATTCCTCCTATTGGGTCTATCACCCCTGAGAACCTCCACACCTTACAAAAAGTTAACACGCCATATCCTCACAGCTGCCCCGCTGTCTTGTAGCCCTAAATTGGAAAAAACACTTTCCCCCTTCCCCAGAGGCTTTCCCTGCCAGTCACATTTATACAGTAAGCTTAAAGAACATCATTATAGAGGCAGTATTATAAGGATGTACCTAGCTCTGTACCCATACAAAATGTATTTTTCTGTATTTTTGTAGTATGTAGTTGGAATATGTAAAGAACTTGTGAAATTTATAACGGTTGTTGATTTTAAAAGAAAGGGGGATTTCTCTTTTCTCTCTTAAGAAAGTATGTAAAGTTTTTCTATTTTATGTGAAAACAATAAAAAATAATTTAAACATTTATACAGTAATCAGTGCATATTTATAGCACTGATCACTGTATAAATGTTAATGGTCCCAAAAATGTGTCAAAAGTGTCCAATGTGTCCGCCATAATGTTGCAGTCCCAATAAAAAACACAGATCGCCATTACTAGTAAAAAAATAAAAAATAAATCATAATTCTGTCCCCTATTTTGTATGCGCTATAACTTTTGCGCAAACCAATCACTATACGCTTATTGCATTTTTTTTTTACCAAAAATATGTAGAAGAAAACGTATCGGCCTAAACTGAGAAAATTATAATTTAAAAAAAAAATTGGGATTTTTATTATAGCAAAAAGTAAAGAATATTAAGAAATAACACCAAAAGAGAGCTCCATTTGTGGGAAAAAAAGGATGTCAATTTTGTTTGGGAGCCACGTCGCACGACTGCGCAATTGTCAGTTAAAGTGACCCAGTGCCGAAAGCTGAAATTTTGCCTGGGAAGGAAGAGGGTATATGTGCCCACTAAGCAAGTGGTTAAATATAAGAGTTTAATACTGCTTTAATAGTTAGCCCTTCTGCCTTTTGGCACTGGGGTCCTCAGTTTAAATTCCAACCATGACACTATCTGCATGGAAAAAAATGCCACCTTTAGCATCACTGGTATAATGATGTCTCAACCCACCGACCATCTGAGATCTATAACTTCTATGCATAGTCATTAAACTCTCTCTTTGTTTCTCTCTCTACTATGTATCTCAGAAAAAAGGTAAAGCTTTCATGTAACTTTGCTTCTGTAGTGTTTTTTTTTTTCTTCCCTACTAGTTCAAAACCCACAATTTAACATATGAAAAAGGAATAAAATAAACAGTTTTATTACTCAATATTGGGAAACTTATTGTCAGCTTGAAAATCCCCAGAGATCTGTGAGCTGACTGACACCTCTGCATATTATAACATCTCTGGCCAGGACAGTTAGAGATTGATACTGGACATATCCCAGTTTGCTACAGCAATTATAACTCTGGCTCCTGACCTCATAACATGATACACATCGACGGAACAATGAACTTCATTTTATTATGGTTGGATCAGTATTTTTCCAACATTTTGGAATTTTTTATTTCTCTTAACAGTTATAAAAATATGTTGGCCAGAGTCCTTGGTGACAGGTCAAGTACTCCTTGCTGCTTATATATTTATGTCTTGAAATAACCTGAGACTTCTCATGCTGTTTTAGCATTCTTTTAATATGTTTAATAAACTTGATTGTTGATAGTGATTACAAAATACATGCTAAAGCTTTTAGGTTGGCATTCAGTTGTTAAAGTTTATCTGTAGCCAGTAATGGATAGTTTGATGTAATCCAATGGGGAGATCCACATTCTCGTTTTGTCCTGGGACCATTGTCACAGAGGGGGGGGGGGGGCAAAATTGGAACAGGAATAAAGAGGAAATTTACATATTTCACACGTAGTAGTGCTTAGTCATAGTGACTAAGCACTCCTAAGTGTAATGCCGCGTACACACGATCATTTTTCGGCATGTAAAAAACAACGTTTTTTAAAAATGTCATTTAAAATGATCGTGTGGGGGTTTCACATTATTTTTCGGGTTCAGAAAGACGACAAAAAAAAATTCGAACATGCTTAATTTTTTAACGACGTTTTAAACTATGTAGTTTTTCGGGTTGTAAAAAATGATCGTGTGTGGGCTTAAACGACGTGAAAAACCCGCGCATGCTCAGAAGCAAGTTATGAGACGGGAGCGCTCGTTCTGGTAAAACTACCGTTCGTAATGGAGTAAGCACATTCATCACGCTGTAACAGACAGAAAAGCGCAAATCGTCTTTTACTAACACAAAACCAGCTAAAGCAGCCCAAAGGGTGGCGTCACCCAAATGGAACTTCCCCTTTATAGCGCCGTTGTACGTGTTGTACGTCACCGCGCCTTGCTAGAGCATTTTTTTTTAACAATCGTGTGTGGGCAACGTCGTTTTAATGATAAAATTGGAAAAAACTTTGTTTTTTACATGCCGAAAAATGATCGTGTGTACGCAGCATAAAACGTGTCAACTGTAATCTATCCTGCACTATTGTCCCATGTTTGAAGAATAAAGGATATTTTGTTAGATTACAACTGCTTCGTGCGACCAGTTTTCTTCTTATTTACAGTAAGGGAGGGTTAAAACCCCTGTTGGATTGATTTTGTTGGCCATCTACATCCCTTTGGGGAGTTTTACCTTCACTTCCTTTACCTTAGCTAAAAAATTAAGTTAGAGGAAATCTCTGCAGATTAAGGGAATCTCTGGGCCCCAGAACTAGTGTCCCCATTAGAATAGTTCACCTCTGTAACATATAGAGAGGATGAATCTCCTTAATGGGGGCACAGACAGTGATAAAAAAAAAAAAAAAACTGTCAGGTATACTAATTCATCTCCACTGTGTCCAATACGAAAAAAAAAAAAAAAAGATTTGCCTTTAGTTGTATTTTAAAGGACATCTCCCCAGTGGATCTCATATAAAAAAAATTTTTTTTCCATTCTCTACTATCCAAAGCAACATTTTTGGGGGGTTTAGATACACTTTCAAAGGGATCCTTAACGATGTAATGTTTACCAGTATAGATTAGATATTTGAAAACAATTGGCTTTTCAATGACCATTTATGGGTGGGCATCTCTTGAATAAGATGCACTGTATATTGTAAGAGTGTAAACTACATAAATAATCCTAAATGAGAAGTACAACAGGTATTGGCAGTAGAAAGTGAAATTGATCACTTTGAGAAATAACCTGTTGAATAGTGACCTTTAAGGCCTCGTACACACGACCGAGGAACTCGTCGTAAATCAAACATCGTTTTCCTCGACGAGTTCCTTGTTAGGCTTGTCGAGAATCCTGTCAAGCTTTCCTTGCATACACACTGTCAAGACAAAATCACGTCGTTCTCAAACGCGGTGACGTACAGCACTATAAAGGGGAAGTTTGATTCCACTGGCGCCACCCTTGGGGCTGCTTTTGCTAATCTCATGTTACTGCGTGTTAAGTAAAAGTTTGGTGAGAGACGATTCGCGCTTTTCAGCCTGTTATAGTGTGACGAATGTGCTATCTCCATTACAAACCCTACTTTTACCGAAGGCACGCTCCCATCTCATACTTTATTCTGAGCATGCGCGGCTTTTTTAAGCATACACACGAACGTGTTTCTCGTCGTAAACCAGCCCGACGAGAAACACGACGAGGAAATTGAGACTCCCGACGAGCAAAAAGAGAACTTGTTCTCTTTTTTTCTCGTCGAGTTCCACGACAGTTTTCTCAACGAAAAGCATACACAAGACCGTTTTCCTCGGAAAAAAAGCTCTGCCACCAAGTTTCTTGATGGATTCTGTCGAGGAAAACGGTCGTGTGTACGAGGCCTAAGGCTGGGTTCACACCTAAGACGGATGCGGCTGATAGCAGGGGTCCGGTGCATTCCTGTTCTACATTTTAGGGACGAATCAGGCCCAAATTTTTGCCTGAATTCAGTCCTGAAACTGAGCCAAAGATGCAAAGGGCTCCTGTGCAATTTGCTCTGCAGCCGCCCCAGAGATGTGTGAACTGGCTCCATTGAGATCCGGTCACAATCTCCTGTCAGATGAATTGGATGTGGGGAAACCTGCATCCAATTCCCACTAGTGTGAACCCATTATTCAATTTGTAATTGTTCATTGTAAGAATTACGAAGTATGCTAATTAGGAGTCCAGTCTAATGCTTGAAGCAATATATTAAGGAGTTTTTCATTAGTTGAATGCAAATAATTAACAAGTTTAGCCTGTCTTGTGCAGAATTACTACTATTTGCAAGGCACTTAAACTTTTTAATGTGTTTTTTTTTTAGTTAAGCAGCCATGAAATATTGCATATATCTAATAGTAAACACAGCCAGCAGTGAAAATGGGGCTACTCTGCAGCTGTTACACCATGATGATCTACTACTATGTTGCAAATAGCCCGTATTGTAAATATATCGAATTAGTTGGATATGAATTACAAAATCCGTAAATTTGATGGAGGAATGGCTCATGTTCTCTGAGCTTGCTACCAGATACTGACCCATATCTTTAAATTTTTAGTTCAATGCTTTGGAGAGTTCTGCAAACTGAATATCTTGGAAGTAATCTATGGTAAATTTTTGTTGATAAGGATTTTTTACAAGTAACGAAAACTTTTTTCCCCTTGTTTGTATGTATAATTTGTACTTTTTTTAAAAACATGCAGCAGCATATCCCTTATTGGTGCCATCCTGCATGTGTCATTTCTTGGCTGCATGCAGGAAAACAAGCAGGTAATTTAACAGGTAGAAAGATGATCCATTTTAGTTTGCCAGGTGTGTCTGATGTATGGCCGGCCAGATCTGGCTTTTTTCCTTTAGCAAGGAACCTGGCCAAAATCTTAACGTAAGAATACAGGAGCAGGAAAACTACACACTATTGTGTGTTCAACACTTTCCAAGTTTCTTCAAGGTGTTATATTTTTTAAGAGAAGGGAAAATGATTAATGGGTCCATGCATCCTGCGGATCTACACAATATTGGATTGACATGCACACCCTGGGTGAGGTATTTAATGGTTTTCTACAGGGATTTTAAAGAAACACACAAGTAAAAGATATGTGTATATATCTAAATACAGTATATACTGTATATCTATATCTATAGATAGATAGATAGATAGATAGATAGATAGATAGATAGATAGATAGATAGATAGATAGATAGATACACATACTGTATATGTACATACATACTTACACACTCTGTAGGGCCCGTTTCACACTGGGGTGTTTTTCGAGCATTATTCAAGCGTATTTTTGAGCGTTACTCAATCGTTTTTTGAGCATTTTACGAGCGTTATTCAAGCGTTATTCGAGCGAAGCCTCATCTGCAATCCCAATGTGGTGGTAAAGCACTGCTAAGACCCTAACGTTTTAGGGCGTTTTTGCAGTGCCTCAGTGTGAAAGGGTAAGGCGTTTTTACAGCGCTTTCAATTAATTTCAATAGAGAAGGGCGTTTTTGGAGCATTTTTTTCAGCCCCCAAAAGCTGCTCCAAAGATGCTGCTTGCAGGACTCAGTGTGAAAGGGTCCATTGAGATGCATGGAGAGCATTTTAACCACTTAAGGACCGCCTCCTGCACATATACGTCGGCAGAATGGCACGGCTGGGCACATGTACGTATATATACGTCCTGTACTTGTACCCAGCCGTGGGTCGCGGGCGCGCGCCCGCGGCGCGCGCCCGCGACCCGGACCGAAGCTCCGGGACCGCGGGTCCAGCGGACCCGATCGCCGCTCGAGTGAGGCGATCGGTCCCCGGAGCTGAAGAACGGGGAGAGCCGTGTGTAAACACGGCTTCCCCGTGCTTCACTGTGGCGGCGTATCGATCGCGTCATTCCCTTTATAGGGAAGACACGATCGATAACGTCACACCTACAGCCACACCCCTCTACAGTTGTAAACACTAACACAGTGAACCCTAACTCCTACAGCGCCCCCTCTGGTTAACTCCCAAACTGCAACTGTCATTTTCACAATAAAGAATGCAATTTAAATGCATTTTTTGCTGTGAAAATGACAATGGTCCCAAAAATGTGTCAAAATTGTCCGAAGTGTCCGCCATAATGTCGCAGTCACGAAAAAAATCGCTGATCGCCGCCATTAGTAGTAAAAAAAAAAAATGCAATAAAACTATCCCCTATTTTGTAAACGCTATAAATTTTGCGCAAACCAACCGATAAACGATTATTGCGATTTTTTTTACCAAAAATAGGTAGAAGAATACGTATCGGCCTAAACTGAGGAAAAAAAATATATTATATATGTTTTTGGGGGATATTTATTATAGCAAAAAGTAAAAAATATAGCATTTTTTTCAAAATTGTCGCTCTATTTTTGTTTATAGCGCAAAAAATAAAAACCGCCGAGGTGATCAAATACCACCAAAAGAAAGCTCTATTTGTGGGGAAAAAAGGACGCTAATTTTGTTTGGGAGCCACGTCGCACGACCGCGCAATTGTCTGTTAAAGCGACGCAGTCCCGAACTGTAAAAACACCTTTGGTCTTTAGCCAGCATATTGGTCCGGGGCTTAAGTGGTTAATAGCGCTATTTTTAATGCTAAAACGCTGTAAAAACACTTCAGTGTGAAAGAGGTCTAAAGAAGCTTGTATGTCAACTGTGGCTCTTTTTCAAGTCAGGCACACACTTCTCTTTTTGGATAAGTGGGCTGTACCAAAAATAATAGAAAAGTGGGCAAAATTTTTTTATTGACTTACATACAATCATGCCGCGTACACACGGTCGTTTTTCGGCATGAAAAAAAATGTCATTTTTTAGCATGTCCAAAAAACAACGTTTTTCCAACTTCATCACTAAAAACGACGTTGCCCACACAACATCGTTTTTGAAAAATGATGAACAAAGCACGGTGGCGTACAACACGTGCGACGGCACTCTAAAGGGGAAGTTCTATTCGCCTTTGGGCTGCTTTTTGCTGATTCCTTCTTAGTAAAAGATGATTCGCGCTTTTCTGTCAGCGTGACGAATGTGCTTACTCCATTATAAATGGTAGTTTTACCAGAATGAGCGCTCCCGTCTCAAAACTCGCTTCTGGGCATGCGCGGGTTTAAAACATCTTTAAAACATTTTTTTTCATGCCGAAAAACGACCGTGTGTACGCGGCATAAGTCTTTCAGATTTTGGTAACTCTTAAGCCCAGTACACACGGCCCAGAATCTCGTCAGGAAAAAAACGTTGTTTTTCCTGACGATGTTCTTGGCAAGAATCTCTGTGTACATTCTTTTGAATTGCACGAATGCGGTGAAATCATCGACTATGATGAGCATGCGCGTCACATTCGATTTTAGGCACATGTTGTAGAAAGATCAAATATTGATAGTGATAGTGGCAACTGATAGTACAATGTGTTTTATTTAAATTGTATTTTTTATTAATTTTACATGAGTGCTGGGATCAGTGACGTTTATTTGCTGATATTGTATTGAATATATAAGATAATGCTCCAAAAAGAAAAACATTCAGATGAAATTTCTTCAATAGCATTTAATTACCGTATTTATCGGGGTATTGCGCTCTCCGACGTATAGCGCGCACCCCTAATGTGGACCCGCATTCCTGTAAAAAAAAACATTTTAGTACTTACAGTTTTGGTGTCGTGCGCGGCGTCCATCGGAGGCCTCGTCGGGTCCGGCGTCCGTCTGCGGCTTCGGTGGTGTACTCCTCGTCGGGTCCGGCGTCCTTCTGCGGCCATCGTGGTGTCCTCCGCCGCTCGATCCCCGCTTCCCGCGCCGAGTTTGAACCACTGTGCATATACCGAGCGCAGTACACTCGGGTATAGTCTGGCAGGCTCGACTCCTCTCGCGGTCACGTCCTGTGCGTCCTGTACATCCAGGACGTGACCGCGAGAGGAGCCGAGCCTGCCCGACTATACCCAAGTGTACTGCGCTCTGTATATGCCGGCGCAGTGGTTCAAACTTGGCGCGGGAAGCGGGTATCGGCGTATATCGCGCACCCTCGATTTTGCCCTGATTTTCAGGGCAAAAAAGTGCGCGGTATACGCCGATAAATAGATTATTGTATCAATATTGAGTAAAAAAATAAATAATAATAATAATAATATAATTATGATGACAACACAATAAAAACCATGAAATACAAGTTTATTTACAAAAAGGAGTCTGTGAGATATAATTTATCCCGGAGTTTATAGGAGATAAACTGATTACAAAGATAACCCTTTCTTTAAAGGGCCACACAAAATAAAACAGAACAATTCAAACTATTCAAAGGTCTAATCTTGATGCACACAGAAAAAAGCACATCCTAACTCTCAAACAACACAGACCCAGGCCAGACAAAACAATGTCTGAGTGATAAGATAACCTAGGAAGACGCGTTTTGGGACTGTGTGTGAATCAGATGCTGGTAGCAGGTGAGCAACAGTAACATTCTCCAACATGAAAGGATTCTACTAACCTACCAGAGGCAATATTACCCAAGAGTCGCATTTTCACTTTAATTATCCTGGCAGTATTTCAGAAAACATTTGAGTTATGCTGGATGTTCTCCTGTAGCTTACGCAAACAGTTTTCAACATGGTTATGTCATATAATGCCTGATTTTTCATTATAAGTATTTTTCTTTTTAATAAAGCCAGACGACTCTATTAGATCGAAACCTCCATTGGCTGCTTAAATCATTTGTTACCCCAACACTTCATATTGCTGATATGTGCCTGCTGTACATTGTACTTGTATGAGAAAGTATCCCGTTCTTTTTGTATTTCTCCCTTTATGTGAAAACCCTTGTTTTTCTGCCCCTCCCCTTGCTTTCCTATTAAAATCTGATCACACTAATTAGGAGTGCACATCATGGTCAGTTCTCTAGCTATGCTGGGAACTCAGTGTACTCTCCTCCAATGATCAGACTTGTCCTGACACGCCCCTCTGCCCAGTCATTCAATGGGAAGATCAGTTTGCTGTTGCTTCTCCTCCCCCCAGCTCTTATGCAGCTGAGAACAGAGGGAATGTGATCGCTTTCACAGAAGGAGAAAAAAAAAGGTATTTCTACTGTTTTTTTATATCTATACAAAAATGTTTTGCCCTAAAAAAAAATTATTTTACAAGGTGATGGTTTACAATCACTTTAAAGTGGAGGTTCCATCAAAAAAATAATTTAGCTTTAAACTGTAGTTTAGACCTAAAAAAGAAAAAAAATTATAATAATTTTTATTCACCCTGAAATGCCTGTTGCTATGCGGTCCCACAAAATCTGCCTTTCAATTCACAGAGGATCCTGACGTCAGCTCTCTCGGCTCCTAACAGTGCTAATGCTCCTGGGAACTGATGACTCATGATGCCGTGCGCCTCCCCTGTTCGAGAATCGCGTTACTAGTTGCTAGTTACTATGGGTTGCCATCACAACGGCGTGCACTTCTGCGGCCGCCGCTCGTTGTGATGGCAACCCAAGTGGTTTACAACGCGGCCCTGCAGAAGTCTTGCACATGCGCGAGATTTGGGCGGGACGGATGGCTCGTCAGAACGCGTCATCCACAGGATTCCCGGAAGCAATTGCTTGTGGGATTCACACTGCCCACAAGCTAAATGGGAACACACAGCAGAGAGGAGTATAAAGTATTCGTTTGAAATAACTTGGCGGAACGGCAGGCCTTTTGCACATAGTAAGTGACACTATAGAGCGATGTAAAACGCAAGATGAAAGGTGTTATTTTTAAAAATTGAAAAACGTAATGGGAACCCCACTTTAAAGCTTCATGAACAGGATCATGCTAAAACACTTCTTTCTATGTTGGATCTTTTTGCTAGGTGCTGACAGAAAAATCAAGCATTAAAAAAAAACATGTTTTGGCACATAATTATCAGTGTTTATATGCGTTTACAGGCATATGGTGTTTAGGAGCGTATGTGCGTAAACTCAATATTGACCAGAATATTAGTTTATTCTAGCTACTGGAATAAATGTACATGCATACAAATCTAAACACCACAATGTGCATTATTTACTAAGACTGGAGAGTGTACAATTTGGTGGAAATCTGCATAGAAACCAATCAGCTTCCAGGTTTTATTGCCAAAGCTTAATTGAACAAGCTGAGCTTAGAAACTGATTGGCTACCATACACAGCTGCACCAGATTCTGATTTCACCAGTTTTAGTGCATCAGGAGCATGTTTTTTTTTTTTTTTTATGTCTCTAAAAGCATTTTTTTCTGCCCATATACAATGAGGCTTGAAGTGTTTGTAACCCCCAAAAAAATGTGATCCTGTTCCTTTAAAGCATGAATTAACAGCACAGTGCTTGGGACCTGGATGGTACTGCCTGGTTCTAACCCCTCCTTTTAACTGACTATGGTTTATCATGGCTGTTGAGCCCTGACACCTTGGTCAGCTTATGTGCCTCTGTCATCCGTAGCTCTCCTCTGTCCTCTCCTCCGGCCTCTCCCTCCTCCCTGCCTGTCAGCTCTGATCCGCTCCCCGGCCCTGCCATCCTGCTGCTATCATAACTTAGTATTCATGCTACAATCCCCTTTGATATAGTAAATGATTTGCCCAGTGTATGTGTTTTGTAAAAAATAAGCCGCTGTTTACCTTGGCGCTCACGTCACCGGCTGCCTCTCTCCTCCTCCTGGCTGAGGTCAGTGGGGGATTCTCAGCCCTGCCCGTTTTGTTGTCAGATCAAAAGAGGCGGGCAGTTATGTGAGCATCAAGCTATAAAATAAGGTATATAGCAGCTTCTTTTTTACAAAACACATACATTGGGGCAAATCATTTACTCTAACAGAGGGGATAGCAGCACAAACACTCAGTGGCTTAAAAACCACTTTAAAGGGGTTGTAAAGGATTTTTTTTTTTAAATAACAAACATGTTATACTTACCTCCACTGTGCAGCTCGTTTTGCACAGAGTGGCCCCGATCCACGTCTTCTGGGGTCCTTCTGCGGCTGTCTCTGGTCCTCCTCGCAAGAACTCCACAACGATGTTGAGTCCTTGCGGGTGCGCTCCCGTGATACAGCCGACGGCCATAGCCACCAACTATATCACTCGGCCCCGCCCCCGGCGCACCGCGTCATTGGTTGTGATTGACAGCAGCGCAAGCCAATGGCTGCGCTGCTTCAATCGACCAATGAATGAGGCGGGAAGCCAGCCAAGATGCCAGCGCGTTCACGGGACTTTCGAGGGGTCAGGTAAGTAAACGGGGGGCTGGGGAGGCCGGTATTGTCAGAAGTTTTTTCACCTTAATGCATAGAATGCATCAAGGTGAAAAAACTTTTACCTTTATAACCCCTGATGGATTCAAAAACATACAAACATAAGAATATGCTGTAACAGTAACAATATGTTTTTTTTTAAGTCAAGATTTTTTTTTATATAAAATGTTTAAATGTTTTAAATTATATCTGCAATATCTATCTATCTATCTATCTATCTATCTATCTATCTATCTATCTATCTATCTATCTATCTATCTATCTATCACATAGTATATGTATATGCATATTATTTTGTTGTTGATAGAACTAGTTATAGAAAATTCCACAGAGCCAGCTATTGAAATGTACCTGTAAAAACACTCAATGCTAAACAGACAATACATATTCTCTAGACCTTGTTAGCTTTCAGAATGTGGTGGGACCTAACACAGGTTGAGTGAAGAATTTAGGGTTCACTAACTTGGTGATAACATTAATCAATCATGTGGATGATTTTTGCATTGTGCCTATAACTTGGTGATAACATTAATCAATCATGTGAATGATTTCTGTATTATGCCTATTGTCCAGGAATTTCACAATTATTTGACCTGTTCTTACTGTCAACAGCAAAATATGTCTAACACAAGCGATGAACATTCGCTTTTATCCATGTGGATAATTAAATTATTATCATGTGGCTAAAGAACTTTATGTCTGGCCTTTGAAGACAACTAAAAACTTGACTTCAAAGGGATCTTTAACACATCCTGAGTTTTTTCTTTTGTCTCTGTGATGAAAACTTGAGACATTATCTTTAGTCTTCTGCCTAATTGAGGACCGCACAAATGTTTCCACCTTTACACGTTAAAAAAACTCCATAAATGGTACAAAATAATTTGACTCATGTAAATTCTTCACGTTGTTTGACCAGGGAAGATTATAGGTAGCATTGATTCCATATAAGGCAGAAATACCTCCAGTCTCTATTTTTTATGCAAGTTTTTATTTTATCTAATGGCCAAAAAGTATGGTGGTTTTAGGCCCTGAGATATGGGATTTCTCCTAACACGAAGGTTTCAGGAATAGTCAGTCCCTCATTTTCATCAACCATGTGTATTCACACGTGTGTGGCTTCCTTTAATTTCATATTAGATTAAACCCCCATCGATTGTTACATGTTACATTTCAGAGGCTATCTGTTAGAATTAGGCCTTAAAGCGGAGGTTCACCCTAAAAACATGTATATAACATTACATTCTGCATACTTCCAACATTTACAGTATGCTGTTTTTTTTTTGTTTTTTTGCTGTACATACCGTATTATTGTTCTTTTCCACCCGGCTTCCGGGTTCTCACTCCCGCGGGAGTAGGCGTTCCTATGCAGAGGTGCAGTGTCATGTGGGACTTTGCCTAGATGATTGACGTCTTGAGAAAAACTTCCCCCCCGGCGGATAAGGCACGTCACGAGTTTCCGAAAATAGCCGAAACTGCGAGTCGGCTCTATACGGCGCCTGCACAGTCAGCTTTACACGGCTCCTAGTCGTGCGCAGGTGCCGTATAGCGCCGTATAGAGCCGACTCGCAGTTCGGCTACTTTCGGAAACTAGTGACACGCCTTATCCACCGGGGGGGAAGTTTTTCTCAAGACGTCAATCATCTGGGCGAAGTCCCACATGACACTGCGCCTCTGCATAGGAACGCCTACTCCCGCGGGAGTAAGTACCCGGAATCCGGGTGGAAAATAGCAATAATACGGTATGTACAGCAAAAAAACAAACAAACAGCATACTGTAAATGTTGGAAGTATGCAGAATGTAATGTTATATACATGTTTTTAGGGTGAACCTCCGCTTTAATACCTCTTCATATATTTTCATATTGTTTAATGAGTTAGCTTGGTGTTGTATATGAGTTCCTTTAGAGTGTATGTCTTTGTAAAATTTAAATAAAACATACATTGCATCTCTAAAACTCAGGCAAGATTCCCCATGTATTGTCCTTAAGATTAGTGTTGCTCACGAATATTCGTATTGCGAATATTCGGCTCGAATATGGCATATTCGAGTATTCGCGATATATTTCGAATTTCGCGGTGAATATTCGCAATTCCGAATATTCGCATTTTTTCAATTTGATTTTTAAAACAGATCACATCCTATCGACGTCTAAAAGCATTGCTGGTATGATTAGAGACCCTGGGCCGAGTAGCTAAGCTGAGGCGATCCTTTTATGTTGCCAAATTGAAAAAAAAAAAATTGCGAATTTTCGCTATTGCGAATGCGAAAATGATTGCGAATTTTCGATAACTGTGGTAGGAGAACTCTGATTGTCTCTGATGCAAAAGGGGGGGGCTTTGTGTATGTTTCTGTTATGAATATTTGTATGTTTGATATTATTTTTTTTTGTAAGAAGGAAAAAATTGCGCATACCTTAAAAAAAGGGGAGAATACAGCAGCAACTCAAAAATGTTATACAACATTAATTAATACAAGACAGAAAATGGAGTCGCTCTACAAGAATAAAAAATATGTCTAGTGACAAGACATGTGGGCAAATTATAAAATAAGCAAGCGCAAATAACTTGTGAAATACACAGTGAAACAAATATATAAAGAAATATAGTCCCAATAATAGAAAAATAATCTTTCATAAAAATGTCTTTGATATGTGAAGTGAAAAAAAGTCCAAAGCATGCAGCATGAACGTGTTCAATCTTCAAGGTGTTTGATTGACAAATGGCTGTGACAGATGGATAGAGTAAAGAATCACCACCAATGCAAAACACTTTTTATTTTCTATTGTAAAATATCAAGAATATTCTGAGCCAATCAGAGTGCTCCTTCTGCATTTGCCGAATATTCGCAATTATTTTGTATTGTAAAATATCAAGAATATTCTGAGCCAATCAGAGTGCTCCTTCTGCATTTGCCGAATATTCGCAATTATTTTGTATTGTAAAATATCAAGAATATTCTGAGCCAATCAGAGTGCTCCTTCCGCATTTGCCGAATATTCGCAATTATTTTGTATTGTAAAATATCAAGAATATTCTGAGCCAATCAGAGTGCTCCTTCCGCATTTGCAGAATATTCGCAATTATTTTGTATTGTAAAATATCACGAATATTCTGAGCCAATCAGAGTGCTCCTACAGCATTTGTCGAAATTGCGCAGTAAATATCGCATTCGCATTTTGCGAAATTTCGAAAAAATATCAAGAATATTCTGAGCCAATCAGAGTGCTCCTACCGCAGTTATCGAAAATTCGCAATTATTTTCGCATTCGCAATAGCGAAAATTCGCAATCATTTCATTTCGATAAAATATCACGAATATTCGAATTTAGCGAATATATCTTGAATATTCGACTATATATTCGAGATATATCGCGAAATCGAATATGGCATATTCTGCTCAACACTACTTAAGATTATATAGAAAAATACCAGCTGATCCTGCCAGAAAACCACTAAGCTCCTAACTTCCTTTTAGTGAGCTGACAATGCTATCTCTGCCGCACTGAAATTGAAAGTGTTGCCAGCCCTGCCTGAATCCTCGCTGCTGGACTACAGAACATCTCCTCCTATCCTTATCTCTATAACATGAGGTCAGATTTTTATAACTGTAAATATTTAGGCTGACAGCAGATCGGCCTCTAGTGGCTCTAATTCTTGTCACAATGCCAAAAATGGAGATGCAACTGAGCATGTGCATAGCAGAGTGAAACAGTGTATTACTGGATTTTACACACTATAAGACATATATATATATATATATATATATATATATATATATATATATATATACATACAAAATGGCCCAGCCTGAAGTGATCTAGCAGGATTACATTTCTGACTAAAGTTCCACTTTAAAGAAGAGCTTCAGTCAATTTCTAAAAAAGTTAAAAGTCAGCAGCCTACAAATATTGTAGCTGCTGACTTTTAACACTTACCTGTCCTTCCTTACCTGGGCTTTAGGTCCCTGGTTCCAGCATGTTTACTGTGGGAAGCTGACTATGATTCCTTGCAGGTTCACAGCTGGCTCCCTACAACCCATGTGCGAGCCACACTTCACTGTCTAAATGGTCCAGCAGCCTCCTGGGACCTGTGACGTGTTCAAAGAGGTTGTGGACGGGGGGGGGGGGGGGCCTTTCACTCCAATCTCCTCGGCGGTCAGAGCAGTGGGGAGTCGGTATCTGTCAAAACTAGGTACCCGCTTCCCCTTCCAAATATTTTTTTTATTATTTGATAGAGGAGGGAGGAGGAGGGAGTAAACCAGAACTTCCCCTTTTGGATCAAATTCCACGTTAAAACCTGACATAAGTTCTAAACCTTCCCCAGTTTACCACAAATGTAATATATTGGGCAGTGGTTGACTTTACTATCTCACTGCAATCAAGACCAAAGTAATTTTAGTCTACAGTCTAAAGCCAGCATGCTTTTGTATAGTAGGAGGAACCCAACAAATAAACCTTAACCCACCCCCCCCCCCCGTACACACTGGTCGAATGTCGGGAGACATCGGCCGGTTCAATAAAAAACAGTCAACATTGGGCCAATAGCTGAGAACGGTGACCAGCGTGTTCTGGCGGAGGGCTGTCTCCCTGTCAGAACACAACAGCTCAGTGGTGGATTGAACCCGATGGGTTGAACAAAGAAAAACTATTAGTGGGTACCAGGCTTTAAACATGCAGGAAGGCATACAAGCTCTATACAATGCTGTACAATGTACTTGTATGAGAAAGTATCCTATTCTCTTTGTATTGCTTCCTTTATGTGAAATCCCTATTAAAAACTGTCAACACTAAGCAGAAGAACACGTGATAAGTTCTCTAGCTATACAGTACTGTTAACTCCATGTACTCTCCTCTAATGATCAAACTTGTCCTGACACACCCTCCTGCACAGCCTGACACATCCCTCCTGCACAGCCATTCACAGTGTGCTGCCCCTTTTCCTCCCCTAGCTCCCATGCAGCTGAGAATAGAGGGAATGTGATCACTTATAAAAAAGGAAAAATTATATTTATAATATTTTTTTTTTTTATATCTATACAAACATGGTTTTCCTTCCATTTCCATTTAAACCTGAATGGGTTGTTTTACAAAGATCTTAGTTTACATTTACTTTAAGTAAATGTATCTTTTGCCGGAAGTTGGTTAAATCTACAGGGGGTTGCCCAAATCAGAACTAAAACATTTGTACAGCAATTATCATAAATTTGTCTTTTGTTAAGTTATTCTCCTCTTATGATCATCACATTGGTAATACTCACAACAATACTCCCATTTGGCAGGATGAGTTATTAAGCTCTTGATTGCGCTGTTGCATCACCTGTACTGATCGATGTAACCAGGTCTAACGAGGCCTATTTGGCGTTCTGCTCCATCTACATTCAAGATCTCTGCTGGGATGCAACAGCCGCTGTAAGGTTATGTAAAGAGGAAACGTAATGCGAATAGTATCAGTGATTTTGTTGCTGAATGAGTGCAGTCTTGTTCTTGTTCAGTCACACGTCATATTTCTCGGTATCGCCTTTGGAGGATGTTGGAAGTACGTAAAGGCTTTAAACTTATGATGAAATCCACTGAGCTTTAAAGCTTATTGTTTTCGGCTGTCTGTGAATTATTTCATTGTGGTACCTTTTAATGTTTTCAAGCCAAGGAGATCAAAGTTTAAAGGAATTACATTTTCACGGCCCAGGTGATCTACTTGTGAGGAGCCATGTTAAAGTAGAACTATAGGCATAACTTTTTTTCATTTTGGATAGAGTGGAGAGTGATTAGAACACTTGTCAGTTTTTATTGCTGTCTGTGCCCCCTTTAAGGAGATTCACCCTCTCTATCTGTCCTGTTTACCATTATCATTGATGGTGAAAGTAAAAGAAGATCCAAAATTTCGGGTTGTCCCCAGGAAAATAATAGAGGGGAAATCTTCCAATGGGGACACTTGTTCTGGTGATCTGGGCATCCCCAAGGAATTCCCTTAGTTTGCAAGGATTTCTTCTTCACTTTCTATGGGACGGAAAGTGAAGGGAAATCTCTGCAATGGGACACCGTTTACAGTTGCGTTGTCCAAAATGAAAAAAAAAAGTTTACCCTATAGTTCTACTTTAAGCTTTGCAGGCTGGCCATTCCTGAACAGATTTTAGCGAATTTGGGATAAAGATCTCAAAACATAATACAGTCACATTTTTCTCTTCTGAATTGTGAACCTTGCAATCCCCAAACATGAAAGATATACAGTATAAGTGGACGTTCTCGGTACCTCATGAACCAGTAAACTAATTTTATCAAAAATACAAATTGTATTACAAAACTCAGGTTAAAATCAACATACAGTAAATTAAAACCAACTAAGCCCCTCTAAATGATCGAGAGTGTTCCTCTTAATAGACGTATACATGCAAGCAGAGCCAAGACAAGGGGTGGGTAGTAGGGGCACTGTGGTGTCATGTGAGGTGGGGGGCACCACAAGGAGATTGGGCAGGGGATTTGTGTTAGGAGGAGGAAATTGAGGGTTGGCAAGTGGTAGGAATGGTTCTAGGAGAATAAATTTGGGGAGGTGTGCTAGGAGTGGTGGGGGGGGTTTGTGTTGGGAAAGGGGAACAGGATTTGTGATAGGAGAGGGATTTGGGGTGCTTGTGCTAGAAAAGGTGATATGGTAGAGGGAGGGAACAGGATTTGTGATAGGAGGGAGGATCTGGGAGGATTGTGCTAGAGAAGATGATATAGTAGAGTGGGAAGGGATTTGTGCTAGGAGGTGATTTTTTTGGGGGGAGAGGGGTTGTGCTATTATGAATGATTGGGGTGTATTTGTGCTAGGAGCGGAACTTTGGGGAATGGGATTTATGCTAAGATTGGGAATTTGTGTGAGGGGAGATTTGGATTGGGGGGAGAGGAATTGTGCTCAGAGAGTACATTTGAAGGGTATGTGCTAGGAGAGGGAGATTTTTGGGGTGGGGATTTGTGCTGGGGAGAGGGGATTTTAGCTGGGGGTGGGGGGCAAAGATGTGTGCTGTGAAGGAGGGAATTTCAGTAAGGGAGCAGATTAGTACTGGTAGAAGGGTGAATTTATGCTTTGGGGGTAATCATGGAGATTAGAGCTAGATTTTTATGGTGATGTATTTTTGCAGATTTTCTTTTTGGAGGGGGGGGGGGGCAATTTGGCATGTTTGCTCTGGGCTCTAGATGACCTTGTCCCACCACTGCATGCAAGCCTAGATCCCAGAAACCAGGGTACAATACAGTTATACAAGGGATCAACCTCTCCAGATATAGTGTTATCCTCTACATGTTTCACATTAATGGCCCCTTCTTCAGGAGTATGAGGGGAGCATAGACTTGTTCTAAATAAACAAAAATAGGTAGTAAAAATACAGAAAAACTTCCTTTTAATATAAATGATAACAACAATTATAAATATTAAGTGTTGCACTAACAATTAACCAGTATCACATAATGACAAATTAAGTGACCACAAATGCTATTAAAAAATAGTGCTTAATAAGTGTAAAAAGATGAACATATGAACATGGGCTAGCACAAAGGTACCTTAAATAACAACACAACACACAAGTATGATCCAACATATTTATTAAATGGAAAATATATGGCCACGGTGTTACCCATAGGGGGAGGGGTTAAATTAATTTAATTAAATAAATAATTAATAATACATATTTCAAAGGGAATAACCTGCTGTCCATCCAGCCAAAGCTGGACGACTAATCCCCCATTTCGGATAACAACGTGACTTGAGAATAGGGAGGGAGGGTGGGCGACGCTGGCTGACAGGACGGGCTGAGGAGACCGCCGCGCTGGAGCCCTTTTATAACCTCCTACAGCGCGGGTTTCTCCCGCCCGATTCGACCAATCGGCGGATCCGCTTCTTCCGCCAATCACACGCTGTTGCTACCCAGCATCTGCACGGCACCTGAAACGAAAGGACACAGCAGGAGAGACTGCACAGCGGTGCTTCTCGTCCTTTGGTCCAGCCCATGTTGGTCCAGCATATTGCTGGGACCTTTCATGGGCTAGCACAAAGGTACCTTAAATAACAACACAACACACAAGTATGATCCAACATATTTATTAAATGGAAAATATATGGCCACGGTGTTACCCATAGGGGGAGGGGTTAAATTAATTTAATTAAATAAATAATTAATAATACATATTTCAAAGGGAATAACCTGCTGTCCATCCAGCCAAAGCTGGACGACTAATCCCCACCGGCCGGCGCCGGCAGAGCAACTGCCGGCTGAGGCCCCCCCACCACCGTGGCTGCTTCTATCAGGTTTTGCAAACCCATATTGAAAATGTCGATGCCAATGGGTGACAAATGGACTCTATCCCTGCGAAAAAGGCCTGGGATAAAACCTTCTAATTCCGAGTGGCGGAACGACACTCCGCCAGAAGAAATTAGGAAACTGTGGATGGTCCTATTAAGTCTCCTCCGAATTCTGTCCAAATAAAACAGGCTACTCTGAGGGGACCACAGAATTCTTGGAATCATTTCAGAAAAGGCCAACACAGAACCTGGAAACATGAGACTTATCGTATGCAAATCCCTTTTTATTTCACATAATAGATCCCAAGTGCCCAATTTACCTAAATCGTTTCCCCCCGCATGTAGAACCAGAATCTGAGGTGAGGGCCATATGGCCGACAAATACACCAAATGTTCCTTCATATTACGCCATCTCAAACCCCTAACACCTGACCATAGTAAAGTAAAAAATGAGGAGTCTAGACCTAGGTTAGTGGAGTAGGGCCTCGATTCGGCATGCTTGGCGGCCCAGAAAACATAAGAGTGGCCCACTATCCATACCACCTTCTTGACTTGCTCTGAAAGAAAAATTATAAAATTAATAGTTCCGGACGAACATATAACTTGTACCTAGAACTATTCCAGCGCCCAACATACTTCAACCTGTCCTCTGAAAAGCCCATGGCGTTAGCTATCGTGGCTGCCCCTATCCTAAAGGAATGTGACGAAAAACGAAATGCTGACAAATTCAAAAGTCTCAAACAAGCAGAAAAAACGGCCGAAAATTGATACCTGGTAAGAGGGGATAAATCATTGTGAACAAAAAACGAGCCAGAATGAGTCGGCCTTACCGCCAAATACCTTTTGACTTGAATGACCGGGCATAAGGAATCGTTAGGAGAACTAGAAAGGGAAAACCAACAACCTTTACCTACTGGCATAGATTTGGACCTGCAAAGAAAAATAAGAAGACAGCCATCCTGCACACGAATATGATTGAACCTAAGAAAAGATGAGGAAGACTTGTTAGCTGCTGTGAATTCTCCTACCCTGAGAGCTCCGAAAAAGGCAACTGAAAAAACGGCTTTAAAAAGCAGAACCTCAAAACCGGATGAACATACCTCTTGAAGCGAACCCAGGAGGTCCAATAAAAGTTAGACCGAAATGGGACGCCTGCCGTCACTTGAAGGCCTGGTGTCACGTACCTCAGAGGGTGAGCCCGACGTGCAGGAAGTGGCAGCCGTTACTCCTCTGATTCCGGGACCCCTGATAGAGTAGACAGGGGGAACGGAAATGCAGAGTCGCACAAGCGCCTGGAGAGACGCTGATGCAGGGGCTGTTGGTCGCTTCTGCAGGATCTGATGGAGTCTCTGGAAGGCAGGTGCAGCCTGGCAAGTAGCAGACCGATGGGAAGAGGTCTGGAAGATCAAGCAGCAACAAGTCCCAGAAGACAGTGCAAGTCCCAGAAGCCGGAGAGAAGCTGGACCAGCCGATCAGGCGCAGGGAGGTCAGGATGGTAGAGGGGTCGTCAAGCCGGGTCAGTAACAGGCGGGCGGCAGAGTACCAGGGATGAGGCAGAGGGATGGTCGGAGCAAGCCAAAAGGTCAGGGCAGGCGGAAGACAGGATCAACAGGAACAAGCCGGGTATCAGGATTAGGATTCAAGCAGGGGTAACAGGTACTGGCAGGTTCAGGAAACACTTCAGACCGGACAGCAAGGGGCCAGACTCCCAGGACGCCTTAAGTACCTTGTTTTGGCGCCGAATTGCCGTTTGCACGTGCCCGTGCGCCGTTGCCGCCGGTGCGCGTGCCCGTGCGCGCCGTTGCCGCCGGTGCGCGTGCCCGTGCGCGCCGTTGCCGCGATTGCGTGTGCCCCGCGCGCGCCGATGTGCCGCTAGCGCCATCTGGTGGCTGAGGTATTTCATGACATTGCCCCCCTCCAATGGGCAGCCTCCGGATGCCCAATCGAGACATCTCCAGTGGATGCGAGTCCTTAAATGATTGGATTAGTCTCTCAGCATGTATGTTGTCCTCTGGTTCCCATGAATTCTCCTCGGGCCCATACCCCTTCCATTTAACGAGGAACTGAATTTGGTTGCGTCTCCTCCTGCAATCAAGGATGGATTCTACCTCAAATTCTTCTTCCCCATTGACTAATACCGGTTCTGGGGGACCAGTATCTCGTTCAGGAAAGGGATTGGGAACATCCGGCTTGAGCAAAGCAACATGGAAGACTGGATGAATTCGAAAGGTTTCTGGTAAATCAAGTTCGTAGGCTACCTCATTTATCTTTCTTTTAACAGAGAAGGGGCCCACAAATTTAGGGCCTAGCTTCTTCGTGGGACATGCAAGTCTTAGATTCAGAGTGGACAAATAAACTTTGGTTCCAGGTTCCAGATTGAGTTCTCCTCTTCTTCCCCTGTCAAAGATCTCTTTATTGCGTTCCTGTGTCTTAGTCATTGTCTCCTGCAGGATCCTGTTATTTGTGTTGAAAAAATTTAGAGTATCCTGGACAGCGGGTACCGTACTCTCCGGAATAGAATTAGACAGGAACAGAGGATGAAACCCGTAGTTGGCATAAAAGGGTGACTGTTTGGTGGCGGAGTGAATAGAATTATTGTAAGCGAATTCCGCTAAGGGCAGCAGGGACACCCAATCTTCTTGAGAGAACGAGGAGAAGCAGCGGAGATACTGCTCAAGAGTTTGATTTGTTCTCTCCGTCTGCCCATTTGACTGTGGGTGGTATGCTGATGAAAAGGAGAGACCGATTTTGAGACTACTGCAGAGTGCCCTCCAGAACCTAGACGTGAACTGCACCCCCCGATCGGACACGATGTCCGCTGGGACGCCGTGAAGCCTAACAATTTCCCTGATGAAAACTTTGGCTGTTTCCGGGGCAGAGGGTGTGCCCTTCAAAGGGACAAAGTGTGCCATCTTTGAGAGCCTGTCCACGACCACAAAGATAGTGGTGAAGCCTTCTGATGGGGGAAGTTCCACAATGAAATCCATGGAGATCATTCTCCATGGTCTCTCTGGCACTGATAACGGTTTAAGGAGTCCCCAGGCTCTAAGCTTGCTTCCCTTGTTGCGAATGCACGTGGTGCAAGACTCCACATAGTCCTTGCAGTCCTTCAGACGTTGAGGCCACCAAAAGGTGCGTTGCAAAAGTTCCGAGGTTTTTTGTATCCCAAAGTGACCGGCCAACTCATGATCGTGACAAGAGCTCAGAACATCAATTCGTAGACTCTCGGGCACGAAGATCTTGTCCTGATGCCATAGCAAACCGTCCCTGGACTGCAGCTCCGAACCAGATAAAGGGAAAATTCCAGCAGAGGCTTGCCTGATTTGCGGTAATAAGTCCCTTTGTAACAATAGAAAGTTCCCAGATGACAAGATGGTGTCAGGGGGACTGAGAGACCCTGAATCTCCGTACATGCGGGAAAGAGCATCCGGCTTGGTGTTTTTTGACCCTGGCCTGTATGTGATATGAAAAGAGAATCTCGTAAAAAAAAGTGCCCATCTGGCCTGGCGTGGTTTAAGTCTCTTGGCCACCTTCAGGTACTCGAGATTCTTGTGGTCAGTGTAAATTAAAATTGGGTGCGCTGCGCCCTCCAGGAGGTAACGCCACTCCTCCAGAGCGGCCTTTATTGCCAACAACTCTCGGTCCCCGACGTCATAATTTCTTTCTGCTTCAGACAACTTACGGGAGAAGTAAGCAACGGGGTGTAACAGAGCCTTGGGGCCCTGTCTCTGCGAAAGAACTGCCCCAACCGCGGTTTCAGACGCATCCACCTCAAGAATGTATGGCAAACTCGCGTCGGGGTGTCTGAGAATGGATGCCGAAGTAAACAAGTTCTTCAGGGTTTCAAAGGCTGTTTGGGCTTCTGTAGTCCAGCGGAAACGAGCAGTCTGTTTGGTCAAATCCGTTATAGGAGCAATGATGCTGGAGAAAGCTCTGATGAATTTCCTATAAAAATTTGAGAAGCCGACAAATCGCTGAACGCCCTTTCGGTCCGTAGGTGCTGGCCAGTCGAGAATCGCTGAGACCTTCTGGGGGTCCATCTCAACGCCTTTTATGGAAATTATAAGCCCCAGGAACTGTATACTTGAGCGTTCGAACTCGCATTTATCGGGTTTGGCATACAGTCCGTGGGTTCGGAGACGCTCAAGTACATTCCTGACGTGTAGCCGGTGTTTTTCCAGAGAAGGGGAGAAGATCAGGATATCGTCCAGATAAATGATGACAAAGAGGTCCAGGTAGTCTCTAAAAATGTCATTCACGAAGTGTTGGAACGTTGCTGGGGCGTTACAGAGCCCGAAGGGCATGACTAAATATTCGAAGTGCCCGAAACGGGTACGAAAAGCGGTTTTCCACTCATCCCCTTCACGTATGCGGACTAAGTTGTAGGCCCCACGGAGGTCTAGTTTGGTAAAGACAACCGCGGACCCAAGACGTTGAAACAGTTCAGGCACCAAGGGGAGAGGGTACCGGTTCTTAATTGTTATCTTATTAAGTTCCCGATAGTCCACACAAGGGCGAAGGGAATGGTCTTTTTTTTCCACAAAAAAGATGCCTGCTCCCGCGGGTGATGTGGATGGGCGGATGAACCCCTTCCTCAGACTTTCATCGATGTATGTTTTTAAAGTCTCTAGTTCAAGTCCTGTTAAGGGAAAGATCCTTCCGAAGGGAACTTCAGCACCTGGAAGGAGTTCAATGGGGCAATCGTAGGCCCTGTGTGGTGGAAGGGTCTCAGCCCCCTTCTTGCTGAAAACATCCAGGTAGTCGTGGTAAGCTTCTGGAACAGATTGACGGGTCTCGATGTCGAAGTCCATACAAAGTAAAGGCAGAGGAGGAGGTGACACTTGTAAGCAGTGCTGTCGGCAGAACAGAGAACCGAAGCTGACCTTGCCCGTGGTCCAGTCAATCTGCGGGTTGTGAATTTGAAGCCATGGTACCCCCAGTATGACAGGAAACAGGGGAGAATGAATCACATCTAGGCATAGCAATTCATGGTGATTTTCAGCAATGGTGGTGGGTAGAGGCTGGGTTTCTCGGGTGACTGGTCCGGATTTTAGCACCGAGCCATCCGCTAGGTAAACAGAGAGTCCAGTAGTCCTGGGACGAAGAGGGATCCGATGCTTGATGGCGAAAGACTGGTCCAAAAAGCAGCTGCAGGCCCCTGAGTCAATTATAGCGCTGACTTGGATGGACTCTCCTGGAAGCTGGAAGAGAATAGGAATAGCCAGATGAGCGGAATTACTTGGCAGAACAGGTAGGTGAACGGAAGACATGGACAGACACTTACGAAGTTTGGCAGGACAGGTCCTCACGTAGTGCCCGGCCTCTCCGCAATACAGGCATAAGTTGTTGACCCTGCGGCGTTGTCGTTCTTCGGGCGTCAGGGAAGGACGGAGGAGACCCAACTGCATGGGCTCTGAGGTGTCAGGAATAGATGAGGCTGAAGGAACCGGAGGAACTATACTGGAAACGGGAGGCACTCGTGGCAGCATCCAGACCGGACGAGATGGGGTAGTGGTCCTTTCCGTTCGGCGCTCCCTCAGGCGCCGATCGATCTGGATGGTCAGGTTAATTAATGCCTCCAGGGTCCCTGGAACTCCTACCCGGGCCAGTTCGTCCTTCAGTGGCTCAGAAAGACCAAGGCGGAATTGGTAGCAGAGGGCCGAGTCATTCCAGGTTGTGTCTGAGCTCCATCTGCGAAACTCGGACACATAGTCCTCTGCTGGTCTGCGACCCTGTTGCAGGGCGTGCAAAGCGGCCTCCGCGGAGGCGGCCTGGTGAGGGTCCTCATACAGCAGAGACATGGCTTGGAAAAAGGTAGTAACATTGTCAAGTGATGGATCTTTGTTTTCCAGGAGGCGATGGGCCCAAGCTTGCGGTTCGCCAGACAGCAGTGAGATGGCGAAACCCACTTTAGTGGCTTCTAACGAAAAGGTCCGTGGCTGCAGAGCAAAGTACAGTTCGCAAGCATTGCGGAAGGCCCGGTATCTACTACGTTCACCCGCGAACCTCTCGGGCATAGGGACTTTGGGTTCGGGCGGTAGCATGATCACGGATGGGGAAGCAGATGCCCCAGAAGCCGCTGCAGCGGTGGTGGGAGTAGATAGAGCCTGGACACGATTCTCCAAACGCGTGTAGCCTTCTTGTAAGGTTCGGACGGCCTGGGTCAGTCCCTCAAGATGGCGGCAAAGTTCCTGCATAGGATCCACTCCCTGCGCGGGCTCGGACATGGCTGTCCGGTACTGTCACGTACCTCAGAGGGTGAGCCCGACGTGCAGGAAGTGGCAGCCGTTACTCCTCTGATTCCGGGACCCCTGATAGAGTAGACAGGGGGAACGGAAATGCAGAGTCGCACAAGCGCCTGGAGAGACGCTGATGCAGGGGCTGTTGGTCGCTTCTGCAGGATCTGATGGAGTCTCTGGAAGGCAGGTGCAGCCTGGCAAGTAGCAGACCGATGGGAAGAGGTCTGGAAGATCAAGCAGCAACAAGTCCCAGAAGACAGTGCAAGTCCCAGAAGCCGGAGAGAAGCTGGACCAGCCGATCAGGCGCAGGGAGGTCAGGATGGTAGAGGGGTCGTCAAGCCGGGTCAGTAACAGGCGGGCGGCAGAGTACCAGGGATGAGGCAGAGGGATGGTCGGAGCAAGCCAAAAGGTCAGGGCAGGCGGAAGACAGGATCAACAGGAACAAGCCGGGTATCAGGATTAGGATTCAAGCAGGGGTAACAGGTACTGGCAGGTTCAGGAAACACTTCAGACCGGACAGCAAGGGGCCAGACTCCCAGGACGCCTTAAGTACCTTGTTTTGGCGCCGAATTGCCGTTTGCACGTGCCCGTGCGCCGTTGCCGCCGGTGCGCGTGCCCGTGCGCGCCGTTGCCGCCGGTGCGCGTGCCCGTGCGCGCCGTTGCCGCGATTGCGTGTGCCCCGCGCGCGCCGATGTGCCGCTAGCGCCATCTGGTGGCTGAGGTATTTCATGACACCTGGACCTCCTAAAACCTTTCAAAACTTGAGTCACTTGGAAGAAAGACGTCAAGGCTGGTAGACCTGAAAATTTCAAAAAGAATGACACCCCCGCAAGGATCTTGCTCACTGACGCCGGGGATAACCGAGCCTGGATTAAATTGGATAAAAAAGATAAAGCTAACAACGGAGTGACACTAAAAGGATCCGCTCCCACAATCTGGCAAAAAGAAAACCATCTGGACCAAGATAACTTATAGTCCGACCATGTCTTACTTGAAACTGAATTGCGTAGGTTACTGAAAATTAGTCCCATATTAAGCCCCAGAGGAATTCCGGGCAAGGGGTCCCCTGTTGATCTGCCGCTGGCGCCAGGTCCCGGAACTTCGCAAACTGTAGGCGAGACAAAGCATCGGCAATATTGTTATGAATTCCAGCTATATGTTCAGCCTTAAGCCAAATATTGTGGCGCATGCAGTGCAATACCAAAAAACGCAGCAGTTTAACAACTGGCTCAGATCTAGAAGATAAAGCATTAATAGCGAAAAGGACCCCTTTATTGTCCGTATGGACCATGACTCTCCTATTCTCAAAGAATTCTTTCCAGATTACTACTGAAACTACCACTGGAAATAATTCCAGGAGGACCAGGTTTTGTAAGATGTCCTCCTGCAACCATTCCTGATGCCAAACACCAGCGCACCAATGCCCATTAAGGAAGGCCCCAAAGCCTACCGAGCCGGCTGCGTCCGTAAAGAAATTCATCTGGCTACTTACTACAAACTCCTGTTGCCACACTGTGGAACCGTTAAAATTGGTCAAAAAAGCATCCCAGATCTTAAGATCCTCCCTAACCCCTTTCGACAACCGGATGTGCGCCCGCGGGTTAGTGAGGCCTTTAATGGCCAAGGAGAAACTACGTGAGAAAACCCTAGCCATTGGGATGACCCGGGCAGCAAACGCAAACAGCCCCAGTAAAGACTGGGCTTCTTTCAATAGCACTTTCTTCCTGGATAAGAATGAAGAGATCAAGGATCTTAGTTTCCGCAATTTTTGCTCCGGTAATCTGAACTCCATGTGTATCGAATCAATGATAATGCCGAGGAATTCGATAGACGTGGAGGGAAAAAAGGTTTTTTCCTGCGCTAGGGGAACGCCAAAGTCTTCACAGATTTCAAAGAAAACCCGTAAAGCCTCAGAGCATTCCGAGGATCCCTCCTTCCCAAAGAATAAAAAATCATCTAGGTAATGCAAAGCAGCCCCATGGGGAAACCTTTGGGATAGGACCCAGTGCAAAAAGGTGGAGAAGGCTTCAAAGTAAAAGCATGAAAGGGAAAATCCCATGGGCATAGCCTTATCAAAGAAAAATTGACCCAAAAAATGAAATCCCAAAGAATTAAATCCTTGGGGGTGTACAGGCAATAAACGAAAAGCCGCTTTGATGTCGGCTTTAGCCAGCAATGAACCTTTGCCCATCTGCCTTAAGATGACCAAAGCTTCATCAAATGAAGAATAACATACAGGAGCTAATATGTTAGAAACCTCATCATTCAGGGAGGATTTGGGAGGGTAGGAAAGATGATGAATTAACCTATATGCTCCCTCTTCTTTTTTGGGCACTATGCCCAACGGGGACAAACGAAAATTTGTAAAGGGGGGAGCCTGGAAAGGGCCCGCAACCCTACCTTCAGCCAGTTCTTTGGATATTTTTTCATACACAACATCAACATGGCAATCAACTGATAGTAAATTTTTTACCATCACACAACCCGGGCCTGTAAAGGCCGGGACTAAAAACCCGTCTCTGAATCCTTCAATTAGCAGAGCCGCCATCCTGCGGTCTGGGTAGCGCTCTAACCATGGTTGCATTACGGCCAGCCTCACTGGAGTCGGCGCCTTTTCCATGGTTATCCTTGGAAACTGGCTGAAAAGAGGATGCGGCGGATTTGCGGAAACACCTGCTGGCTGCATGAGAACCGCTGCAGTAGGAGCAGTCGTGCCTATACCGACAATTTGTAAGGAACTTGCACTGGCCCTCATTGAAGGCAAAGCAAAAACCTTTGCGAAAATTGCTTTGGCTATTTGTCGGGGGCCTAGGAGTAAACTGGGGTTTTGCTGGCAACATTAAGTTTAACCATAGACCCACGTCTTTTGTCCCCCAGTGTAGCGAAGGGTGGACTGCCAATTTTTGCCGAAAATTCTCGTCATACGAGAACCAAGACGAGCCCCCGAAATGGCGAAACGCCTCGGCAATAATGTCCAAGTGCTGGAATAGACCCGAGCACTTGCTGGGGAAACGCTCTCCCATTACAGCTGCATAAATGCAGAAAGCCTGAAGCCAATTTTGAAAAGTTTTAGGCACGGCCCTCCTCCTATCCTCCTCAGACCTATCACCCGCTGGTTTATCAGCCTTAGATAAAAACTCCTTGGAGGAGGGCAATAAAGACAACAAGTCGATGAACTCTCCCCTCCAAATTTTTTCTTTCACTGTCTTGGGCAAATGAAAGCCCAACGGGGACAGAACACATGGGAGGGGCTCCTTAAACGAAGACTCCCCCACTGTCACAGCTGACGGCCTAATAGGCAATGAGGGGTTAATAGCATTAACCAAGCCCTTAGCAGTAACTGGCTTTCTAATATCCTGCAATGCATGAGTACCTGACTCCTGCCAAATTGCATTAACATCCTCCAAATACTGCATATCATGCGGGATAAAATCATTACTGGACTCATGTAAATAATCAGCACCATACACTTGTGCTCTCTGGCCTTCTGCCTCACTCTGTGATTGTTGTTCTGCACCCATGGCTTGTGCACCTGTATAATTAATACATAAATTCCTGTCACTATAAGCACCAGACACCTGTGCCCCCTGTATACCTCTATCAGCACCACTAGCATGTGCCCCTTGAAATTGGTGTAAAACATTTGACAGGGAATTAACCAGTACAGACAACTGAGACATATCAGGATATGATTTCTCACCAACTTGGGACATAGGCTGCTCACTCTCCTCCACTTGTATAGGGTGTGTAGCGCTGCTCTCTCGCTGCCGAGATGCACTTCTTGTCACAGCTGCTTCTTTCTTCAGACTTGACTGAGGAGAAGGGGCTGCACTCTGAACTTTTCTCTTTCTCCCTGGCTTCTGTTTTGCTGCGCTCCCCGCAGCAGCTGAGCCTTTTCTCTGCACCGGAGGGGATGGTGTGGGCTGTACTGAAGTGTTACCTTCTTCTAGACAGCGGAGCAGCCATTCCTCACCCCCCTTGCTCTCAGCCCTCTCCAGCAGTTGGCACAGGAGGGCTTCCCTGCTACTGGTGGCGCGGCGCTTCATCCTGAGGTGCTGACAGGCACTGTCCCTGCTGCGACGCTGGCTGACAGGACGGGCTGAGGAGACCGCCGCGCTGGAGCCCTTTTATAACCTCCTACAGCGCGGGTTTCTCCCGCCCGATTCGACCAATCGGCGGATCCGCTTCTTCCGCCAATCACACGCTGTTGCTACCCAGCATCTGCACGGCACCTGAAACGAAAGGACACAGCAGGAGAGACTGCACAGCGGTGCTTCTCGTCCTTTGGTCCAGCCCATGTTGGTCCAGCATATTGCTGGGACCTTTCATACTACAAGTTCCCCTTAACAATATCTCGTGAATGAGACTCTTGCTCTCCAAATAGGCCAATCACCAGTGTCACCCAACACCAGGAATAATAGATACGTTGGGGGCTTTCCGGATGAAAATGGACCCCTTATTCAGAGTGGTCTAAACACGCTCAGTCTATGGCTGCACCATCTCAGTAGCATCTCTTTCCACAAAAGCCAATGTTGTCCGTCTAAGTGGTAAATGCACCCACACGCTCAGACTGATGCAAAAGTAAGCAGATATAGGCTCATCATAGTGTAGAGATCATAAAACACAATTTATTTAACGGGAAAAAAATGCTTTTACAAGCATAAAAATAGGGCCCTCCCGTGACGTCATTGTGTACAGGAAGTAAACTGGAAGTACATGCTGTATTGCCGGCTGGAAAATCTTATTGTCATGTGCAACCCATTTTTATGATTGTAAGTGCAGTTTTTTATTAATTAAATGGTGCTTTATGATTTATACACTATGAGGAGCCTGTATCTGGTTACTTTTGCATCAGTCTGAAGCCTCGTACACACGACCGAGGAACTCGACGGGCGAAACACATGATTTTCCTCGTCGAGTTCCTTGTTAGGCTGTCGAGGAACTCGACAAGGCAAGTTTCTCCATTCCGGTCGAGGAAATAGAGAACTTGCTCTCTTTTTGGCTCGTCGAGTTTCTCGACAGTTTCCTTGACGAAAATGTACACACGACCGGTTTCCTCGGCAAAAAAAAATCTCCCAGCAAGTTTCTTGCTGGTTTTTGCAGAGAAACTCGGTCGTGTGTACGAGGCCTGAGTGTGTGGGCACATTTGCCACTTATCTGAAGAACAACTCTGATGTTTGTATGGAAAGAGATGCTATTGAGATGGTTCAGCCACAGGCTGTGCGTGTTTAGACCACTCTGAACAAGGAGGTCATTCTTATCTGGTAAGCTTGCAACTTCTCTATTATTCCAGGTGATGGGTGACACTGATGATTTGCCTATTTAGAGATCAATGTCTCATTCACGGGATATTGTTAAAGGGGACCTGTGTTATGTTTATCTTTTCACACTTATCAAGCACTATTTTTTGAATGGCATTTGTGGTCACTTTATTTTATGTGTTATTGTTTAGTTATTAGTGCAACACGTATTATTTATAGCACTTTATTAAAGAAGATATCTTCTTTTGTGTTTGCAGCTCACAAATTTTTATTTGTATGCACAACTTTGCGCAGCTGAGCCATAGGGCGTACCCACTGCAGGAATGCATGGACCCACATGAAAACCAGGCCCCTTACCCCAGGCTAATTTCCTCCCAGGGTTGGACATATTAGCAGGCCAGTCACAGAAGGCAAGGCACAAAGAACAACCTATGTAGAAACATACACAATTTGATAGACCAATATAAAGAGAGGCAACAGATTTTAGGCCTGGTTCACACCTATATAGGTTGCAGTTTTCATATTTCAGGTGCATTTTGCATTTTTCAATACAGATTTTTGATCCATTGAAGTCTATGGAACCAAAAACAAGAAAAAAGTCCCTGGCCCTTTCCAGAACCGCAGCACGACTATATACGTCTTGACTTTGAAGAGGGATATCTTGGTAATGGCAGCAGCTGCTGCCACAACCGAGGTATCCATCTCTTCAGGCGGTGGTCCGGGTAATGATAATGGTGGTCTCTGCGGCGGATTCTCCGCAAGATCACCGTTATCGGCGGCAGGAGAGGAGCCCCCCTCCTGCCGATTACCGGAGCGTCGGAGGCAATCGGGTCCTACCCGTGGCTGGGTATGAATGCGAGTGAGGACAAGATGGCCCCCATCCATCTCAATACCATAGCAGGGCGGAAGCGACTTCAAAACGTCACTTACGCCCATACGTCTTAAATGTCCATTTTATATTTCTAATTTTTCCAATTTTTTTTATTGCATTTTAGTCCAAATATGAGATCTAAGGTCTTTTTGACCTGCCTTGCCTTTTTCTATTACACGGGATGTTTACATTCCTTGTAATAGGAATAAAAAAACAAAATAGGAATAAAACTGACCCAATAAAAAAAAAAAAAATCATTTTAAAATAAATAAAATCAAGTAAAATAAATAAGAAAAAAGCGCCCGGTCCCAACGAGCTCGCGTGCAGAAGCGAACGCATACGTGAGTAGCGCCCGCATATGAAACAGGTGTTCAAACCACACATACGAGGTTGAGCCGCGATCGTTAGAGCGAGAGCAATAATTCTAACCACCAGACCTCCTCTGTAACTCAAAACATGCAACCTGTAGAATTTTTTAAACATCGCCTATGGAGATTTTTAAGGGTAAAAGTTTGAAGCCATTCCACGAACGGGTGCAATTTTGAAGCGTGACATGTTGGGTATCAATTTACTTGGCGTAACATTATCTTTCACAATATAAAACAAATTGGGCTAACTTTACTGTTGTCTTATTTTTTTATTTAAAAAAAGTGATTTTTTTCCCCCAAAAAAGTAAGACCTCTGTGCAAATACGATGTGACAACAAGTATTGCAATGACCGCCATTTTATTCTCTAGGGTGTTAGAAAAAAATGTATAATGTTTGGGGGTTCTAAGTAATTTTCTAGCAAAAAAAAATCTGTTGCCTCCATTTATATTGGTCTATCAGATTGTCAATTTGTCTGTAAAATATCAAATTGTATATGTTTCAATTTTTTCTAAATGTAACATTCTCAGCTGCGCACTGGTTAATTCTTCTTGCTGTAATATGGTTAGTATATTACTATATATAAGCTGTCCTTGGCCCTGCATGTGTTCATACAGATATTTTTTTAATAGATATATTTATCTTTCCATTCCCGTGCAAAGATGATAGATCATAAAGCTCCAGATTGTTCATTAATGACGTATGGAAACAAACAGGCCGCCTAAATATGGTCCTTGAGTTGTTTTCATAAAGGACTGCATATAAACATGACTTTTGCAGTGTATATTCTATGAGTATTTACAGACCTGCCTTGCAGGAGTCCCACTTGTGTACAGATTGTGAAGTTACACATGCCGAAATTGCCCACAGCGTCCCTCAGTAAAACCACGGCGGTTATGTACTGTTTGTTTCTGACCGGTGGGCTGAATCTGCCAGATCACAGCGGGCAATTTTTTTTTTTTTTATTAACTCCTTCTCATAACATGCCATGAGGACTAAAGAATATAGAATATAGAATATAGAATATATCTGCAGTGTACTTTTCACCTTTTTTTCCCTTTTTAGACTACTTTTCTTTATGTCTTGCTTAAACTTGTGATAAGGGGGTTGCTAAAAACACAGCTGCTCCCTACTGCTTCTCCTTAAACTGCAAAGGCAGTGTACAGGGGTGTACATATGCCACGGCAGCAATGCTTTCTATCCCCACTTTTTAAGTGCCAAGCGAACAAAAAGTTGCACTTTGGGCAGGGGCCGGCAACCTACAGCCTGCGGGCTGCACTCAGCCCGCTGCCGCTAAATGTCCGGCCTGCCAGTGCATGTGATAAATTCACGTGCACTCGGCCCGCAGACATTTTAACCCCTTTACACTGACCTATGCAAATATGCAGCCTTTCAAACCGCACTGCTGTCCGAACCTTGCCAAGCCAGCCCCAGTCCAGCCTGGAGGCAGAATCCCCCCCCCAGACATAGCGGTCCCCTTCTAGGCCACCGATAGTCTCCACAGCACTCCATCTTCCCAACCCCTTGCTTGCATGGCTCTCCTATATATTTAAGGGCTGACTCAGCCAACCTGCCAGGCCCTCTGCCTGGGGATCGGCCAAGTTCCCTCAAGTATGCAAAGCTCTCCTGGCCTCTGCCCACTAATTTCTAGAAGTTTCTCCAAACTTCCAGATCTAGGGGGCGGTACCAGAGACCTGCATATATGAGTCATCCAGCCTGACCTGCAGTAAACCCTGACCCAATTTCAGAATATAAATGGTACCTTTCACCATAGTATTTACATTATCTACTCCAGAGGCTCTCATTTCAGACTCACAAGTTAACAACGAGTCATAGATTTTCCTGCACTAACACTAGTAGCACACTAGAGAGTGCTACACATTTTTTCTGTTGCTTCTTTTTTTCTGGACTAGGAAAAAATGATGTCATACATCCTGGGAGTCTTCATTGGAGGAAGGGAGGAGGGGCCTTCTCAGCTAAGCACACCCTCCTGCCTAGATTCCTGAGCTAAGGGCTGATGGATTCTCTGCCCTTACTCAAGATGGCCACAGCTAGAAATGCTAGTGGAGCATTTGTCAAAGTGATTTATCAAGAAAATAAAGCATGGAGACAGATGGACGGGTGAGCCTGCTCTAAGTATTACAAATGAATCACATACTGTAGTGTTTTCAGTTTGTGATGCTCAGATACAGTTTAGCTCCACTTTAAATAGTTTAATATGTAAGGTCTACATTGTGGAAGTTACAAAAAACTGAGGATCCGAAAAATGAATATACTTAGGTCATGCCTATTATATGAGACTCCGGAGTCTTCAGACCACAAGTCAAGCATGTATTTCATGTGGGCTCCATAAAACGTATAGTATAAATACATTCTCTCCGGAGAAAATGACCACAAGGTATTTTTGTCCATAAACATTTGTGTTTGTGACAATGTATGAGAGGAAAATGGCGGGGATTAGAGTCACATGCTATCAATTTAACTGCTGGCAGCTAACAAGAAGCATAAAATGTCCGTTTGTAATTAGTGTTCAGGACAATAAAAGATAGCAGGAAGAGGAAGCACCTCGGGGCTTTACATAGATTGAAATTCTCTCTGGCTTCTGCTCCTGTGTCTAATGGCGGCTCCCTTGTAAATACATAGTGTCACCTGAGGGAAACATAGCATAGATATATGTACCACATATAGTATAGGAGAACTTAAAGTGAGGGGCAGTTCATGCCAGAATCACACAGGAACATGGTGCCCATTGCTGTGCATTCCCCTGCGCTGGATGGCACAAAAAAGTGCATACACTACTTTTAAAAAACGTATGTACTGCATTTGGGGTGCTGTTAATAACGTATTGGCACCCTTAGCAGATGGCAAAGGCAGTGCATTTAAAAAACAGCATTGGAAACACGCACAGAAACGTGTCTTTCCTGCATCACATTCTGGTGTAAACCTGCCCTGAAGCATCACCATTTTTTCCCCAAAGAATATACAAAGTCATTGATACTGCCGGAGTAATCAACCCTTGTATGTACAAACATTATGTACCGCATCTTGTATAGCTAGTAAATGACGGAATATAAGCATGTATAATGTTGTAATGAATATTGGGAATAATAATAAAAATTTTGATTATAAAAAAAAAAAAATGACCTCACAGTTTAATCATTTTTATTCCTCCTGTGATTCTGTAGCTGCAATTTTTTTTCAAATTTTAGTGGGCTAGGCTTAACCACTTAACCCCCGGGACCATATTGCTGGTCAAAGACCAGAGCACTTTTTGCGATTCTGCACTGCGTTGCTTTAACTGACAATTGCGCGGTTGTGCGACGTGGCTCCCAAACAAAATTGGCGTCCTTTTTTTTACCCATAAGTAGAGCTTTCTTCTGGTGGTATTTGATCACCTCTGCGGTTTTTAGTTTTTGCGCTATAAACAAAAATAGAGCGACAATTTTGAAAAAAAATCAATATTTTTTACTTTTTGCTATAATAAATATCCCCCAAAAATATATAAAAACATTTTTTTTCCTCAGTTTAGGCTGATACGTATTCTACTACATATTTTTCTAAAAAAAAATTTGCAATAAGCGTTTATTGATTGGTTTGCGCAAAAGTTATAGCGTTTACAAAATAGGGGGTAGTTTTATGGCATTTTTATTAATATTTTTTTTTTACTAGTAATGGCGGCGATCAGCGATTTTTTTTCGGTACTGCGACATTATGGCGGACACTTCGGACACTTTTGACACATTTTTAGGACCATTGGCATTTTTATAGCGATCAACAATGTCCTCAGACCCCTCTAACAGGCCAGATTTTAAGTATTACCTTGGGGAGATGCAGACTAGAATACTGCAATCACTGAGCAGCAAATTATATCACCTGTCATGTATTTCAGTTATCTTGCAAACCTGGCCTGTTAGTGGGCCCTGAGGACAGGGTTGATGACCACTGATCTATGAGACTGCTGCTTTTTTTTCAGGGGCGGGGGGCATAGCGTCGACCGGTCAGTTACTTTGAGGGTGCCTTGAATAGCTCTCTATATGATGGTTGCAATCATCCTAGGATGATCTGCAAATATTTTGTTAATTGTATGTAACTGATTTATATTTGCACGTTTATAAGCTGATATTCTATATAATTTTAGACTTTAGAGCAGGGGTCACAAACTGGTGGCCCTCCAGCCAGTGTTGCCAACCTACCAGATTGAAATTTACTGGCACAACACCCGAAATTTACTGGCGCAGCCACGTTTTTTACTGGCATTTCACAAAACGTACTAAATTACATTTTTAGGTGCAAATTTCAGTATTTAGGCTACAAACAAGTATGCTAGGCAAATAGAAATGTGATTTAAGGTAGATATTAAGGTAAAAAAAGCATATTTTTGTTATTTTCGATATAATAAGGGGAAATTAGTCACATCACCCCCTGCCTCCATCCCCCTCTTCCACCAACACCCATTGCCTTCACCCCCTCTACGGTGCCACAATCTCCCCCTGCCTCCAATCTCCCTCTGCCTCCAATCTCCCCCAGGACCCCTGCCTCCATCGTCTCCTGCCTCCACCCCCCTCTGCATTGCCACCAACAACCCCTGTCTCCATTCCCACCCTCTGCGGTGCCACCATCCCCCTCTGCGGTGCCACAATCACCCCCTGTCTCCAATCACCCCCTGCCTCCAATTTCCCCCAGGCCCCCTGCCTCCATCATCCCCTGCCTCAATCCCCCTCTGCGGTGCCACCAACAACCCCTGTCCCCATCCCCCACCCTCTATGGTGCTACCACCCCTCTCTGCGGTGCCACTAACTCCCCCTGCCTCCATTGCCTCCTGCCTCCATCCCCCTCTGCAGTGCCACCGCAGCCACCATCACCCCCTGCCTCCAATCACCCCCTGCCTCCAATGTCCATGCGCAGTTCCAAGCCGAACCAATCTCGGCTATTTTTACTGGCACATTCCCAGACATTTACGAACAGGGGAAAAAAGTGCCCGTTTTTACGGACTGTCCGTAAAAATACAGACGGTTGGCAACACTGCCTCCAGCTGTTGCAAAACTACAAGTCCCATGAGTAGGGTGACCACATGTCCCGGATTGCCCGGGACAGTCCCGCATTTTGCAGGTCTGTCCCGGGCACATTCATTCCAGGACAATACAGTGTCCCGGAATGAAACTGACACAGCCACTGGTTTACTCACTGACAGTACTTGCCCTGGCCGGGAATGCCTGGAGTAGCACAATCCCCGCCCCCTGCTTGTGATTGGAGAAATCATAAATCCCACCTCTTGTGTCCAATCACTGTGCTGTGATTCGTTACAGCACAAGCTGATTTTTGGGAAGGGAGGGTGTCCCTGAATGGTAGTTTGGAAATGTGGTCACCCTACCCATGAGGCATTGCAAGGCTGACAGTTACAAGCATGACTCCCACAGGCAGAGGCATGATGGGACTTGAAGTTTTGCAAAACAGCTGGAGGGCCACCAGTTTAGGACCCCTGCTTTAAAGCATGCTCATGTTGCTGAGAACATTCCCTGCATGCGTGTTGGCTGCCTGTGTGAGGCGACTGCTGAAGGTGTTTCCAGCTCTTCTAGGACATTGGAAGGGGTCTACTATTAAGAATTCATTTAATGCAAGCTGCAAAGAAATCCTTCACAGAGCAAGGCTCCTTTGCATAGGGCACCACCTGTTGGTTGCAAATGACAAATATTGATTTGCCATCCTCACAATTTACCTGATTAAAAGAAAGAAGGATTTGTTTAGTAATTGTGTGTTTCTTAGTAAAGTAAGGAATGGAAGATACAAAAGAATAAACTGTGATGTAGGGTTCTGAGAAAGGAAACACAGCATGCAGCTGGGGACACAGATGTTCGATACTCTCAAAAGTGTCCAATGCCGAAGGGTTCGATTGAAGCGGCAGCACTGGAACACAGATACGGGCCCACCAGAAATTTGAGCACAATACCTCTTCTATTGCCAGGAAATGCCATTTCCAGTTTTTATAAAGCAAATTGTTTATTTTAAACACATATATCAATGGCATTAATCAGTCTATTACATAAGGAAATAAAGACACTTTAGGTGAGATGGTCATTTAATATGATTGTCTTTGAGATCTGTGCTTGTAAACAGGGAAATGTTTATGCATTACCGGACGCCTGTTTTCCCATGACGTCGCACCCTGACACCCCCCCTGCACTGGTCTTTTCATCACCCCTCATCTTGTCCCTCATCAGCCCGGATTTATTGTGCGCTCAGAGAGTGCAGCTCCGTCATCAGAGCAGGAATGCTAAAATTCCTCTCCATTGCCTTCCTCCCTGTCTTATCAGCTCCATCTAATCAGGTTTGCCTTCTGTAGCCTAAAACTATGACCTGTGAGGATACTGAGCCGTTTGTTAGCCATTAATATCTCTACAAAGTTGTTGAACAACCACTTAGTCCTGTTGTGTCCCTTCACGCAAAATGTGTTGTTTTTACTGAGAGGATTTTACTGACACGTGTTCTGTTCTCCACAGGTAAGACCCCATTCACACCTGAGCATTTGTAGCTTGAAGCCTGAAGCTACAAAACGCTGGAGGGGAAAAAAATCTATTATTCTCTATGGAGATGGTTCACATCTCCTCTCCAAAACGCCTGAAGCCAGAAGCTCCAAAGCGCCTGAAGCTCAAACAAGTTCTGGGATATTTTTTTTTGGCAATTTTGGGCGTTTTTCTGCTTTTTATGCTGGTGACCTTTTGACCTGTACAAAATCGCAGCAAAAACGCAGTAAAAAATGCCGTAAAAATTGCGGTAAATTTGCGCAACTTTCTGCCTCAAAATGCTATGCTCAGGTGTGAATGGGCCCTTATGCCGCGTACACACGACCGGTTTTCGGGTTGTAAAAAATTACGCTTGTAAGACTGTATTGCAATGACCGCCATTTTATTCTCTAGGGCAATTATGGCGAACCTTGGCACCCCAGATGTTTTGGAACTACATTTCCCATGATGCTCATCTACACTGCAGAGTGCATGACTATGGCGCATCGGTTGTTATGTTTGGATAGCCGATCGCCCGCTCTAAACAACGGTACCGGGATGATGCCTGCGGCTGCAGGCATCATCCCGGTATAACCCCCGAACGCCGCCTCGTTAATCGCGCGATAAAAAAATTGACGGCGTTAACGTGGGTTTGCGTTAACGCCGTTAATAGCGCGTTTAACTGACAGCACTAATATATATATATATATATATATATATATATATGGCTAGATTCACATACCTTTAGGCGGGCGTAGCGTATCTCCTATACGCTACGCCGCCGTAACTTTGAGAGGCGAGTATAGTATTCTCAAAGATTTTGCGCCCGAAGTTACGGCGGCGTAGCGTATTAGGGCCGGCGTAAGCCTGCCTAATTCAAATGTTGAAGCTGTGGGCGTGTTTTATGTATATTAAGTGTGACCCCACGTAAATGACGTTTCGATCGAACGGCGCATGCGCCATCCGTGGACGTATCCCAGTGCGCATGCTCCAAATGACGTTGGGAAATCGTCAATGCTTTTGACGTGAACGTAACTTACGGCCAGCCCCATTCACGGACGAGTTACGCAAACAACGTAAAACTTGAAAAATGTTACGCGGTTCCGATGTCCATACTTAACATTGGCTGCGCCATCTTTTTGGTGGTTTATCTTTATGCCTGAAAACCCCTTACGTAAATGGCGTATCTTTACTGCGACGGCCGGGCGTACGTTCGTGAATAGGCGTATCTAGCTGATTTACATATTCTAGGCGTAAATCAGAAGTACACGCCCCTAGCGGCCAGCGTAATTATGCAGTTAAGATACGACGGCTTAGGAGACTTACGCCGGTCGTATCTTAGCAATATTTAAGCGTATCTCTGTTTGAGAATGCGCTTAAATATACGACGGCAGGGATTCGGACTTACGACGGCGTATCTATTGATACGCCCATCGTAAGTCTACCTGAATCTGGCCCATAATGTTTGGGGGTTCTAAGTAATTTTCTAGCAAAAAATAATTTTAACTTGTAAACACCAAGTCTGAAAAATAGGCCCAGTCCTTAAATGGTTAATGAACTATCATCAATATAAAAAATGCTACATCTACAAGAAAAAAAAAATACATTCACTGTTCTCTGTTACTTTGGTGGACTATTGTAGTTTGAGCAGCACAACGGCTTAATGGCTAGCAATTCGTCCTTGTAGCATGGGGGTGCCTGGTTTGAATCCAGGTTAGGACATTAACTGTATGGAGTTTGTATGTGTTCCATCTGCATACTCCAATTTCCTCCCACACTCCAAAGACATGCTGGTAGGTTAATTGACCTAAACTAGTATGAATGCATGTGAGATGGGGACTGAAGACTGTAAACGCCTTGAGGGCAGGGACTGACGTAAATGTTCGGTATGTAAAGTGCTGCATGATATGAAGGCGCTGTGTAAATGCCTGAAAATAAACATTGATACTTTGAAGATGATTTGTTCAATTCTCTGTCATGTGGCAGTTTTATTGATGGGGGAACCCCTCCACATTGAAAGTATTTGGGTGCTATGTTTAGCATTTACTGAACGTAGGCAACATGGGTTGCAGTTGGACCTATAGCCAGCTGCTAATGTCTCATTGTGTAGTAATATGGATGATGATCACCAACTCCCTTAGTTATCAGGCCTCGTACACGCGACCGTTTTCCTCGACAGAATTCATCAAGAAACTTGGTGGCAGAGCTTTTTTGCCGAGGAAGTATGTATGCTTTTCATCGAGAAAACTGTCGAGGAACTCGATGAGGAAAAAAGAGAGCAAGTTCTCTTTTTCCTCGACGGGAGTCTTAATTTCCTCGTCGGGCTGGTTTTCGACGAGAAACACGTTCGTGTGTATGCTTAGAAACCCGCGCATGCTCAGAATAAAGTATGAGACGGGAGCGCACCTTCGGTAAAAGTAGCGTTTGTAATGGAGATAGCATATTTATCACGCTGTAACAGACTGAAAAGTGCAAATCGTCTCTCACCAAACTTTTACTTAACACGCAGTAACATGAGATTAGCAAAAGCAGCCCCAAGGGTTGTGCCAGTGGAATTGAACTTCCCCTGCCGTCGTATGTGTTTTTACTTCACCACGTTTAAGAACGAGGAGATTTGGTCTTGACAGTGGCCCAGATTCAAGTAGAATCGCGCAATATTTGCGTGGGCAAAGAGCAAATTTTTTTCTCTGCGCCCACGCAAATATTGCGCTTTGCCCGCGATTCACGGAGCAGTTGCTCCGTAAATTGCGCGGGCAATATGCTAAGCAGCCGGGCGCAAGGCTGCCTAATGTAAATGATCCCGCCGGGGGCGGGAATCATTTAAATTAGGCGCGCTCCTGCGCCGAGCGAACAGCGCATGCTCCGTCGGGAAACTTTCCCGACGTGCATTGCGGCAAATGACGTCGCAAGGACGTCATTTGCTTGTAAGTGAACGTGAATGGTGTCCAGCGCCATTCACGGTTCACTTACGTAAACGACGTGAAATTTGAACGTCGCGAGCGGGAGGCGCAGCTATACTTTAGCATTGGCTGCGCCTGCTATTAGCAGGAGCAGCCTTATGCTAAAGGCGCCGTACGGAAACTCCGTACCTTGCGTGAGAAGGGCCCGCGCAACTTTTGTGAATCGGTGGTAGTATGCAATTTGCATACTACACGCCGATCACAAAGGCCGCGCCCCCTAGCGGCCAACGCAAGAATGCAGCCTGGGATGTGAAGGCATAAGGAGGCTTATGTTTGTCACATCCTAGGCTGCATTCGGTGTAACGAGGTTCCTGAATCAGGAGCACTCGTTACACCGGAGCAAGTAAGCACTTGCGCCGCGCAACTATGGTTGCGCGGGCGCAAGTGCTTCTTGAATCTGGGCCAGTGTGTATGCAAAGAAAGCTGGTCGAGTTTCTCGACAAGCCTAACAAGGAACTCGTCGAGGAAAACCATGTGTCTTTTCCGACGAGTTCCTCGGTCGTGTGTACGAGGCCTTACTCCTGAATTCTTTATGTATCCAAATGACAAGCACTGCATTTATTTGGTTCAGTTGGCAAGCATTGCATTTCAATGGTTCAGTTAATTAATGCAGTTGTTAGAGTCAACAATTAGGTCAAGCTAGATCAATTTACAGCCACTTCCCTGCTTGGCTGTCAGGCACAATATGACTTTTTGCCAGTTGTGGAAAATCTAAGGTGCAGATTTGGTTTCATCCAGAATGGCTTCATGGTCATTGCTGACTTGTGAGCCAAAGTGGTCATTTTCACCAGTCTTTCCTATAGAGGAATTTGCAAAGCTTGGCCGAAGTTTCTTGCAGAGGAACATTCACACTGCGAGGCCTCAAATTAGCATTACAAGATACAGAAGTTTGGTTTAAAGTGTGATCTCTGCCATGTTTTTTCCCGAAATTTGGAGTTCTACCAAGTGGCCTATATTTGTTCAGCTCTTTTTACCTTCATCGGTTCACTGATCTTTCATCGGAGTGATGAACTGTTTCCTTTCACAGTGTACTCTGAAAAGGCACCAGTGTTATGCCTAATTAATCCTTAGGCCCTACGCTTTTAATATCCAGGAACTGAGCAGAATTGTTGACTGCTGACAGAATTCCTGCTGCAGTGCTGCCTCTGTAGTCATATTCCACGCCATGTTTCTGTTACACAGAGCCGGCTGAGTGATATGTTGTCATACTACAAGTCCTCATAGGACAAAATGCTCAATAATGTTATCGGAGTAGACAATTACAAACATATTATTTAGCTGAAAAGAAGCTGATGTAACATGTAAACTTTTTCCCTGTCTTTTAACCACTTTCAGCGCTGACACATTTTGAATGACAATTGCGCGGTCATACAACATTGTACCCAAATTATATTTTTCTTTTGGTGGTATTTGATCATCTCTGCGATTAAAAAATTTTGCGCTATAAACAAAAACATTTTTGAAAAAAAACACAATATTTTTTACTTTTTGTTATAATAATATCCCAATTTTTAATTTTTTTTTATATTTTTTTCCTCGGTTTAGGCCAATACGTATTCTTCTACATATTTTTGTTAAAAAAATCGCAATAAGCGTATATTGATTGGTTTGCGCAAAAGTTATAGCGCCTACAAAATAGGGGATAGACTTATGGTTTTTTTTTTTCGTTTTTTTTTACTAGTAATGGCGGCGATCTGCGGTTTTTTTTGTCAGGCCTGCGATATTGCGGCGGACATATCGGACACTTTTGACACAATTTTGGGACCATTCACATTTATACAGCGATCAGTGCTATAAAAATGCACTAATTGCTGTATACATGTGACAGGCAGGGAAGGGGTTAACACTAGGGGGTGAGGAAGGCGTTAAATGTATTCCCTGGGTGCGTTCTAACTGTGTGTGGAGGGGGACTGACTGGGGGAGGTGACCGATGCTCCCTGACAGGACGTGAAGCTCTGTGTTTACACACAGAGCTCCACATCCCTGCTGTCACCGCCGATCGTGGGTACTTGGACAGACATTGCCGCCAGGCACAGTGTTTTCCCGCTGCGCGCCCCCAGCGGAGCGCGCAGGGAATGCACATAAAAGGACGTCCAGGGACGTCCACCCGGCAGTTGAGAGCCGCACTGTGGACGTCTTTCGTCTATAGCGCAGCTCTCAAGTGGTTAATATTATAATGATTGTCATTCTCCCTTGATCTTTTCCGATCAATGTGTAAAAATCGACACATGTATTTTTAAAGTATATGCAAACTAAATCACTAAAACTCAATTTAAAGCCCAACTCCAGCAGATAAAAAATGATCCCTGTGCTCACACTGCAAGGGGTAATAGCTTGTTTTGTCAATGGGAGAGGAGAAACAGTTTACCTACCTGATCCTCTGGCGTCAGGACCCTAAACCAACCATAAGTGTTCTTGTTCAGGGGCTTCTATCCCTATCTCCCAATAGTTGTGTGGGTTGTCTCCAATGCGACTTGGACTTCTGATGGAGACTGCAAGTGGTCTTTTTTACCCACAGAATGCCATACAGCTATTCCAGGAGTGCATGCATGTTAACAGGAAGCAGCTGCAAAGAGGCTGCAGATGATCAGCACTGAGATGCAACAAAGGTTAAGGGAACACTAAAGATAAATATAATTTTTTTTAAATAACACACATGTCATACTTACCTCCACTGTGCAGCTCGTTTTGCACAGAGTGGCCCCGAACCTGGTCTTCTGGGGTCCCTCGGCGGCTGTCTCGGCTCCCCCCTGCAAGGACTCAACACCTTAATGCAAGCGTGGTGGCATGGTGTTGCATTTTTGCGGGTGCGCTATCGTGATACAGCCAGCGGCCATAGCTGCTCACTGTATCACTCAGCCCCGCCCCCCGGCACGCCACGTCATTGGATGTGATTGACAGCAGCGCAAACCAATGGCTGCGCTGCTTTTAATCCATCCACTGTAACCAATCAACGGCCAGTCTGAGCAGCGAAGAGGATGTTGGGGGCAAGCGCGGGACTTTCGAGGAGTCAGGTAAGTAAAACGTGGAGGGCTGGGGGGCCGGTATTGGCGGATGTTTTTTCACCTTAATGCATAGAATGCATTAAGGTGAAAAAACTTTTACCTTTACAACCCCTTTAAAAAAAGTGAAAACATGCATTTTATAAAAAAAATATCTAAATAGCACTTGTTTGTGATAAACAGTGCTTTATCAAATGAATTGTCCTACAGTTTGGGTTTACATCTACAATCTCTTATTGTTATCGCTTGTCGTTAGACGTTGGTACTTTGAAGAGGGATATTGTTGTTATGGCAGCAGCTAGCTGCCATAACCCCAGCATCCTCTTCTTCAGCGGGCGGTCCACTTTCAGATAAAAGTGGTCTCTGCTGCAGATTCGCTGTGAGATCACTTTTATCAGCGGCGGGATAGAGGCCCCCTCTCAGTCGCGCGCCTGAATTACAGCAACGGGGGAATTTTTTAAGCACCTGATTAGAGCCACAGGTTCTAATAGATGTCAAAAAAGGTAAACAAAGCGGAAATCCTATTTTTGGGTGGAACTCTGCTTTAAACCCCCCCCCCCCCCACCCCACAGCATTTCTAGCCATGGTCATCTTGAGTAAGGGTAGATGTTTAATTTAGAATTACCTTTCCTGGAATCCATCTGCCTTTAGATCAGGCATGCATCCAGGAAGACTCCTGGAATGTATGAAGTCATTTACTCAGGCTTGGAAACCAGAATGTAAAAAAAAAGGTTTAAAACAAGTAAATATTACGTATTTATCGGCGTATACCACGCACTTTTTTGCCCTGAAATTCAGGGCAAAATCGTGGGTGCGCGATATACGCCGATACCCGCTTCCCGCGCCGAGTTTGAACTACTGCGCCGGCATATACCGAGCGCAGTACACTCGTGTATAGTCGGGCAGGCTCGGGTTCTCTCGCAGTCACGTCCTGGACGTACAGGACGCACAGGACGTGACCGCGAGAGGAGCCAAGCCTGCCCGACTATACACGAGTGTACTGCGCTCGGTATATGCCGGCACAGTAGTTCAAACTCAGCGTGGGAAGCGGGGATCGAGCGGGGAGGACACCGCAGAAGGACGCCAGACCCGACGAGGAGGACACCACCGAAGCCGCAGACGGACGCCGGACCCGACGAGGCCGCCGATGGACGCCGCGCAAGACACCAAAACTGTAAGTACTAAAATCTTTTTTTTACAGGAATGCAGGTCCACTTTAGGGGTGCGCGCTATACGCTGGAGCGCGCAATACCCCGATAAATACGGTATATATATTCCTTTTTATTAACTAATGCTAGCAGCATAAGGATTTCAAATAGTAATAGTAAGTGTTGATTGAGAAAGTAAAGTTCCACTTTATTTGTGCCTCCCTCCCAGTCCCGGGAATCTCCTGTCCAGCTGTATTACGTCACTGATTGCAATCTTCCCCATGGAATGGATGAACTGCATCAACAAACTGACTGGACTCCCTTGGGCATTAGCTTTGGTGACAAGCTCTGCATTCTAATGAGAGGAAATATTCCGTTCATGGGACAGGAGGAAAAGGGAGAACATAGTAACAGCACAGGTGTATAAAAAAAATATTTGACATCATGTTTTCTATGGAACCAACAATGATCTAAAAGTGTACAAGCCACGTTCTTACCTGCCTACCTGCCTCTGCATTTGTAAATATGAGACTTTCACTCATTTTCAGGGATGATTTAGGGGTGCAGCTGGTCTCTTGCAGTCCAAAAAAAATATCCAAAAAACACATTAGGGAGGCAAAAGGTTGTTTAAATGTGCACATCGGAATGTTATGGTACAGCCCAAAAGGACCTCTGACACACGTGTTGCAGCGCACCACAGTATATCATATGCTGCATCTGAGTAAATGCTTCATGTCAATTTTTTTGCAAATTGTCATGCATTGGCAGTCTATTCTTTGGAATGCAATGTAGGTAAACATGCAACAAAGCATGTGTTAAAGGGGTTGTAAAGCTGTTTTTCACCTTAATGCATAGAATGCCCCGTACACACGGTCAGACTTTTGACCGGCCAAAATCACATCGGAAATTCCAACGAAACTCTGATGGAATTCCTCTGAATTTCCAATGAAAAAAGTCTGATGGGGCATACACACAGTCGGAATTTCCGATGGAAAAAGTCTGTCTGACTTTTTCCATTGGAAATTCCGATTGTGTGTACAATGCATTACAGTTACCGCCCCCCCAGCACCCCATTTTTCTTGCCTGAGCCCTCGATAGTCCTCGAACGCACTGGATCTCGATTTGGGCTTCTCGGCTGTTCATTGGATAGATTGATAGCAGCGCAGCCATTGGGGGGGGGGGGGGGCGGTGCCGAGTCCTGAAATTGGCGGCTATGGACGCCGAATGCAGGACTCGGGAGCGCGCTCGCAAGGTAACCCCCTTGGAAGAGCGCTTCCCAGAGGGGGTTATCTGAAGTGAGGAGAAGCCGAGAGAGCCACCGTTGGACCCCAGAAGAGGATGTTCGGGGCCACTCTGTGAAAAACGAACTGCACAGTGGAGGTAAGTATGATATGTTTGTTATTTAATTTTTTTTATTATTCAAACCTTTAGTATCCCTTTAATATGTTTGCGTTATTGCTACATGCCAAAACTTATAGATGGAGATGGTCCCTCAAAGACATTTTAAAAGTTGTAAAATATTGTTCTTTTCATCCTGTATGTTAAGATAGATATGTTGTTATAGTTTTCAGAGCCCGGACATTTACAGATCATGAGCCCTGTTTATTTTCTTTGGCCCTAGGTTTATTCACAAATTCAAAAACAAAATTCAGCACAAGGGACGTTACTTACAGTCATTAGGGTGTGTCTCTTGTGCTGCTGTCTCCTCTATTAGCCAAAATTTGGAGGACAATTGACCCCCCTCGATGAAACAGGATCTATAAATGAAAAAAGTGGACCTTTCAACCACCTGTCTGTTCTTCATTTATAGATCCCATTCATGTTTCATTTGTAGAAGCTATAGTACGGCTTCTATGAAGGAGCTGGGTGAAAAGGGTAGACATAGGTGGGCACCCTTGATGAGAACCAGCTCAATTAACCCCTGACGCACTGGGAGACTACAGCGACAGTGGTAGAGGGGAGATTGATTGAGGAAATTTTCAGCTAATAGATAATGCATCAGCACAATGGACAGCCTACTGACTGTACGTAATGCCCCTTGTGCTTATTTTTGTTTTTTTTTATTCCTAACTAAACTTAGGCTTTCAAATGTGCCTATATTTTAATCAATATTCCCCTCTAACCTGACCCTCTTACTACACTAAATATACAGATAAAAAAAATAACCAAACTGAGGAAATTACTGATCTTGTCTCTGTCCGTTTCCATTGACGTGACCAGATAAGAAAGGTGTTGGTTACTTGGGGAGGACAACAATTTAGGCAGAAACACTCACTAGCTTGGTCTACCTGAATATCACATGGCCAATGCCTTGGCTGAATCCTGAATGCCTCCCCCTCTTCACATCCTCCCATGGCAAGAGGGAATTGTTCTGTAGTCAACGTTAAGAACTGGGACGGGTCCTTGAGAAAACAGTTTTGAATTATAGACATGACCAACAAGCATTATTTTGCACGTATCAGACAGATATAACAAAACACTTTCAATGGTATATTTAACAGACCAAAAGGGAGCAAATAATACAAGTTCATTGTTAGGGTTTATGTACACTTTTATTAAAGAAATACAAAAAAATACAGTTGCACACATGCATGGTTTTAAAACGAATCAATCTGCACTTTGTTTTTATACTGTATGTTTGGAAGGATTTAATTATTTCCTTTAGAGAACCCCTGTTTTCTGTACGAGACCACTGCAGCAACTAATTTGTCCCAGCTCCACTCCATATTTCCATTTTTTTTCATGAAAACACTGTTACCAATTATGCAGGATTCTGCAATAAAAAATGTAATGCGTTCAAGCTGAGCTTGATAAACTTTTTACACCACTTTGGACAATGGAAACTCTTTGTTGACATGGCCTAAATTAAACGAGACTGCTATTCTTCTTCTCTTAAAATTTTTACGGTACTTTTTCACATTAGTTGAAAGGTCGAGACTTAAAATTTTAATAAGGGAGAAAATGTTCTTGATTGAAAGGAATTAGTGAACTCTCTGTTGCCTACATCACTGTTTGGTTAGTTTAGAGAGATTTAAGGATCAGACCATGGAGTTGATGAGAGCCATATTCATTAAGATTTTTTTTTCGCCAAGCAATTACATAATTTAGGTACAGGAGGATTTTAAGTGAAAGAGCCAGAGAAATTTTCCACGTAAATTACACATCCCGTGACTCATTACATCCTGTGTCTGCAAATTGTTATTGGAGTCTGTTGTATTATGTGGAACGGTAGGAAAACAATACTACTTATGAAATCCAACAAATGGAACCTTTTAAATTGTTACTCTTGAGGGACACAGAGGGTTTTGTTTTAAGCTAATAGGTGTGTACGCTGGTGCAACCTTTGGGTCAACCTGGCTTAGACCACTCCTGAAATAGCTCAAAGCTGCCATTAACCCTGTATGCACACGTTTAACCCCTTTCAGGTCCTCAAAGGTGAAAAATTAGGTAGAAAAATGGTTAGATATTTGAATTTGAATTTCATCCTGAGATTGTTTTTGCTTTCGTGAAAAGTGACCTAGAAACAATTTGATGAGGTCTCAGGAACAAGTATGAATTTTATTTTGGTTGTTGTTTTTTATTTTTGTTTTAATTCATCAAGTTGTGATATATCTTAAGAGCTGCTAAAGTGGCCTTTTTATTATTTTTTTTAGATGATATTTATTGAGAGGTCATTTTGACATGCCTTCTATCAAAACTGTGCCTTGTGCATGCAGGGCAAAGCAAAAGTCCTGTTTTGAAGAAACACCTTGTCAATGCAGAGTGAAGTAACAGTGGGGGTTATTTACTAAAACTGAGAAGTGCAAAATCTGGTGCAACTCTGTATAGAAACCAGTCAGCTTCCAGCTTTAGGCCCCTTTCAGACTGGGGCGGGAGCCGCGGTGGCGGTATAATGCCGCTAAAAATTGGCGGGAATTGGCCGCTGGCGGTCTGGTATTAACCCCCGCTAGCGGCCGATAAAGGGTTAATACTGCCCGCAATGCGCTTCTATAAAGGCGCATTGCGGGCGGTATTGCTGCGGTTTCCCATTGTTTTCAATGGGAAGGAGCGGTATACATGCTGCTCCTCTCACTGCTCCAAAGATGCTGCTGACAGGAGATTTTTTTGTCTCCCGCCAGCGCATCGCCTCAGTGTGAAAGCCCTCGGGCTTTCACATTAAGTTGGCAGTGAAGGAGTTTTTCAGGCGGTAAAGCAGCGCTATTTTTAGCGCTGTACCGCCTGAAAAACTCCTCAGTGTGAAAGGGGTCTTATTGTCAAAGCCCAATTAAACAAGCTGAAGTTAGAAGTTGATTGGCTCTCATGCACACCTGCAGCAGATTCTGAGTGCACCTGTTTTAGCAACTCTCCCCCACTGTCTCTTAAAAAGCTCTCTCCTTCGACTTAATTGCCTGTGCATTTTCACCACAACTTCCCTGATTGCAGCCAGCATGAGCAAGTCACATACACCCTCATACCTAGTAACACCTGTAGACACAACCAAAGCAGTTGTGCCGGACTGTGACAATGGTAGGAGCATTGAGGGATTGTAGGAAAAGTGAGTATAAAAGGGGCTACTGTCACTCTTGCCTGCATGTCTGCGTGCCTCTCATCTTCAGTTATTGGGGGTGAAGACAGGAATTCATGTTCTCCTGTTAGAGCTTACACAGGAATGAAGATTTTCCCCTCCACCGCATTTAACTGTGTTATCATATGAAAGGACGTCTTCTGTCAGAGTGTTGACCTGCAATCTCTCCAATCTTCATTTCCTATTGATGTCAGTATATCCAAATAACTGCCTCCAAAATAGCATTTATGAAAGAGAGTTGTGAGCACCTGAAATCCGCTGGCTAGATCCTCAGACCTTTTGACAAATTGGATAAACTTTAAATGGACTCAATGCAAACCTGTGGGGCTCTCATTTTTTATATACTACTATGGGAGCCACGTGCTCCTCCTTACCTGTTAATACTGAATATTTTCTTCAATCCCTACAGCTAACCGTAGCGCTGCATGGTATTGCCCTGCATGGTATAGTAGAGTCAGGGTTGTGGTGTGCTTTTTATGTATTTCAGTACAACATTATCTTCAGTATCACTTCCGTAATTAGTAATTTCATCTTCATAGTATGGGAGATTTGTTGAGCATGCATTTTTTTGTATTAATTATTATTGTTAAATTGTGCTTTAATCCCAATCTGCAGAAAAAGTTGTTTACTGTAAGAACTGTAAAAAAAAGTGGTCTCCCCTAATAAAGATTTCTAGCAAATATATATGTTTTGAAAAGGTCTTCAAATTTGAATATGAAAATTTAGTCACATGTATTATTATGGTTGTATCTATATACTGTGTGTGTGTATATATATATATATATATATACAGTTCAGACCAAAAGTTTGGACACACCTTCTCATTCAAAGAGTTTTCTTTATTTTCATGACTATGAAAATTGTAGATTCACACTGAAGGCATCAAAACTATGAATTAACACATGTGGAATTATACATAACAAAAAAGTGTGAAACAACTGAAAATATATTTCATATTCTAGGTTCTTCAAAGTAGCCACCTTCTGCAGCAGACACATCTCTAGAACTGTTAAGAGGAGACTGTGTGAATCAGGCCTTCATGGTAGAATATCTGCTAGGAAACCACTGCTAAAGAAAGGCAACAAGCAGAAGAGACTTGTTTGGGCTAAAGAACACAAGGAATGGACATTAGACCAGTGGAAATCTGTGCTTTGGTCTGATGAGTCCAAACTTGAGATCTTTGGTTCCAACCCCCGTGTCTTTGTGCGACGCAGAAAAGGTGAACGGATGGACTCTACATGCCTGGTTCCCACCGTGAAGCATGGAGGAGGAGGTGTGATGGTGTGGGGGTGCTTTGCTGGTGACACTGTTGGGTATTTATTAAAAATTGAAGGCATACTGAACCAGCATGGCTACCACAGCATCTTGCAGCGGCATGCTATTCCATCCGGTTTGCGTTTAGTTGGACCATCATTTATTTTTCAACAGGACAATGACCCCAAACACACCTCCAGGCTGTGTAAGGGCTATTTGACCAAGAAGGAGAGTGATGGGGTGTTGCGCCAGGTGACTACCTCTTGAGAATGCCAAGAGTGTGCAAAGCAGTAATCAAAGCAAAAGGTGGCTACTTTGAAGAACCTAGAATATGAAATATATTTTCAGTTGTTTCACACTTTTTTGTTATGTATAATTCCACATGTGTTAATTCATAGTTTTGATGCCATCTGTGTGAATCTACAATTTTCATAGACATGAAAATAAAGAAAACTCTTTGAGTGAGGTGTGTCCAAACTTTTGGTCTGTACTGTATATATATATATATATATATATATATATATATATATATATATATATATATATATATATATATATATATATTGCACTTGATTAAACTTTTATACTTCCATTAAGCCTTCCAGGTACACAACATTGTGACATGTTTGCACTTTTCTAGACTTGTGTTTTCTCAGTTGCAGGACATTATGTAATTAGTTCTTGGGGTCTCCGACTCGCCTTTAAGAGATGTTTCCCATTCAAATTAAAGGTCTGTTCTATTACCAAAACAGTAATTGTGCCAAGCCTTGGAAACCTCCTTCAGCTTGATTTAATTGTTAAACATTAATTTACAGAGCAAAATGCTTCAAAGTCAAAGGGGGGCTGGGGACAGCTAGAGGGAAAAATATTAATAGGTGCTTGGAAGCAAAAACAGTCATTTCGCCCCTTTGTACACTGACATCCTATTTGGCAATGTGAAAAAGAAACATTTGTTTTTTTCTTTTTAAAGAAACAAAATTATAAGTGCTGGCACCTCCTAGTGTGACATAAACAGAAGAATTATTGTGCAGGTATACAGACTTAAAAATGTTCTAAAGCCACGTACACACGATCGGATATCTGATGGAATCTAATCCGATGGATTTTTTAGTCGGATAACCGATGAAGCTGACTTTCATCAGTCTTGCCTACACACCATCAGTCAAAAATCCGACCGTGACAAAATGCAGTGACGTAAAACACTACGACGTGCTGAGAAATATTACGTTCAATACTTCTGAGCATGCATCGACTTGATTCTGAGCATGCATGGATTTTTGTCCGATGGACTTCCACACAGACAATCGTTTTTTTCTAACGGTTTTTCATCCATAGGAAAAATTTAAAACATGTTCTATTTTTTTTCACCGATGGAAAAAAGACAGATGGGGCCCACACACGGTCGGTTTGTCCAATGAAAACAGTCCATCGGTCTGTTTTCAACGGACAAACTGATCGTGTGTACAGGGCTTTAGGGCTCATGCCCATATTATGCATGTCTTTTTGAATAGCTTGCCTAATGCACCAGAACACAGAAAAATAGTCTCATGTACCATCTCTGGCAGTGCGCCACACTGCAATGCATGTCCATCAGCAAGGTGCGTCACCCTAATGTGCATTACAGCAATAGTGTGAATTACATTTAAACTGCAATAACATTTTTGCTCGTGGGTTTAGAAATACTTTACCCAAAGTAAATAAAAAAAAAGGAGGCTATAAGGAATAAAATACTTTAGAACTTCAAAGTATGCAATATAGAAATGTCAACAGTGATGAAAAAGATAAAACTACCTATAAATCCAATGAAGAGAGACCAACTTATGAGCTGTTCACACTTCAAGTTTACTTTCAGTCTGCATATTTATTTTTTTCTTTTAACCATGAAATTTCTATTTTCAATGAAAGGTATCGTAACAGATATTGACAATATTAGACATCAGTTAAAGGATTGATCCTAATACTTGTTAGACACATATAGGTAGATTCAGGTAGAGTTAGGCCGACTTATCAGTAGATAAGTCGACCTAACTCAGAATCTACGCCGACTTATGTTTAAGCGTATGCTCAAACAGAGATACGCTTAAACATATCTAAGATACGACGGCTTGTGCCGTCCTATCTTAGATTGCAATATTTTGGATGGCCGCTAGGTGGCGCTTCCATTGCGGTCGACGTAGAATATGTAAATGAGTTGATACGCCGATTCACGAACGTATGCCCGGCCGCCGCAGTCGATTTACGCCATTTCCGTAAGGCATTAGCAGGCCTAAAGTTATTCCACCTATTAGGTGGAATAACAATGTTAAAGTATGGCCGCCGTTCCCGCCGCGAGATTCAAATTTTTTACATTGTTTGCGTAAGTCATCCGCAAATCGGGATTTACGTAGTTTACGTCCACATCGAAATCAATAGGCCCGTGCGGCATACGTAGCCGCAATGCACACTGGGAAATGTAGGCGCCCGGCGCATGCGCAGTTAAAACAAAACGTAAAAAACGTGAGGTCAAGCCTCATTACCATCAAACACGCCCCCCTCCAACACATTTGAATTTGGCGCCCTTACGCCCTCCCGCTTTAGGCTACGCCCCCGTATATTAGCAGGCAAGTACATTGAGAATCATTACTAGCCTAGCTAATTTACGGCGGCGTAGCCTAAACAGGCTAAGCTACGCCGTCGCAAGTTTAGGCAGATCTACCTGAATCTACCTAATAATGTGAGAAAGGACAAAAAAATGTACAACAGAATTAAGAATAATAAGTATTGATATTGAATTGTTAGTCAGACCCCCGCTTACCCTGGATGGGATCAAATTTTTTTCAGATGGGTGTATTTACTAAATGTATTCAAGATTATGGTTTTGTATTGCAAGGGTAGGCCTTCATATAGGTCAGCTATTCTTAACCTTTTTTTAACACAGAGGAACCCTTGATATAGTTCGCCGGTCTCGGGGAACCCCTGCTAAAATTTACCCTGGTTGAGAATCACTGATATAGATGATGGCCCTGCTGGATCCAGCTACCTGCTGAGAAACTAATTTTACAGTAGTCTAACGAACCGATGGATTTTTTCATCAGATATCCGATGAAGCTGACTTTCATCAGTCTTGCCTACACACCATCGGTTAAAAATCCGATCGTGTCCAACACAGTGACGTAAAACACAATGACGTGCAGAGAAAAATGAAGTTCAATGCTTCCGAGCATGCGTCGACTTTATTCTGAGCATGCGTGGATTTTTGACTAATGGATTTCCCCACAGACGATTGTTTTTTATTAACCATACGAAAAATTTAAAACAGGTTCTATTTTTTTTCACTGATGGGAGAAAAACTGATGGAGCCCACACATGATCGGTTCGTCCGATGAAAACGGTCCATCGGTCCGTTTTCATCAGACGAACCGATCGTGTGTACAGGGCAGAATACTCTTGTTGGGATAGGTACCTTAGTTCCATCTTTCTTGTGTTTGGTTTTAGACCTGATGCTAAATAGATTAGGTATACTAATTTTGGGAAGTACATAACTAGCAATATGTAATAGTTATGTACACTGAGATCGTAGCCTAGAGTGACTTATTTTTCAATGCTTACCCAAAGTTTGTCTTCAGAATCTCATCTGATCCAGTAATGAGGCATAATAATAATAATCTCTAATGGCTGATATGCCCAAGCCACCTACAGATTTGGTCATGGTTAGAATTAAGAACGTCACTATAGGTTTTTTTCCAGTCTAAATTAAGTTTTTCAGTTTTGTATCAATCTGCGTAATTTTTTTAATAAGATCGGGATAGGCAGGGATCAAAATTAATATAGAATTTGAGGAGAATTTGGGGAAGATTTGCATTTTAAACATAAACAAACATAAACAAAAGAATTATTGCACAGGTATACAGACTAAATATAAAAGTGCAAGCTTCTGGCAACAACACAACAGGACCATTCATGATAAATGTGAAACAACATTTTTTTACCGTGCTAAACATAGATAATGAATAAACAGGTGTCCATAAAGTGTGAACAATTGGTGCTGTTCTGAACAATGCAGGTGAACTCCTATATTGATATAAAATGCCTCCTTATCAGAGGTCTAGACTCCAAATTATAAGAGTCTAGACAAGCGTGATATAGGAGTATAGAAGATCCAATCAGGTTCCTCTAATATATTGCAGATGGTGGTGCTATCATGGCTGATGGTGAAGTTTACTCCATAGTAGGGTGCATGAAGAAAAGATAAAAGAGCTACTTAGTGTAAAACTGCTTGCCAGTTTAATAAAATAAATCAGTGCTATACATTTACAGAAATCTGTTATAAAATGAACATTAATAGATCCAAGACATCCTAGAAGTTGGATCGACCAGAATACAGGGTCAGCAGGTGTGGTACCTCATGGACATGGACTTCATGCGACGCGTTTCGTTAGAATTAACGTAAATTTGGGCATGGTGTCTGGCCACCTAGTGTGACCTCATCCAGCAGAGACAGGTCCTGGCTGCAGCTGTTGCTTCACCCACCATCACCACCATTTTTCCCACCACTTTTTCGCTGTGCAGTGCTACCACATCTAAAGGCTCATGAACATATTTTGCATGTCTTTTTGAATAGCTTGCCTGATGCACCAGAACACAGAAAAAAAGGCTCATGCACCATCTCTGGCAGTGTACCACATTGCAAAGCATGTCCATCAGCAAGGTGCGTCACCCTTATGTGCATTACCACAATAATGTGACTGGGCCCTTAGGCTGCAATTACATTTAAGCTGCAATAACATTTTTGCTCCTGGATTTACAAACACTTTACCCAAAGTAAAAAAGAAAATTAAAGGGGGCTATAAGGAATTTAGAAGTTCAAAGTATACAATATAGAAATGTCAACAGTAATGAAAAAGATAAAAGTACCTATAAATCCAATGAAGAGAGACCAACTTAAGAGCTGTTCACACTTCAAGTTTACTTTCAGTCTGCACATAATTTAAGCTTCAAACTGATTGCTACAGAAACTTCTGTAAACTCTCTGGGATGCACACACTGTGTCATAACTCGTCGTCACTCATACACATTGTTGAGGTAAAGCTTGTAGGATATCCAGTTGTACAGGGTGTGCATATTTTTATAACCAAAGCTGCCTACTAATCTAGCAGCTTTCTCTGGAGAACAAACTGGATAATTATTTAAGGCTTCAGAGAAAAAAATAAAAGTTGCAATAAACTTAAAAATGCAGTAATCACTCAAAATAATAAAAAAAAGCAGAAAAATTGGGAAAACTGTGTAAACAATTAGGTCTGTGGAAAAATATTACATTAGGTAGGTTTAATAAAAACATGCTTGTTCTTAACATTAAAAATGTATTTTGTTAATATAAGATACACTTACAGTAATTATTTTCAGATTTTCTTTGGTTCTGCCATTTTTATGGCCATCTAATGTAAAAACAAAAATTGATAATTTGTGATATGCAAGGAACCCAACAACTAAAACTGAATAATGTAATACTTTTATATACTAAAATTCATAATAACATGGATCTCCAAAGCCTATATTCATTATGAATAGACCTCAAAATTGCAAAAAACATTTGTTAAAGTAATCCTTTTCATTATCCTTTAGAAAAACACACACATATGACAAGCACTGTATGAGTCCTGGACCCGTATCTGAACAATATCCTGACTTCTACACTGCTCCATCAAACCTAGAGATTTCAATAATAAAAAAACAGCAAGGTTCCCTTAAAATGGTTGTAAACATCAGACATAAAAAATGAACAAAGATTATCCCGTTATAGTGTGTACTTGTCTCTATAAGAGGCACTAAGTGTCATTTCTGTCTGCTGCTTTGTTCCTTTGCTATCAGCATGAATCACTTCTGACAAGTTTTCCTGACACCAAATGAAAAAAGGTGACAGAGGAGGGACATCCAGCTGATTGACAACCTCAGCTATGTTCCCGTGTTCTGTGTGGAGGGGGTCTCCCTTCCCTCCAATCAGCTTTGAGAGCTCTCCTCACTGAGCTCTGCAGAGTATAACTTCAGCGCTCTATTTTTTCCAAACTCTCTAAGCTTTATAAATTCTGCTCTTTAAATGGATGTAGAGAAGAGAAGACTGCAGATAAATATGCTCTACTTATGTAGGAGGATTTGTTTCATCTCTGTGTTTTACCTGAAGCCAATCACTTGACTGGGCGTATGTAAGAGTTGCAAGCCACTTTAATGCTGTATTTTTAAAATTATGTAGATAGTATACCCAGTATTTAATAATAATAAAGCAATTTTCCACATACTTCAAAGGCTGCCCTACAGTTATCTTTGTAACTGCAAGAGAGCCTCATTGACTGTTTGTCCAGAGTACCATACCCCCCCCTTTCCCCACAATCATTTTAATCAAATTTCTGATAACTGTGAAGACAAGCCTAACATTTTTTCTAAAAGTTAATAAGATGAGGGCTGTGAAGTGCTAAATAACCTCCCTGCATAAGTAAGGACACTTTTTCCAGATCAGATTCCAATGTTTGATGATATAGACAAGAGGCAAAAAGATAACGCTAACTATAGATTTATGAAGGATGGTTACTGCGCAGGCTCAGTCTGACCACTTGGAGGCATGTACATTTCTGAATAATCTCCTTGTGTGTGTAAGTAGCAGGACTTCTTGTGGGAGAACCTGTGACAGCTTCAGGTATTTTATCATATGAAGATATAAATTATGAAGCTGGATAAAGTTGGGCATAGATTTATAAGGGAGGGTGACTGTGCAGGCACAATGCAATCACTTTGGACAAGTCTGTTGTTCACCCAGTTAGTCAACAGATGCATTTAAGATCAAGAGGGAATGCATTGGCAGGCAGACATTCTTCAATTCCAGTTTTATCTCATGGGTAAAAGTTGTGATCAGAAAGTGTTTTCAAATGGCTTCAACTGAGATAGCTAGCTTGTAAGCCCTTGTTGTTGCTTTGCCCATGGATGATCCCCTGACAAGACCCCATACAATTGCCCCCTGAATAAAATCCCACTAAGAGTGAGGGTTGGCATTAGCCAGAGCAAGAACAAAATAGCCAAATCAATTTGAGAGTTCAGTAACCTTGCTGTAGAAAAACATACTTACCTAAGCTGGAGAAACTGTTGCTCTGAGATCCATAAGTTGTGGTGAACCACATGATGTCTTCAAATGGGGAAGAATAGCCAATCTGACCTCAGATCTTTTATTTTAGCAGAATTTACATGAACAAATGCCTTGTCTGTCACTGTTGGATTCCATGGTATTTTGTGCTTTTGGCTACTTTTGGCTACTTTTTATGAAATTAAAGTGAATGTAAACCTGATTCATGAAATTTGAGGGCACATATATCTGCAGTATTGTGTTATCTCTTTTCAATGAGCCAAGTCTTATAGCTCTCTTCTGAACGGTTCCTCTGTTATCAGCCTAAGAAATCCTGACATTTTTACTTTTTAGACAAAAGCAGCCTGAATCTTTTGTCAAAGGAGGTTGCTAAAATAGATTAACAGAGAGCAGCTCTTATTACAAAACAGCTCTGCCTATGAGGAGAGGGGGTGTGTGCCTTTCCTCCAATCAGCATTTTTAGCTATCTCGGCTGTATGCCCAGACATCACACTCTGTGTTAACCAGGATGAGAAAATCTCCTAATAGGATTTCAACTTTCTAAACAGTATATAAATGTGAACTTAGTAGATATGCATATAAAACCTATGTAGGGAGATTTGGTTAATCTTTGTGTATCATCTGAGGCTGTTCACTTGCCTGGGTGCATGGAGGGTTTACATCCACTTTAAGGAAGGGAAGTAGAGGATTGGAGGGTTATTTTCACCATAGGTCTACTTTAAATGAAACCTGTGGAGAGAGAACTATAGAAGCCATAATTTTTTTAACTGCTTATTTGCCTGACAGTTATGCTTATCCTTTCCTATTTTTTTCTTTGCCCCTGATCTGGAACAGTCTTTGAAGCCAGATCTCCTTATTTACTTTCTTGTTCCAGGTCAGAAGAATTGAGACACTAGCTCTAAATTACAGCCAGACCTCTAGCATTTTCAGAAGGTGAAAGCAAAAATAGCAAAAATACCCTCCTTATTTCAGTGTAGGTTCACCAAACAATTTAGGTGTTATGATCAGCTTATATATCCTTTTGGTATATAAATGAAGTCCAAACATGAAGGGGCTAGCTCAAAGTGAAATAATAGACCAACCAACCTTCTGCCATACACAGGGGAATCCTTTGTTTCATTCATGTATAAGATGTATTTGCTGTTGTTGTACAACTGAGGAACACAGCCCCAATAGTCCATTCAGTGCATAAACTAAAGGGTTAAACGCTATAATTGGTATCTGGAAAACCATCATCAATGAGATTATTAATGGACAGGAAAGAAACTATTTGTCAGTCTGTGATGCCTGCCAAAAGCCATCAAAAGTTTACTCAAAGGATTTTGAAAGTACCCATTGTTTGTCGTTTACTTTTTAAATTTTAGAAACACATTGCATAATTAGATAAGAATGTTGAGTTATTGGGTATAATTAGCAAAAAAGCCTGAGATAATTTGTAATAGAGGCCATTTAATCCCTTTTGTGCTGGGGAATTTTCTGGACTTTCTACACAGTATTGGAGCTATAGGTTTGCATAATTCTATTGTGAAAGTTTACAAAATATGTTTATTAGATAAGTGCAATGAAAGCTAGAGCATGTGTCAGTTGCTTACTTTCCTCTAGGGTCCCATCAGGTTAGAAGATTTCCATTGTGCGTTCCTGGGTTTAGGCTTAGTGCAGTCATTATTGTGCTTAAAGAGGAAGTAAACCCTGATGGGTGTTACTTCCTCTTTGTTTCCCTGCAAAGGTAAAGCATAATGGGTTACTATGCATTGCATAGTGGCCCATTATGTGATACTTACCTGCAGGAGAAGCCCGAGATGTCCCCGTCTTCCTCGCGAGTAGCAAGCGGCCATTCTTCACCCCTCTTCCTTCCGGGGCCGTGAACTCCAGCTCTGTGCGTGGATGGAGTCGCATCACATCGCGTGGTGTCACTCCCGCAAATGCATGCAGGAGCCTCCACTCACGACATGACCCGAGTTAGAAAGGGCACAGCGTGCCCTTTCTAACTCTGGCGCATGCGCAGAACAAATTGCCATACGCTGATTTGCAAATATCTCCTAGACCGTGCAGGTCTGGGAGATATTTCAAGCACCTACAGGTAAGCGTTAATCTAGGCTTACCTGTAGGTTAAAGTGGTTGTAAAGGGTTTACAACCACTTGAATTTGACTTTTTAGAGAGCTGGAATCCAGATATTAAAGACTCACATTTTTGAAGTCCTGCATTTATTAAAAATAGGAAAAAGCTTTGGGTTTTGGTCAAATATCAGTTACACCTGAACCCATGGCATCTCAGTTTTGAGAAAATGGGGCCAGCTAATGTGACCATTCTCATCTATATCAACCGGTTTGCTGTCATGTTCAAGATACTCAGCTTTCTAGATCCTAGAAGTGGGCATCTTTGGGACCTCTTTGGGAGGCACATAGGTGACTGGTGCTATAGAAACACGGGGGAATTTTTTGTCATATGCACTGAAAGATAATCAAAAGTCTTAGGTGCATGTTGGGAAATAACAATAGAGGCAGCAACATAATAGCACATGCTGTATCAGTATGCTCATAATGCTTAAAGCGGATCTCCACCCTAAAGTGAAGTCGCGCTGATCGGCACCCTCCCCCCCTCCGGTGTCACATTTGACACCTTTCAGGGGGGAGGGGGGTGCAGATTCCTGTCTACAGACAGGTATTTGCACCCACTTCCGGCCACACGACACGGGCAAAAGACGGGTTTTTTCCTGGCATCCCGTCCGTCCCCCGTTGTATGCTGGGAACACTCGGCTCCCAGCACACAGCGGGAGCCAATCGGCGGGCGCAGCGCGACTCGCGCATGCGCCGTAGGGAACCGGGCAGTGAAGCCGCAGCGCTTCACTTCCTGGTTCCCTCACCGTGGATGGAGGGGGGGAGCAGCAGGGTGACGAGCGATCGCTCGTCATCTGCTGCGGACGGCGCTGGACTCCAGGACAGGTAAGTGTCCTAATATTAAAAGTCAGCAGCTGCAGTATTTGTAGCTGCTGGCTTTTAATATATTTTTTTAGTGGCACATCCAATTCCTGCAGACCGTTAAAAAGGATACTTATAAACTGTTTCTGAAGAAAAAAAAGACTCCTAATTTCCTGAGATGTACAAAGTAAATGTGATTAAAGCACTTGTTTAAGTATAGAGCTGAGAAACAGTGGGTGATTAGTAAATGTTGCTCTTTTGACCTCTTGGCGTCACACAGTATATCTAAGTACTTCACTGAAGGCATTTAACTGCATTAGCTAAGCATCTCACAGCTGATGGGCAGAAAGACGATAATATAGGCCCCCATGTGGGAACAATTAAACGTCAGCAGCATGGTGGATACACAGAATACAAAGTGTTTATTGTGTAATATCCAACTACCAATCAGGGTATGGGGAACTTCATACAATGCTAAGAATCTGAAAGTGAACTAGTAATAGCAAAGCATCCAATATACAAGTGATGCTGTATCATTTAATATATTTTAGGTGCCTTCTTTTGTTTTGGGATTTAAATTGGACTGAAAGATTTTTTTTTTTATGTTTATTAGGAATATACAGTATTTGATTGGATATTCGACAACAAAGATTCCCCTTTTGAACATCCCTTTGTTCTGACCCATGCAATTTGAGGAAATAAGAAAACTTTAGGAATGTCTATGTAGCACAACAGATCTAAGGCAATTCAGTCCACCTTGCAGACTGATTTAGCTGTCATATAGAAGTGTTTGTTCACCTTTGCCATAGATGTATTTAAATTTTATTGAGCCAAGAAGGGAAGCAGATGGAAGATATCTTCAGCACTAGCTCATCAAGGGAAGAAAAATGATCATATGCGAATATCCTCTGAGATTTTGTGGCTCAGGGTGTCTGGCAGCACGGTTGCTATCCAAAGAGACTGTCACCCAATTCAGCTTAAAATGGCTGCATCATGTGGCTTCATTTCATGTATGGTTTGAAAATTTTGAGACAATAGGATATTGTTCCTTTTTGCAGTTAAAGCGAAGTTCCACCCAAAAATGTAACTTCCGCTGTCCGTATCCCCCCCCCCCCCCCGGTGTCACATGTGGCACCTTTCGTGTGGGGGGGAGAAGATACCTGTCTAATAAAGGTATTTCTTCCACTTCCGGCAAAAGATCGCTGCAGTATCCGCTGCTATCTATGCCATGTCTGGCTCGCAGAGTGACTCGTGCATGTGCAGTAGGGAACCAGGCTGTGAAGCTAGCAATGCCGGAGCATTTGTATTTTGCCCCTGAGTCAATACTTTGTTGAACCACCTTTAGCTGCAATTACAGCTGCAAGTCTTTTTTGTGATGTCTTTACCAGCTTTGCACTAGAGAGTGAAATGTTTGCCCATTCTTCTTTGCTCTTTCAGATTGCCCAAGCTCTGTCAGATTGGATGGAGAGTGTCTGTGAACAGCAATTTTAACTCTGCTTTAAACTTCTCCACATGGTTATCCCTGACCTGTCTGATGTGTTCCTTGGCTTTCATGATACTGTTTGTTCACTTAGGTTTTCTAACAAACCTTTGAGGGCTTCACAGAACAGCTGTTTTATACTGAGGTTAAATTACACACAGGTGGACTCTATTTTCTATTTAGGTGACTTCTGAAGGCACTTGGTTTTAGTTAGGGGTATCAGAGTAAAGGGGGCTGAATACAAATGCACGCCACACTTTTCAGATATTTATTTGTAAACAATTTTGAAAAACATTTATCATTTTCCTTCTACCTCACATTTATGAGCCACTTTGTGTTGGTCTATCACATAAAATCCCAATAAAAGAAATGTAAGTTTTTGGTTGTAACATGACAAAATGTGAATGTGAAAAAGAAAAGGGGGCAAACCATTCCACATGGTTAGACATCTATGGCTTGCCAAGTGCCAGATGAATCATAAGATGACCGTGAAATGTGAGAAATAGTATAGAGCGGTATACATATAAATATAAATTATTTGATTGCTCTTACAATTGTGCCAAGAACAGTCGATGCGTAAATGGTTATTCCTGACCTGTCTGATGTGTTCCTTGGCCTTTATGATACTGTTTGTTCACTTAGGCTTTCTAACAAACCTCTGAGGGCTTCACAGAACATCTGTTTTATACTGAGGGTAAATTACACACAGGTGAACTCTATTTTCTAATTAGGTGACTTCTAAAGGCACTTGGTTTTAATTAGGTGTATAAGAGTAAAGAGGGCTGAATACAAATGCATGCCACACTTTTCAGATATTTATTTGTAAACAATTTTGAAAAACATTTATAATTGTCCTTCTACCTCACATTTATGAGCCACTTTGTGTTGGTCTGTCACATAAAATCCCAATAAAAGAAATTTACGTTTTTGGTTGTAACATGACAAAATGTGAAAAGAAAAGCGGGCAAACCATTCCACATGGTTAGACATCTATGACTTGCCAAGTGCCAGATGAATCATAAGATGACCGTGAAATGTGAGAAATAGTATAGAGCGGTATACATATAAATATAAATGATTTGATTGCTCTTACAATTGTGCCAAGAACAGTCCTAGTAGATAGAGTATGAAAAAATATTTGAAAAAACAACAGTCATATGGATTGGTAATTTTGGCCAAGTCATCCTTTTCAATGACCTATGCCAGATTAAAAAAACTAGTAGAGCTAGTGTGTTCACATGTTCATGTTCAATACACAAAGAAACTTCTGGCGGTTAGATAATTGTTAAACACAAGCCCACATTTACTTGTACATAGCTAACTTTACAGGGATCAAAGTGCTGGAACTTCCAAAGCCCTATAGACATTTTACATTGTGACACAACATAATGCACCATCACAGACCACCGTCACCCAATGCCTTTAGTTTTGTGCCAACAATTAATCACACTTTCTGTGAAGACTTCAACGGATCATCTCTCTGGGAAAATCATTGGCTTAAAATTCTATTAGCTCATTTAAAATTTTTGACTAGTGGGCTAATATTTTTCCACTGATATAACTGACATTACAGTAATGATGTGGGGGGCAAGAGGGGAAAAGACTTTGTGGTGGTGAGATTGCTCTTTTTGGCTGATCCACATTGCATATTGAAGGCCTTTCGTCTTAAAATGACTTTACCTATGTGCTTTTAAACAACATCTCTAGCATTACACACTGTCATTCAGTTGTTTGACCTTCGCTGTCAGTGGCTAATTTAGATTCTTCAAGGTACCTTTAAAATTTGAAAAAAAAAAAAAAAACGTATCCCAAGTGCGAAAACTGCTTGTGCTGACATGAAACTTCATAAATTTACAAGAAAAGAGACTTCTGTTGAGACAATTTTAAAACCCTGATGTCCACATCTTATCAGCTACACAATTACAAGTTGTTGTACAATCCAGTTTTCTGTGGCGATATATTTGATATTTTAACTGGTTGATAGCTGTTGTTGTGCATTCTTCTCAAATACCCTGTGAGTTTATGGTATTTTGTAATGTATTATGAGCATATGACAGAGGCTTGTTAACATGGTGGTCAGTTAAGAACCCTCACAATGTGTCCGTTGTAGTCTGTGTATCACAAGTTTCGGCTTGTTTAATAGCTGCCAGATGTATGCACTGTTATCATGGTCTGTGAAGGACATAGTGGGGAATTTTCAAGCAGAGATGAAGCGAGTACTTACTGCATTTCCCTATGTTGATGTCTTTGCACGCAGTTGTCCATGTTACTCGTTTTTATGGAATTAGTTCTTTAGCAGTTTTCTAGTTATGACTATTGCATTATGAAAGAATCCAAACAAAAAGACATAATTAGGAATGCATTTGTTCCTTTTAAAACAGTTAGTAGGGCAAGAATGGGAAACAAATGCACATCTGGGCAATATTTGACTTTGATATTGATGATGATGGCATTTTTTTCTGTTGTCATTGTTGTTTCAAGTTGTACATTTAGTTGCACATTAGTAAAACTAATTATAAATGTGCAATTTTTCATTCTCAAGATGAATGTTAAATAAGAACTTCAAGATCATGCTATCTTTGCATTCCCAGATCGCCCTCCCCAACAGGGTTGCCAACTTTCAGTAAATTTACGAACAGTTTGTAAAATCTGTACATTTTGCATCTGTCCTTGAATGTCCATTACGGACAGGACAGGTTGCATGTCTGTAACTGACATTCATGGACAGATGCAACAATTATGGATTTTACAAACTGTTTGTAAATTTCCTGAAAGTTGGCAATCCTGCTCCCCAAGCTCCCCAAGCTCTGCTAGTCTGCTGAGAAGGTGTTAATGAAAATGACTCACTTTTCATGTAATAGCCAGTTTTCTTCCCCAGTGATATCATCAGTGTCCCTCAAAATAATGTGTTACTTCAGAGTCCTGGAAGGAGGACTTTCTTATGTGTACATGTCACATTCATGCATTTATCCGCAATGCCTAGGGAAATGGAGTTTGCGGCTTTCATGTGTGTGTGGGCAGAGCTCAGACTAAGCAGGCATGTCATTGAAAAACGCATCAGCAGTGGGCAGTTCAGATTGAGAGTCTGAAACTTCTAGGTCTGCCCACTTCAGTGAGCAGGGATGTAGTTATGTCCCTGCTTGCTGAAAGAGAACTACAGCGGGGAAGTTGTAAGACTGATATGTGGGGCAATAGAGGACATATTGGCCATCAGTCTTACAAACCAGAAATCACAGAAAATGAAGACTGTGGTTTAAAAAAATGCACATTCTTATTCTTTTAGATTAAAGACTGAGGAAAAAATGTACTACATATCTGCTCAAGGTAGGAAAGCACTAGCAACAACTGGGAATTCTGCTTGGCGTTTAGCTTTTATAGTTTTAACCTGAGTAGTTATTTTTCCAAAGGATTTATTCTCAATGGATTGCCCAGTCCCCCAGAACGCCCATCAGAAATTTCTTGTTTTATTAAACATAGTTGTCTGGACCCTGAGCCCCCTTACTACTTTATCACAAACCCTTCTCTAGTCCTTTACCTTTACCAAACATGATCATAATCTTCAAAAAAGAGAAGATGGATAATGCTTCCTCCATGCAGTTTATTATAGAAGTCACAGATTTATTTTTATTTTCCCCCACTTCAGACTTAACCATGTACAGAGAGAAGGTAGCAAAGCTTGCCCGCCGTTCATTTACCCGCCATGTCTCCTTCCTGGTTTCGCATCATATGTGTGTTTTTTTTAGATTTAGAGATCTCTTTGTAATAACAGAAAACAGCTTTGTATTGATACATTAAGAGTATGTAAACCGCAACAATAAACTTCTCTTTTTTGGTTTGTTAAATATACCATCATACCAGGCACTTTGTTATGTCTGTTCAATAATTACAAGATATACCTTTTGATTTTGATAACATACTGTGCTTTCTTCCTCTGCTGGCTGGTACGTGTTACATTGTTCCCTGCTATTGCCAAGGACTCCTGAACCTCTATCGCTAGGGACATCATTGCCATGTTTTTCTGATTCCATGGGCAGCCAATTGGGACCCTGGTAAGGTTGCTAAGAAGGGCTGGAAAAGGGCTGTAACAGAACATGCGATAATGTCTTACATCGGCATGAGATCACGGGGGTGTAAGTTTAACAAGCTCAATGTTTGTCAGTCTCCAAAGTAACACATTTTCACGGTCTTTAAATGGTTTACATTTTTCAGGCATAAGTTTTGAAGATTCTTGCCCTTCTTGAGCTTGTGCAATGTCAATTTGGATAAAGATGAAACTCACAGGCCTTAAATAAACAACCACCGTTGCATGTCTATGGCCATCTTTAAAGATTAAACAGTCGAAAAAACACATTTAATGCTTTTGAGAATGCAATCAAGTTTCTTATTTATCTTTCTTATTTTTATCTAAAAAATATTGCACTTCAGTTTTCTGAATAAAAATAGGATCCTTCCTAAATGCAGAAAGTCTAGCTTTTTGATTGTAACAGCAATTAAGCTGGTCCATTCCTTTATTCAATTTAGTTTCAGGGATTCCACTATACTCTTCTAATCCAGCTAACCAAACTTTTCCATATACCGTACTATTTGGTTGTTCTTCCTAATTGGGGAGTGAAGGAACTCTATATGTTTAGACACATTTTTAAACCAGACATTTATTAAACTAAATTATTTGTTGGGATAAAGTTTAGGTTGTCCACACAGGACTTGCAATATGTCTGGGATCCTATTTGGTGTATGGCAATGCAAGCACCCCTCTCCACCAAACCTGGGGGCTAACTCATTAAACAATTAGTTTTACTACTGTGCTGATTTAGAAATAATTTAGGTTATTCATCAAATATGCAAACCATTGGCAAATGAAGTCCATGTGATTTACCACCAGGAATAGTTCCTCTGAAATCTAGGAGAGGGAACGGCTTGATGAATGGGGTGTTATTCCTTCAGTCAAATTCTAGACGTTGATAAATGGCACTGCGCCCCAGCAATCATGGGATTTATGCCATTTTCATTTAAATATAATGCCCGCTTTTGAGACAGATTCCTTTAAAGTTAACTTGCAGTACAAATTCAGATTAAAATAAACGTGATTAATAGAACTGAGTGATGAATGAAAAGGGAAAATCTCTAACCCTTAAACCTATTAAGGGCACATAAAACTGTAAACATAAAGACATAGTGGAACTTTATGAATGAAATGGCTTTAGCAGCAAAAAGAAGAAAATAAATAAAACATAATAATTTGTCCCATTACTGTAAAATAAGAAGGATATTAGAAGTCACCTTGCAATTACATGACCTGTATTAACAACAGTTTCATTCATAGACATAATATTGTTTGGCAGGACCACTGTAAGCAAACTTCTTGAAGGATAAAATGCATGTAGATATGACTGTGTTCTGGTGGGTTTTTAGCCCTATTGACCCAATCTCATTCCCTCAAATAGACTACTAAGTGTGAAGGTCTGCACGTTCTAATCATATAATAGTTCTGAAGTCTTGAAAAAGAGTCTCCATTTCAGCATCCTTGTACTGTAGATGTGCAATACCTTGGCTATTATATCACCACTGATGAGATTGCAGAAAACTGAAGGAGAGTACTTGGAATATGTTGTGCTAGGAATGACATTTCTGGGGTGTTGCATGTGCAAATAGCGTAAAGAAGGCTTGCAATGTTGGCATAGTTGCAAGAAAGCAACATTTGACAAATTTGTCAGTTTTAGAAAAGCATCCTTGATTGCAGATTGAACAGTAGAGTTATGCCCCGTACACACGATCAGTCCACCCGATGAGAACAGACCGATGGACCGTTTTCATCGGTTAACCGATGAAGCTGACTGATGGTCCGTCGCGCCTACACACCATCGGATAAAAAAACGATCGTGTCAGAATGGGTGACGTAAAACACAACGACGTACTGAAAAAAACGAAGTTCAATGCTTCCAAGCATGCGTCGACTTGATTCTGAACATGTGTGGATTTTTAACCGATGTTTGTGCCTACTAAGGATCGTTTTTTTCCCATTGGTTCGGAATACATTGGTTAAATTTAAAACAAGTTGGCTTTTTTTTAACCGATGGTTAAATAACCTATGGGGCCCGCACATGATCGGTTTTGACCAATGAAAACGGTCCATCAGACCATTCTCATCGGTTTAACCGATCGTGTGTACACAGCATTACATACCTTGTGCATTACCCAAGTGTTGTTCATTGGTATAAAATAAGATGAAGATACTCACAAACAAGTCAGCCATAAAAGCATTTCAAAGTCCACAATGGACACAAAGTTACCGGGTAACCGGGACCATGTCCAGCACTTCGAAGGACCTTCCAGATGGCTGACGCCTTTCGAGGGGAGATCCCCTCTTCCTCAGAGCCAAACAACTGGCAATTTTTACCTGTGAACAGATCACCTGTCTAACATCAGACTTACAGTTTATGCTTTACAAATCCATTTGTTGGGACTCAACAGCTCTCCCTTATTCTTTTTAAGTGTACATTTCTTCTAAAGTCAATCATAAAGCGGTATGCGGTACTGAGAACTGAGTAGATGTACAGATGGGAAACAATGACTGCAGCCTGAGCGTACATTATAGGATGAAAACTCGGCCTCTGCGCTCAGGGCATACAAAGGCAGGAGGATCAGGGGCTGGATTATATGATTTTAGTTTTTGAGGTACTGTGGGCCTGAGACAGAAAAGAGCTCTGATACCTAAACGTATGCAAGGTGAATTACAACATTTTTTAGATGCACTTAATGTCTTGGCAGCTCAGTTTCACCAGTGTTTAATTTTCCAAAAAGGAAAGCCAATACATTGTTACATTTTCCGCTAATCTTTTTTCAGAGCAAGCACTGCACAAACTAGGCATGGCTCCACTTATTCCCATCAATCGGGATATAAAAAAGGGACTAAAGATAAATTGTTATGCTGCGTACACATGACCGTTTTTAATGTCATGGAGAAAAACTAAGTTTTTCTCGACGTGATTCTTGTCAAGCCTGCTTTGCATACACACGATCGTGAAAAAAAAAATGCTCGAGCAAAGCGTGGTGACGTACAACACGTACGACGGCACTATAAAGGGGAAGTTCCATTCAGATGGCGCCACCCTTTGGGCTGCTTTTGCTGATTTTGTATTAGTAAAAGTTTGGTGAGGGACGATTCATGCTTTTCAGAACGAGTACTCCCGTCTCATAACTTGCTTCTGAGAATGCACGTTTTTTCCCGTAGTTAAAGCCTACAAACGATCGTTTTTAACCACTTAAGCCCCGGACCAATATGCAGCCTAAAGACCCAAGGTGTTTTTACAGTTCGGGATTGCGTCGCTTTAACACAAATCTCCTGTTCCTGCTCCTGGGGGCTGTACAGCGTCTCTGGTCAGGGGATAAGCGTCACGCCCTGACCAGAGACGCGTGACGCTTATCCCCTGACCAGAGACGCTGTACAGCCCCCAGGAGCAGGAACAGGAGATTTGTAGCAGACATCTGCATCTTCACAGGCTCACAGGGAGAAGCTTACAGGCACAGTACCGATTATGTTTTATGCTTGAATACTTTTACATTGTGGTACGCACAATTTATAAAGGGGATGTTTTGGGGCTTAATACATGATTTTAAACTGTATTACACTATATGAGTCTTTTCCATTATATGTATGCGGTTTGAACTTAGCATACCTGCTGGTGGAGAGTGCATCTTCCGGGATATACACAGATATACAATCCAGGCCCTTTTATTTCAAACTTGTGGTGAGTGCATCCCCAACAGGGGAGTAAACATCCCCCCACGTGGTGAACGCCCCCCTTGGTGAAAGGAGCACTTATTTAAGGACTAGTTTGTGTGTGATCCATCTGCACTATCAAGAATTTCAAACGTTGGTTTGGAAGTAGCGCTGCTACAGTTCTACATAGAACTTTGGGACTTATTTAAGTTTTAATTGTTTTATTATTACTGTTTTTATGATCATCGCTATATACTTTTAGCAGCTGCTGCAACCCCCACATGTCTGTTAGTCTGTTGCTGTTCACCTTGAATATACGTGCCTAAGTGCTGAGTGGTGCTACATTGAAGGAAGGGCGTTACTGGCACTATTTTTGAATTGATATATAGTTACATAGTTAGTCAGGTTTAAAAAAGACCTAAGTCCATTTAGTTTAACCAATAGAGAACATATAAATAAATACAACAATTTATAGAAAACCTCAATATACAGAATCCTAAACCCACAGTTGATCCAGAGGAAGGCAAATAAAACCCCTATAAAGCATGACCTAATTAGCTCTGGCGAGGGCATTGAAGTGCAATCACTGGATCAACAATGTTAAAAATACAGTTACAGTATATTTGTGCATCCAGACCAACCTAGTGAGCTGGCCAGAACTAGTTATTGAGGGAGTCTATTTCACATGTATAGATCTCTTACTGTAAAGAGGTCTCTCTGTATGTGGAGGTTAAAGTTAGAACTTTTACCATCATTATTTTTCAGCCTATTCCCACTGAGAGAGTTCCCCTCACTTGCTGTGCCCTGTGCTAACTGGGATAATAAATGAGAACAGATCCCTACAAATAAAACATAGAATACAATAATGCCCTGTACACACGATCGGTCCATCCGATGAAAACGGTCTGATGGATTTTTCCATCGGTTAACCGATGAAGCTGACTGATGGTCAGTCGTGCCTACACACCATCAGTTAAAAAAACGATTGTGTCAGAACGCGGTGACGTAAAACACAACGACGTGCTGAAAAAAATGAAGTTCAATGCTTCCAAGCATGCGTCGACTTGATTCTGAGCATGTGTGGATTTTTAACCGATGGTCGTGCCTTTTTTTCTATATCGGTTAGGTATCCATCGGTTAAATTTAAAACAAGATTGAATTTTTTTAACCGGTGGATAAATAACCGATGGGGCCTACACACGATCGGTTTGGTCCAATGAAAACGGTCCATCAGACCGTTCTCATCGGTTTGACCGATCGTGTGTACGCGGCATAAGGGAACTTTTGTAAAAAAAAGTGGTGAAGTGTTAGAGCCTCTGTGTATTTTAAGGTTGGATTTACATGTGTATTAAATCTACTTGCTATGGCGTGCATTGTCCAGCTTACTATGGTAAGTAAAGTGGTGTAGGCTGAGGATGAATCCACTAGTGCAAGAAATGTTTTCATTGGCATCATTTCATAAATATATTAATGGAAAAGGGAAAAGGTACTGCATATATGTAGTGTGGGACTTTACATATGCTTCAAGGAACATTAAATGACAGAAAATGTAATAAAAGGTAAATTTTTATTTAATACATAGATAAAAATAGATCAAGTAAAAAACACTCTAAAATGATGTATAGAGTATCATACAAACTTTGTAGTCACATCTGGACTGGTGACGCGTTTTGGGGACTTAAATGTGACTTCAATGTATCTGTGCAGCTCACACTTTCAATAAAAACAAGAGGTGATGTAGATAGTATATGCGTATGCTGTCGAGCTCCAGATAAATATATATGCGCCTATTGGCCAATGGGAGACATCGCCAAAAAAAGTTTAACAGCTGAAAAGTTATATATCCCAGTGGTCTTATTATATCTAAAGATTAGATGTTTTTCAGAGGTATTTCCAAGGCATTAATATCATCTAATTTTTTTACTGTTGCCTCACGACAGCCATCTACATCATACCAGGGATATATAGCCTGTGTGAGCTGCACAGATACATTGAAGTCACATTTAATACTTGTTTGCTTGTATGGTCTTTAAAAAAGCTGAAGTCTGCGAAAAGCATCACTAGATCAAGCATGCCCATGATAAATACATGTAAACATGTGATTGCAAAGTTTGTATGATACTATATACACCCTTTTAGTGTGTTTTTTGCTTGATCAATTTTGCCATTTGCCATTTTGGCAACGTATATCAGCGTGAGTCAGTTGGCAAGTGGTTAAACCCACATAATTAAAAATCAGTAAATGGTGTATACCATGCACATACTTGCTCAACATGGGATTTGTTTTCTATATTCTGCAAAAAAAAACTGGTTGATCCTGCTGTTCTCTATCTCCCCCTCCTGTCCATGTTCCTACTGCAGTTTGGGCTTTTGCAGAGTGTTGGCAGCTAGTGCACATGCTCAGTTTTCAATGTGTTTTCTACCATGAGCATCACATCTGAGCAGCCCATGTGAGTATAGAGTCACACATGTGGGCCTATACACAGTGGAAAATGACAGCCCCCTCCCTCTCTTCTCCTCCTTCATGCCTATTAACCAGCTAAACACAATGGTGGTGGTATATTACACCTTTATTAATGGAGGCTTCGCCTCCCTATTATTCTATGACACAGGCTGTAGGAATGTGACCCACACCATTTTATTGCCAAAAAAATATATAGATTTGATTTCAAATATATATTTTTATGCTAATTTAAAACAGTTCATTTATATATATATATATATATATATATATATATATATATATATATATATATATATATTTCTTTTTACTCTGTATTTTATTTTTAACATGTGACAAGTAGCAGAGGACTAGCAGCTCCTCCTGCCACTGTTTCATGACAGGCTGGGAACGAGCTGGGTCATGTGACAACTGTATCCCAATTAGGAAAAAAAGGTACTTAGATGTTTCTTTTATTAAAATAATTACATTGCCATCAGAAAGAAAAGGCATAATCTAAATTTTATAGTGTGTGTTTAGTATCACTTTAAGGTGATTTCCCGTAACTTCCTGTGTGGTAATTGGAAGTTAGAGGAAGTCTCTGTAATTGAGTGAAAAAATTGCAGGATTTTGTGTGCCCCCATAAAGGAGATTTCCAGTGATTTACTATGTGATCAGTGCTAGAGGACGTAAGGCTATTTTCACCTAACAGAGATGCAAACCACTGTAAAATTTGTCAGCACAGTATCTAAAATCAAAAAAAAGTTTTATGAGATGAGCTTTTTTAATAAAAATCATTTAAAATTGGTAAACATTTTATGAATAGAAAGCTATTTAAAATTATAGAAATGTTTTGTAAACATGTGCATTCGTTTTCGTCCGAATGCATTTTCGTCCGAATTTCAGCTATTTTCGTTATCGCTTTAACAAACGAAAACGAACGCACAGAATAAGAAAAACGAAAGAACCGACATAAACAAATGCTTGATTTTAGTTTTCGTTGGTCGAATGTGCCTAACCTTAATGCCGCGTACACACGATTGGTCAAACCGATGAGAATGGTCTGATGGACCGTTTTCATCGGACCAAACCGATTGTGTGTGGGCCCCATCGGTTATCCATAGGTTAAAAAAAAGTTGTTGTTTTAAATTTAACCAGGCATGCTCAGAATCAAGTCGACGCATGCTTGGAAGCATTGAACTTCGTTTTTTTCAGCACGTCATTGTGTTTTACGTCACTGCGTTCTGACATGATCGTTTTTTTAACCGATGGTGTGTAGGCACGACTGACCATCAGTCAGCTTCAGCGAGAGAAATTGGGTGGGGGAAGTAAAATAAAAATAATGATGATGATGAATGTTATTGGCTGATTGTAACCAAAGAGGAGGAGCAGTAAAATAGCTAGAACTAACTTGACAATTCAACATGAACGATGAAGATTCGACAAAGCACCGAAAAGCATACAAATGTTGAATCTGTCATTGAAGGCTTGTGGTGTCTGTTGATAGTTCTAAGAAGATTCGACAGAGAAGCTAAACTGTACGACGCCGCAATCATAAATTTTTCTGGTCAAATGCTCGGCCCATAGGCTATAGAAAAATTCTATTGTTGGTTGACTAGTAATAATAATTAATAAATATAATTATTACTAGTCATACAACATTAGAATTCTACTATAGCTTGTAGGCGAAACATTCGACCGGAAAAGTATGATTGCGGCGTCGTACAGTTTCGCTGCTCCGTCGAATCGTCTTTGAACATTCGACAGACACCATAAGCCTTCATTGACAGATTCAACCTTAATTCGTTCAGATTTTCGGATGAATGCAATTTCCAACGAAAAACAAAATAAATAAAAACTAATTTCGGGAGTAACTAGATAAATGTATTTTTCGGACGAAAACAAAATATTTCAGTGTGCACATGTCTAATGTTTTGTAGAGTCCCCGGTTAGCTGTAATTTTCTTTTTTCTTTTGGGGTTGCATGGTGCCTTTGAAATCACCTACAGACAAAACAGAATGTTCACCCATTTTCAATGTTTTTGGTCAGATTTGGGAACTTTGTATGTATGTGGACTCTCCCTGATGCTTCCTGCCTGAGACTGCTTCAAAAAATGTTCTATTGTCTGGGATTGTTCCCACAATTCACAAAGTTATACCTCCTGTCCCTACCCACATAGGTAAAATTTCCCTTTGGGAACTTGCAAACTTGTATACTGGCTGTTTTTTCCCTACTTTTTTGGAAGATCTACAGTTTTCCAGTATGCACTGAATTATAAAATCTACCAGCATTGTGTGTGGTACCAACTTGTTGCTATTTATTCTGTGGGGTGAACAGTACTAAAGAAAGAAGCTTGTGGATGACTTTCTCCCAGAACCGAAAGAGTTAAATAGCAGAAAATGAGGTCTGCAGTCTTTCCTGCCAACACTTGCAGTGGCCTAAGGCAGAGAGTGAGAGAAAGAGGGAGAGCGTCCCAGGTGGCAGACATACAAACCATGTTATTAAGCAGAGATCACAAAACCTTGATCTTCAAAAAAAGGAGCCTAATTAGTCCCCAACTTGAGAAGAAGTGGCATTCCACATGAAGGAGAAGGGTGCGAGATTCCTGAAGGATTCATTACCTAGTCTTTACTATCAACAGCGTGCTTACTTTGCTGTTTAGAGTATGTTGGTTGGGGGCGTTGTAGTTAAGATTTGTTTTGATGAAAACCTTTCTTCATTCCTGGACATTGTGAGCACAGTTAAATAATTTCAATTCATTCCTGCAAGGCCTACCTAGAAGCTAATAATTATGTACCAATACCTTGTTTTGTATCAGGCAGACCAACAGCGAATGGACGTGATCAAACTTAAACATCCATACCAGAATCCAGAGAATTTGCATAATTTGGTGACTTGCAGACATCCCCTTATTCTGCTCCTCTGTTAGGGGAACGGACAATTTTTGCACACCCTTATCTCCGGTGAAGATGGCCCAGACAAGTCTGCAGCAGCTCACAATGCTTTCAAGACATCCTGATCATCATCTGGTTCTGCTGATATTGCTGATGTCTGGAACTGATCTCTATGCTTTTTTCAAACTGACCATAGGCATGAAGTAATCATCAATCAGTTCCATTGACACCAGTCAGTGGGTAAATGGTCAGTTGAAATGATTTAGAAAGTCTTCTTTGATCATTGTTGTTTCCCTGGATATGGGTTGGAGCCTCTGCATACTGGGGTGCACTCCTCTTTCTTATATGCCATCCTTTCTCGACCTTTTTAACTTGGAGGAACCCTTGAAATAACTTTCTGGTTGTATGCTTATAAATACTATAACTACGGTTCTCTGATTAGCATGATGGTCAGTAGAAAGAATCATTGTTACGTTTGTAGTCAGTGGGATAGAATCCCTCCCACCTTACCCTTATTGATAGTTAAAAAGATCATTGGTGTTAGTGGTTGCATATCTCATAGTCAGAAGGTTGCTTATTGATTGAGGAACCCTAGGGTTCCATGGAACCCTGGTTGAAACAGACTAATAAAGATAAAACCATGCATGTTTAGGCAACCTAAACATGCATAGTTATGCCTGAAGTTGCCAAAAAACTCCAGTTGGCCAGGTTTGGTTTTGCCCAGCCACCTTAGTAAAAATGTTCTTATTGGGTTGCTCTACATTGAGTGACCCAATAGGAGATTTTTGCTAAGGTGGCTCAGCTAAACCAAACCTTGCCAACTAAAGTGTTTTGACAAGTCTCCCTGCAGCTGTAAATGATGTACTTTTTGTTGGTAATTTCATTAATAACCCCTTGAATTAGCCATAGTGACCCTTAGTGATCCAGTTTTAAGCTGCAATTGTGTATTGATACACTGAGACTCCCTGTATGAATGCTGTGCTATCATCAATTTTCAGAACAGTTCACTCTCCACGTAGTCATGTTTGTCTTCTGTTACTTTGCATCTCCATTGCAATCAAGTACGGTAATTGCAAGAAATTGTCTAATTGCCGTGTAATACTAGGTGTAATAGACATTTGAGTTGCACATCATCTTACTCACCATTATTTCTTTGATGCTGGGCATATAAACAAATGGCTTAATTATAGGTTCCTACCAAATAAAGAACTCTACAATTATGGTCAGTTTAGCTATATGGTTCTACTGTGCAAAATTAACGGGCATAGCAATCCACTATATAACTCGCCATTGCTTTCTTCTCTATCTGACAATGCTAGTTGCCTGACTGAGATAATGCACTTCCACATTCAATGGTTTTGGAGTTGTTGACTTGAAAAAAATATATAATCAGATGTTGTGATCATATTTCCTGCATGAAGGTATGTAGTAGAAACAGGGGTGGCAGCTGAGAACAGGCCATTGAGGAACCCCAAGCATTTACTGTCCCTTAGTAAAGAATGCAAGAATGTAGCATGTGGCTGGTGATGGAGTGATAACAAGATCCCCCTTGAACCACTGCAATTGGTCATGAGTTCTGTCCCATGATGTCACATGACCAGGTGTAGAGAGTACTGCACTGGTAATCAGCAGTTTCACTTGAACTGCATATTAGGTCAGTGACTTTGTTTTGTTTTTTTGTGGATTTTTTTGGTAAGTGTAGTGGTAGCGATGGCGGGTGATTTAGAGCTTTAAGCCAGAAAGAGAAAGGCAGATAGCTTTTTCAAAATTAGGTCAACAGTGACACAACCAATGTATCTGTCTCCTGACAGCTGTGGTTTAGGGGGAACCTGTTTCCATATAAATATTGGGACTACCATTGATGACTTGTTTTTAAGGGTGCATACAAGTGGGCTAGCATTTTTCTACTGCTACTGCATTTACTCTACTGCTCTACTCATACTACTCATGATACATTGCTATGCTCATACTCATACCGTAATACTATGCTCTACTCATACTACTCTACTGCATTTCTCTACTGCTCTACAGAGTGAGTTGTTACTAGGAACAAGATATATGCATGTCTATTGCACATCATCAACTAACCAAAAGAGGGATGATGATGATGACGGCCCTGGAGTTTGTTCTCTCAAAAAACTCCACAATAGACATTTCCATAGTTCTATCTTGGCATGGTCTATTTATTTGATGCTTTCGTTTATATGTGTCATGTGTCAAATACAACACCTGGAGAAACATTTGCCTGTCCTTGCTCATATTGTTGGAGCCCTTGGCTGACATGGATGCAGCACATATGTTTTTTTCATACAAAACAGAATCATGGGTGGCCACTTGCACAACAGTTAACAAAATATTGAGGTTTTTAACATGCTGACACTTGGCACCCTCTATTTACCCATACTTAACTTGTTAGTCACTGGACTGAAGATCCAAAGGAATTTCTGAATCTGTGCCATCACCCGTGACTATTGGGCTGTATACAGCCAATATGAACAATGTAAATCCCAAAACCAACTCATATTATCAAGTGTCAATATGGAGCAACTGGAGGATGCACGGAATCAATTATATGTTACATTAATTAGCCATCACTTGGGGCAGCTCATGTTATGTTTTTATTAAAGCGGTTGTAAACCTGCATCAAAATTATTATTTTTTTCTCCTGCAAGGCAAAAGTCATAATGAGCTAATATGCACCGCATATTAGCTCATTATGAAATACTTACCTCGGAACGAGGTGTGTAGAACTTACCTGGTCCACGCCGAGCGAGATGTCCTCTTGCCTGGCGTGTCTTCCGGGTATCGCCGCTCCAGCGCTGTGATTGGCTGGAGCGGCGATGACGTCACTCCCGCACATGCGCGCGGGAGATTTAAATTCGGCAAGGTCCGGCGGCTGCCGGTCCTTTCGCCGTAGATCCCCCCTGCGCATGCGCCGCGGCGCATTGCGAGGGGAATATCTCCTAAACCGTGTAGGTTTAGTAGATATTCTCCTTACCTACAGGTAAGCCTTGTTATAGGCTTACCTGTAGGTAAAAGTCAAAAAGGTGGGTTTACAAGGAGGTTAATAAAAAGGCTTTCAATGCATTCAATTCTAAAAATGCTATTTACCTTGCTGTTATGCTGATCTATTGTCTTCCATTTCTGAAGCTTTACTCAGAACCTATGAGCAGATCAGAAGTTCACTTCACTCTGACTTTCTAATCTATGTGTCACTGAGATGGGCTGGGGAGGCTGGACAAGACAATTGGCTTAGGGGTAAGGATTTTTAAATCTACCCTGGATTTATATTTGTGGGCAAGCATGAAATCTCAGTACAGAACAGGCAGGAATTTTCACTGTGCCCTTCCCTTGCTCTGATGAAGGAGGACAAATGGTGTCACTCACAAGTCATGTACAAGTAGATGATATGGAAGATTACTTGGATGAGATTTGGACACATTTGTCTTAAAAACTTGAAATTGCAAGGGTTTCATTAAATTAAAAGGGAATGAGTTGCTTTAAACATGTGCCTCTTTACAAACGTACAGCACATTTCAGATTGATGAATTATAAAAGCATTCATATGCATGTTTTTTTGAGTGTCAAAACTGGAAAAAAGTCTAAAAGCACATCTCAACAAATAAACCTATAGAAACAAATCTAACAGTGCATATCAATGTACAAAATGCATTGAAGTGATTGGGCACTAAGACAAACAAAGCCACTTGAAATAAAAAGGTAAACTATTACATATCAATAACCTGAATTATTTCAGGTTTATTATTTTTGTTTTTGCGCAGAAGAAACTTAAAAAAGACTATTTATAAAAGACACATTACCAGTGACCGCATTCCTATTAGACTTATAGTAAAGAAAATAGAGGTGCCTCTGCTGTCTAGTGTTGAGTTGTAAGATTTTTGTGCCGTGGCTACAGAGGAAGAGGAAGGTAGAAAACAACCAAGTGATTTTATAGGGCTCTGAATGAAACGATTCAGAAATCACCCATTCCCAGGCTGGGAAGGAGTAGTAAATGTTGAGAAAATTTAAAACAACAAAAGGGTTTAAAAAAGTCTTGTGAGCATACTACAAAGCTTGAATGAAAAACAATATATACCGTGTCACCAGAATAAATTAGTTAAAGGTAAATTAAAAGCTTAAAGCTAAACTCTAGGCAGGTATAAAAGACAAATGAATGCATATTTATTGATGCATCATTAAAGTTACCCCATACTAAAAAAGCAAGGTCCGCTTATTTTTTTTCACCCCCTCCCCCATGACAAAATCCTTTGCTAATATAAAAGGAACAGAGTGTGGGAAAAAGGTTATTTAACTTGCCTCAAGGTCCTCCCACAGCACCTAGGAAAAAGCGACAATATGGGGAATATTGAGTGCTCTAATCTAAATCTCATGAGAATATACTCTTGTGCAGTACTATTGGGCCTATTGTGAGATTTAGGGTACTCAGCATTCCTTGGTATTTAGCTGGAAGTATAGTAACACTACCACCTGCAGTACGAAAGTTTGGGTAAGGCGAGGTGGGGGGGGGGGGGGGGTGAAAGGAGAACCTTGTTTGGTAGTGTAAGGTTTACTTTAAATATATTGTTCAAATGCAAGCAGTGTAAGTATCTGAGTTTGCAACCCCCTGCAAGACTGGGAGAGAAAGAAACAGTCAAGGAGAAGCCAGTCAATTCATGTGCTGACAAGGAGCATCATTATAGGAGGAGAAGGCAGAGTGAAATAGGTTGGGGGTGGATTCATACCAACCTGGGCTCAGAGCAAGCGGGTCAAATGATACCTTTCTCCTAGCTGTCCCGGTGTACCAGAACCAGAAGACACAATATTATATTGCCTGAAGCACTGCTTGATATGTATGAGCACTAGTATTTTTATTACTATCATATTAGGCTTTGACCTGCAAGAATTAACAATGATAGGTCTTTATATAGGTCTTTATATTAAATATGTTAGGGCAAGGGTGTCAAACTCTATTTCATCATGGGCCACATCAGCGTTATGATTGCCCTCAAAAGGACCGGTTGTATCTGTAAGATTAGATGTCCAGCGCATCCCCCCTTAACGTTAGATGTCCAGTGCACCCCCCTTACTTTATGCTGCTGCTGGGAAGAAGCTGGATGCATTGCTTGAAGTCAGAAAGTAAGGGTCTGGAAGAGGACCAGAGGAGGGCTGGAGCTCTCTGGCAGCTGCAGGAGAGGTGCGAGGGGCACATAAAATTATCTGGAGGAATGGATTCGGCCTGCGGGCCTTGTGTTTGACACCTGTGTGTTAGGGTATATCTAAAGCCCCCCTTTTTTTTCTTTTGCTGACTATGTTCCATTAGTTAGGTTTCCTTTCACTTGTCTAAGGCCCTGTACACACGATAGAACATGTCCGATGAAAACGGTCCGCGGACCGTTTTCATCGGACATGTCCGCTGGGAGATTTTGGTCTGATGGCTGTACGGAAGATTTGATCTCATCTCTGGTGTTGAGATCATGGGTCAGCAAACTGTTGTAGATGGCTTTGTTTTGTTTTTTATATGCAGGCAGCTCCTTAGACTGGACCCTAGAAATACACTCTTCAGATTTATAAAGCTGGCCATATAAGGTTAGCTTTTTTTGTCATCCATCCATTTTGGAAACAAAACAACAGATTCCTCCATCCAAACAAACATGGTGAGTTGACGAATCTCCCATGCCAGAATATTCTATTCTGCCTGCGGCATCTGAAGCTGTCAGTGAAAAAATTTACAACATGTCCCTTCGACAGAAGTCGATTACACAGTTGACTTTTTTGGAGCTGCGAAACACACTAACAGCCCTTTGCATTAGAAATACATTTTGGCTATTGATATACTTTAAGTTTTGTAAAGGATTCCATGAAAGCAGAATACAACATTGGAAAAATAGATAGCCTTTGTGCTAGCTAATGCCACTTGGTTGATCTGAGACAGCCCCTGCTTTCATTTTTCAGCTACCCTTGAAAACCCATTACTGTTTATTGGTTTTGTGAGATCAGACTATGCTTGTTTAATACAGCTGGCATTGGAAACCAATGGGATTTCTAATGCCGTGTACACACAACCGTTTTTCATGTCATGGAAAAAAAGTTTTTCTCAACGTGATTCCTCTCAAGCCTGCCTTGCATACACACGATCGTGATAAAAAATGCTTGCGCAAAGCGCGGTGACGTACGACGGCACTATAAAGGGAAAGTTCCATTTGAATGGCGCCACCCTTTGGGCTGATTATGCAAATTTCCCTTCTCATAACTTGCTTCTGAGCATGCACGTTTTTCCCCCCCCCGTTGTTAAAGCCTACACACGACCGTTTTCTTACAACGAGAAAAACGACGTCATGAAAAACGACGAGAAAAAATAGAGCAGGTTTCTAAATTTTTAATGCCCATTTTTCTCGTCGAGAAAAATGCTCTGGAGCCTACACATGGTCGTTTTTAACGACCAATTAAAAAAATTGCATTTTTCTCATCATGAAAAATGTTTGTGTGTACGCGGCATTAGGCAGACTGTGACTGATGCCACGTACACACGATCGGATGCCCCATAGGAGAAATTTCATCTGAAATTCAGACGAATTCCATCAGAGTTTAAATATAGAACATGTTTTATTTTACTCCGATGCATTTAGTCGGAATTCCGATGAGCTTTTGGTCAGGCAAAAGCCTGATCGTGTGTACGCGGCATTAGAGAAAGGAAAGCAGCCCAGCAGCAAAAGTGGGAAAGAAGAGTGATTCTTAATAAAAGAGGAAAATATCTTTAGTTATAAATCAGCAGTTTACATTTTAGCCATTTGATAGCTTTATCTGTTTGCACTCAACTAGCAAATGCCAATAGAAAGATACTGACTCACCTGTATAGGGCCCATCAGTATATGATTGAAATGACTGCTAATCTGTACATGCTGTAAAGATCAGCTGATATGTCCACAATCTTAATTGCAAAATATGTGCCTGACCTTTTACCTGAGAGACGTCTGTTCCTATAGTATATTGCTCGCCGTGAACTTCATGCCAATAGGATCGTTGAAGGGGTATGTCAGCCAGCATGACCATAAATTTGAACAAGCCTGTCCAGCCAGTGACCTGCAGGTCAGCTGAATTAATTCTAAGCTCCATCATTCCTAACCCCTGTTTGGTGACATAGTTTCTCAAAAAGTATTTGGCCTCTAGATACATACATATAAGTGGTCCTGTTCATGGAATTACCTGTACAGCACTGACAAAGAACAGCAACTTTACTGCGTGTTGTACAAACAATGTGAATAGCTTTAGGTGAGCAGATAACAAGGTTATGGGTTACATATAATATCAAACACCTTAGGCCATCAATACATGACATGCAGTATACCATGCAGAAAAGTCACACTGTTTACTGTGATTAGTCTCCACTTTCTCAATGTATTCCTAAACTGCTCTGACCCATTCCACCCAAAACAGGGAAATCCACATCTTTAGTACATCTTTAGAGGATAAGTTTATCCGATTTTAGGGTGGAACATGTAACATGTTCCCATTGCTGCAGCTGCTGCCCGCTACCCCCTCTCCCTGTGTAAGCAGTACAGGGAGAAGCTCCCCCTATTAGCTGTTTCAGGTGTATCAAAACAGAAGGTGTGCACAATTAACTTTTTTTTTAGCTGCTACACCCTAAATAGGAAAGCCTATGTGAACCTGCACCCTTTGGGAAAGAAATGCAGAGGACTAACATATTCCTTAAAGTGGTTGTACACCCTGTACAACCACTTTTACCTACAGGTAAGCCTAGATTAAAAGGTCACTAAAGGAAAACATTTTTTTTGCTGAAATTACTGTTTATTGGGTATAGAGACATAAAAGTTAACTGATTCCTTTTAAAAATTGAATTTAATCTATCATATAATGTGCCTCTAGTTTCACTTTCGGTTTTAAAGGTACATACATGAAGTTCCGGGTGAGAGGTGAGTCGGGAAGACTCACAGAACAAAAACAAACAAATCCAGGGCAGTGTTTTGTTTTTAAAATGAATCTGATTGGTTCTGAGGAGTTTTAGACACACAGTAATGACAGCTTAGACCATGTGAAAATCTCCCAGTACCATGGTTATAAGGAAACAGGCAACCAGGAAGTGTGGAGATCACAGCAGAATTACAGCTACCTCAAAGCAAAAACGAACAATGAGGACATGAAACCAGTACTGCAGTAAGGTAAAGGAAGCTATTTAGCTAAAAAAAAAATTCTTTTAGTGACCCTTTAAAGATAACCTGTAGGTGCAAGACGGTTTAGAAGATATTTACAATATTTACAATAGACACAGTTTCTAAAGGAGGTCATACCGTGACTGGCGGCTCCTGCACACATGCGCAGGAGTGACGTCACACGACTCCGGCCAGTCACAGTGCCGGAGTTTGCGCCCCCAGAAGGAAGAGGGGTGAAGATGGACGCCATCACAGGCTTCGGTTTCAGGTAAGCGACAAATAATGGGCTACTATGCGATGCATAGTAGCCCATTATGCTTTACCTTTGCAGGGAAATAAAGAGGAAGTAAAACCCATCAGGGTTTACCTCCTCTTTAAGTCAGACCTAAAGTTCTGAGATCAGCAAACGTTCATGTTCCCTGCTGATTGGTAAACTCTGGCTTTAACTCAGCAGAGCGTGTGGTGGACCTCTGCAAATAGGTCACTTTTTTCCTATAGGGAACAACTCTTCAGCATGCTGATAGGGGGCAGGCTTTTCTACTCATGCTGTGAAAAGCGGTGGGGCTTGCCGTGTCCATCTGAAGGGCTCCTTTGCTGTGCCTTCATATCTGCATGCCGGCGGGACCTTACTATCTGCCACACGCAAGGGCTGTTACACATTTCCCTCTATCACTTCCCTCTATCAACCTGGGATTCTACAGCCATCCACTGAGAGTTGTGATAGTTCCCTTCACGGGACATCTACATGCCGACGGACTGATGTTAACCCCTCCTCATCTGGATTCAACAGTGACATCATTGTACACATTTTTATACCAGTGTCATACTCAGCTACATTTTTTTATGACTGCTTTTGCTACCGTTTGGTATTACTCGCACCATTTTTACAGTTTATGTAGCTACATAGTTTTAATGCTATTCCCATTGAGCGCTGCCTTTGTGTGTTTTTTGTATCCTGCTATCCATTTTCCAGTGGTTGGTAGCTGCACTGGGAATCAGCCTGCAAGGAGATCAGCTAAAAGTAGTTGGATCTGTATGTGCGTTATAATTAATCGAAACTAGTCGATTAATCGATTTAAAAAAAATCGATTATCGAACACAAAAATTTTAATCAGTAACAGCCCTATTTTAAAGGTAAGCCTCAGATGATTTCCTTGTACTGTCCCAAATAAACCCCATAATCATGTATTGTAAATATTATGCCTGTTTTCCACAATACCTCTATTTTTTTATGGTACTTTACATTGCTTTTTTTGGGGGGGGGGGGGAATCCAAGTGCTACCCTTTCTTGTAGATGCTCCAAAACAACAAATACAGATGTTGTCTGTAGAGGGCCTATTTCCCACTACATGCCTTCAATGGTTCTTTCAGACTATGTCTAGACCTCTTCTTTGATGACTTATTGTAAATGAAGCTACGGAGTGCTGAAAAAACTAAGCCTAGAGTTGGCCAACCTTCTGCTCTTGATCTTTAGAGGAATCAAGGTCACAGCTTGCCTTGCCAACCATCAGCTAGCAGGGTTGACTGAGATTTTGGTTCTTTCACAGCTCGAGGGCAGCAGGTTGCTGGCAGCTGCTGCAATTCCAGCATTGCTATGGCCCTGATTTCCCTTATCTTTCAACTTCCACCAAGCCAAGATGATGATGTCTAATAGCCATCTCATCAGTTATTGAAAATCGTTTGTGTTTGTCTGTTCTTTTAAGTTTTAAAGGAAAGGAATTTGAAGTAGCATCTGAAATCATTAGCAAGCAGAGTAGGTGGTTTGTCTGATCTCCGAGTTTCTTTGTTAGGAAGAGGATAATGTTGCAACTGCAGAAATGTTGTAATTGGCCAGGAACAGCCCCAGGCATGGAGCAGTCAGAAGCACACACATCACAGAGACATTCACATACCTGCAGTGAGAGATGTGAGAGGCCGGCTCTACCCATTTATCAGAAAAACCTGTCATTTTCTGTGTAATCTGCTGGCTGAAAGTCCGTTTCTTCATATATGAGGAAAGACTGAACAATTTTCTTGTCTATATTCAACTAAAGTCTCTATTATCAGCTGACAAAACTTCAGAAATGCTCCTTAAAGCGGGGGTTCTCCCTAAAAAAAAAAAAATTTCTAGCATGTCATTCAGCATAGTAGCGTGAGCTACAGTATGCCTTTATATATTTTTTTGGCACCGTACTCACTGTTTAATCGCGTAGTAAAGTTTCAGGGGAATGGGCGTTCCTATGCAGAGGGCTCGTGATTGACGGCCGGCTATGACGCGTCACGCTTGACGGAAATAGCCGAAATAGGAGTTTGCTCTTCACGGCGCCTGCGCAGTCAGCTCCGATGTCTGTGCGCAGGCGCCGTATAGCGCCGTGAAGAGCCGAGACCTACTCTGGCTATTTTCGTGAAGCGTGACGTGCCATAGCCGGCCGTCAATCACGAGCCCTCTGCATAGGAACGCCCATTCCCCGCGGGGAGTCTGAAACGTTACTACGCGATTAAACAGTGAGTACGGCGCCAAAAAAATATATAAAGGCATACTGTAGCTCGCGCTACTATGCTGAATGACATGCTAGAAAGTTGTTTTTTAGGGTGAAGCACTGCTTTAAGTTTACTTGTTGTATTGTTAAAAGGGTCAAGATAAAAGGCACAAATATGTTCTTTCTTATTTTCGATACACTAGTAAATGTTATTGTATTATATTTTGTTGTATTTGCATTAAAGGTATAACGCAGTAAAACATAAAAAAAAGCTATTGAGACTTCACACCTGTACTAGATAGTAAGGTACTAAAATTACAACAAAGGGTAATTCCATACACTTCCAGGTGTCAGATGGTACATCTTCTTTGAAAGACAAAGAAACAGGTTCACTTATATTCCCCCTCCCCAGCAGCACATACACCTTACTCCAGGGTTCCAGAGTTTTTCCAGAGGTTGCTAGAGGTTTCTTGAGCAATGAGAAATTTCTGCCTCTCAAATAAGTTCCCCTCTGTCACCATTTATCTTTTTAGCTATCTGTAAGGGTGTATTTCTTCCCAATGACCACAAGTGTAATACCACGTACACACGATCGGTTCATCCGATGAAAACGGACCGATGGATTTTTTCATCAGATATCCGATGAAGCTGACTTTCATCAGTCTTGCCTACACACCATCAGTTAAAAATCCGATTGTGTCCAACGCGGTGACGTAAAACACAACGACGTGCAGAGAAAAATTAAGTTCAATGCTAGTTTTTTTCTATCGTTTTTTTAATCATCAGATAATTTTAAAACAGGTTCTTTTCACCGATGGGAAAAAAAATGATGGGGCCCACACACGATAGGTTGTCTGATGAAAACGGCCTATCGGACTGTTTTCATCAGACGAACTGATCATGTGTACAGGGCATAAGGAACATTCTTTCCACTGACCATTACACTAATGTACAGTCATTTTTAGCCAGCATTTCCTGAGACTGGAAAGTTATTTCAAGGGTTCCGCTGTGTTAAAAAGGTTGAGAAAGGCTGCCTTACGCCCTAATTTCACTCCCTTCTTGATTTGTTTCGTCATAGGGAGCAAAGAGAGATACTTGGTACTAATAACACCCCTTGTTCTGGTGTTTGGTTATTGGCTCAGTACTGTCATATGTGGCTAGGGAGAGAACTCTCAACCCTGTGTAAGCTCCGGGTTATACCTTAGAGCTTACGCAGGTCTACCACTGTTGGCTTTTGGCAACTGAGCTGAACAACAGGGTGTGTGAGGCAACACTTTTGCTATTAGTGAGGGTGGATGTTAAAGCAAACCTTACCCACTTGAAGACCAGGCCTTTTCTGGTACTTTTTGTTTACAGGTTTAAATCTTTATTTTTTGCTAGAAAATTACTTAGGGCTTCTTCAGGGGATGCATTATCTGCTAGGAGTCAAGGCATTCCTGTGGTGATGTACCAAAGACTTAAATATAAGATCTGAGATATTTAAAGATGTTTTCACAAAGATGTTAAACCCGGAGTCATGAGGGTCACTTTTCTCCATTCGTTTACATGTGTGCTCTGTATTAAATCGTTTTAGAAAATCTGCTCACTTGAGTGTTAAAAATATGTTTTTTCTTTCATTGCAGTTAAGGAACAGGAAAATTCAGCAGAGAGGTGAAGTAGCCCCAGAAGTGATCTATTGCGGATTGAAACCTCACTGATGCAGCTCTGCAGAAAATACCATCTGTGGCCAATGTGTGACTGTTGTATTGTGTTCACTACATGTATTGTGTGATCGTGGTCAGAACCCACAGGAACGAAAAAAGCAATTCACTTTAGTGATTCACACTATACATATTGTCAGTTGAAACAGTCCCACCTGAAAGCCAACCTGCCACCTTTAAAGCACTTGGATGGCAATATGTTCTGGAAAAACACTCTTTAATGATGTCAAATTCAATATATATACATATCTATATATATATATATATATGTCTTTACGTCTTTCTTCCAAAGATAATAGTCCACTCCTCTGTCCTCCCTGAATTGTTATTGTTATAACCAAGGGATATGGACTTCTACGGTCAAAAGCATGTTTTGTGGCTCCGGTTGCCTGTTTTGTGAGCTTCCTGCAAGCCTTATGTGGGTCTTCAGGAAAACCGCTCCCTACACTCTGTAATCCTATTCAGATTCCGATTCTGATTCTGATTCATGTAGTTCTGCCAGGCAGGTGTCAACTCTATTTTGTTGTTTATTTTTGCAACTTTCCATGTTACCTGTCTCCAGCCCACTCATTTCACAATAAACCATCATCATGAGTCACCTCTGTCCAGTGAGAAGGCAGGAGACGCAGGAAGCTGCAATGCAGATTTCAAGAAATAGGGGTGTCACCTGGCGGGCAAAAAAGTGCTTAAATTATACTTGCTGGAATTACAAATCAGGTAAACCGGTTAACGTGCACATTTTTCTCTTTTCCTCGTGTTTGCTTTAACCAGCCATACAACAGCAGAAGATCTAAGAAGTCCCTATTCACCATACAGTGGTGGCCAAAAATTAAATGTCTTTCCCCCAGCATATGCATAATAATAATAGTTTTGTCCAGGGTGGATACAAAGGTTTACCCACCTTAATTCACAATCATGAAGTCACCTGGTGATGACAAATGATCCACTGAAGCGTAGCTTCTTGCTAGTTTCTGATTGGTTGCGTCAATGGCCCTTTCTCTATCATCTTTATAAACAGTACAGGGCTGTCACCACCAACATTCCTGCATTGTATATGATGGCATAAAGGGGCCTGTCCACATCCTGAAGCTAGAGAGAAGATGAACAGAACCACGTCTGTCCTAGGACCACAAGTTAGGGAAAGTACTCCCCTGTATTCGATTTTCCTCCTATGCAAGCATGTGCAATGTATGCAATGTATGGGGGTTTTGGGGGCACAGGTAGTTTTTTTGACTAGCTCGGAGTTGTGCTTTAAAGGTTATTACTGAGAAGTTTTGATAAACCTTAAGTCAAGCATTTCAAAGAATTATCATGGACAGTATGCAAAATTTGTATACAATCCAACAGATTTAAAGGATGGATCAAATAGTCTACAGTCTAAAATAAACCTGTTGCAAACCAAGGCAATTCATACTGCATATGTGCTGGAAAGATGCTTTAACAAATATAGCCTTTGGTGAAAACTCCATATGTAGTTAATGAGTATATCCAAAATTATAAATATTTTGTCTACATGCCATATTACAGATTCTCCATAAAATGTAATCATGGACCCACCTCCTGAAGCTCCCTATGGGTCAACGAGGCAGCCTATTGGGTATGAACTGGGGGAAAGAAGGCAGCAGAAAAGCTCAACTCTTATGCCGCGTACACACGAATGGAAATTCCGACTAGAAATCCGTGGATTTTTTTCTGACAGAATGTTGGCTCAAACTTGTGTTGCATACACACAGTCATTCAAATCTTGGAAATTCCGACCGTCAAGAATGGGGAGACATACAAGACGTATGACGAGCCGAGACCAATAAAGTTCAATAGGCAGTTCGGCTCTTCTGCTTAATTCTGAGCATGCATGTTTTTTTGCATGTCGGAATTGCATGCAGACGAGCGGATTTTCCGATAGGAACTTTTTCCTTCGGAAAAATAGAGAACCTGCTTTCAATCTTTTGCTGGCGGAAATTCCGACAGCAAAAGTGCGATGGAGCATACACACGGTCGGAATTTCTGACCAAAAGCTCACGTCGAACTTTTCTTGTCGGAATTTCCGATCGTGTGTACGCGGCATTACAGGAAAAATGTAGTTCTAAGTATAACTTCAGCTGCCCATATATCTGGATTACTTTGATATGGGGTTTTTACTTCTGCTTTTGAATTATTTTGCATATACTCAGTTTAAATTGCTCAGGTTTGTGACACCGGCCACACATATATAATATTTTCATAAATTCTTCCATCTGCAATTATTGCTTTTCAGAGTTGTGCTTTAAATGTTGCCATCTACAATTTTTATAATTTATATGGTCTGCTAAACAAAAAAAAAAAAAAAACCTGCTAGGGAGCAAGGGGTAGAACCTACAACTAATGCACATGCTTGCCAAACATTAACAGTGTGACCATCCCTAAAGCAGTTGGCCGATCCCTTTCACGGTTACAAAGCAAAGTTCCCAAAGTGCTCTGGGCCAGGTTGGAAAGCCTAATCAATATATAGGCAAATTTAACCCCTTACTGCTAGAGACTTTTGTATACTGTAACCTCTACAGACCCTCATAAGCAGTAAAGGGGTTAAACAGACATACAATTTAAATGTGGCATGTTTCTCTGACATTGCATGGGATGTCTGTAACAGAGAAATGCTTTTCTATATTACAATTTTGTTGGGTAGTCTGGGGTTGGAATACAGAAGTATGCAACACAAAAAGTTTACTCTGCCCAAACAAAAAGGGAATGATTATACTTTAATCAGAAGACGGAACCTTAATGACTTTTTAAAATGATATGCATTGTATCCAGTTCTTCGGTTAAAAAACAATCATGTTTTATTTGTGTTTTGCATGTTAAAATTGTTGTAAATTGTGTGTGAATATGCAGAATTCATTTTCTGATTGCGTTATGTGTGTGGATATTATCCCTTTCTTTTTAATATGTATATCATGTATAAAGTAGGTGTGTACTGATCATGCAACACATAAAAAGATCAGGCATGATGGACTTTGTAGGGATTGTTTAATAAAGGAGTTGTCTGTTCACTTAGTAGCCTGGTGAACCCCAGAGTTAAGCCTCGTACACACGATTAGTCCATCCGATGAAAATGTCTGAAGAACAGTTTTCCTAGGTTAACCTATGAAGCTGACTGGTGGTCCGTCGTGCGTACACACCATCAGTTAAATAACCGATCGTGTGAGAACGCGGTGGCGTAAAACACAACGACATGCTGAAAAAAACGAAGTTCAATGCTTCCAAGCATGCGTCCACTTGATTCTGAGCATGCGCGGGTTTTTAACCGATGGTTTTGCATACTAACGATCGGTTTTGACCTATCGGTTACCATCCATAGGTTAAATTTTAAAGCAAGTTGCCATTTTTTTAACCTAAGGTTAAATAACCTATGGAGCCTACACATGATCGATTTGAACTGATGAAAACGGTCCTTCAGACCGTTTTCATCGGTTTAACTTATCGTGTGTACAAGCCTTTACTTTATCCTAAATGTATCTCTCATTTTTGGTTTAGATGCTGGGTGGCCAATCACCATCTATCTTACATCTATCACAGATTCAGATGTGGAAATATCTGCTCCTGGGATCTTAATTCTACACATCAGTACTTACAAGGGGTTCCTACTATACCCTTTACACTTTTTATTAATTCGACATTATAGAGTAGGTAGAGTGGGAAACTTATAGTAGGAATGAAAAGCTATTGTGGGATGGAAAATTAAGCTTGGAACTATGGTGGGGAGATCTCTACTCTGGGGTGTTCTTAAAGTGGTTGTAAAGGTTTTTTCCTTTAATCAACAAACATATTTAGGTAGATTCAGTAAGAGTTAGGCCGGCTTATCAGTAGATAAGCCGACCTAACTCAGAATCTACGCCGACTTATGTTTAAGCGAATGCTCAAACACAGATACGCTTAAACATATCTAAGATACGACGGCTTGCGCCGTCCTATGTTAGATTGCAATATTTTGGATGTCCGCTAGGTGGCGCTTCCATTGCGGTCGGCGTAGAATATGTAAATGAGGAGAAACGCGGATTCACGAACGTACGCCCGGCCGACGCAGTACTTTTACGCAGTTTACGTAAGAGATAGGCCGCGTAAAGTTAGAGCTAGGCCCTATTGGAATAGTAATGTCAAGTATGGCCGCCGTTCCTGCGTCGAAATTCAAATTTTTTACGTTGTTTGCGTAAGTCGTCCGTGAATCGGGATTTACGTAGTTTACGTCCACGTCAAAATCAATAGGCCCGTGCGGCGTACTTAGCCGCAATGCACACTGGGAAATGTAGGCGCCCGGCGCATGCGCAGTACAAAGAAACGTAATAAACGTGAGGTCAAGCGCCATTAACATAAAACACGCCCCCCCCAAACACATTTGAATTAGGCGCCCTTGCACCCGCCAATTTAGGCTACGCCGACGTAACTTAGCAGGCAAGTACATTGTGAATCATGTACTTGCCTCGCTAACTTACGGCGGCGTAGCTTAAATTCCTTAAACTACGCCGCCGCAAAGTTACGCCAGCGTACCTGAATCTACCTAATAATACTTACCTGTTCTGTGCAATAGTATTGCACAGAAATGACCTAAATCTCCTCTTCTGGGGTCCCCTGCTGGCGCTCTTGGCTCCTCCTCTTCTTCTTCATGTGGGCCCATAGCAAGCCACATGCTATGGGGGGCACACATGCAGGCTTGATCCTGTTTAAAGCTGTGTGTTTATTGACACACACAGTGTGGCTCAGCCCCATCTCCTGCTCTCTGCTCACAAAGTTTGATTGACAGCAGCGGGAGTCAATGGTTCTCGCTGATACCTCTGCGAGAAGAGAGGAGAGAATGTAGATGGGCACAGTGCTGAATCAAGATTGTGATTCAACCCACTCAATCGTAGCCACAACAACTGATATATTGTTTTGAAGCATTAAATGAATGAATTCATTCATTAATTATCCCTGCCCTCTTAATACTAATTCAGATAGAAAAGTATGCAACAATATTGATATATATAGTGAATCTTTGTAGAGCTTGTCCTCAATGTCAATATCAGTCATAGGGATAGAAGATCTATTCTTGTGTAAAAGGAGTTCTGTTTGCAAGGACTACTGCATATTGCATCTCCTCCCTGTTTTTTGGCAGAAAGTTTGGAACCTGAAGTGTAAAACTGGCCATACATGGATTGAAATTTGGATGGTTCAGCAGGGACTGGCTTAATTGCAATTCATGTGTGGCTGTTCCCATTGGACAACAGTCAAACGGGTTTGTTGGAAAATATTTCTCAATGAGCAGTTGTAGTGGCTCATCAGTGTATTCTTTTTTTATAAATTCATAATTTTTTACAATTTTCATATTCACATTATAATATTCACATTCTTATATCATCTTATTTTACCAATCTAATGGCGCGTACTCACGACCGTTTTTCGGGTTCTAAAAAATGGTGTTTTTAAGGGTCTAGGAAAAATGACATTTTCTTTCAACCCTATCATTAAAACGGCCTTGCCTACACACGATCGTGGGAAAAAAAATGCTCTAGCAAAGCGCGGTGACGTACAACACGTACGATGGCACTATAAAGGGGAAGTTGCATTCGGATGCCCCCCTTTGGGCTGCTTTTGCTAAATTTCGTGTTAGTATAAGGACATTTAAAAACAAAATGGAAGGATGAGGTAAGTGAAGGAGGGCTGCACTAAGGTAAAGGAAGCTATTTAGGGGGAAAAAAAATACATTTACAACCCCTTTAAGCAATACCCTTATTTGGTTTATTCAAACTTTTAAAGAAATGCGTTACTTTTTAATCAGGTGTATTGGGAAAGGATGCATTTTTAACTAGAGACAGATATTGGGTGTCAAAAAATCTTTTCATCAAAGTAGACAGGATTTAATTGCTAGATCTTATCTCCTCATTCATCGGCTATGTGTTGTGTAAGCTTTTTCTCTGTTTTTGTTTTATTTTCTTATCTTATTTTGTGCTACTTCACACCCAGCTCCCTGAAACACCAACCCCTGTTGTATCATCCATCTTTATAAGACAGTGCTCATAGAAAACAATCAGAAGTGAAGGATTGTTTGTTTAATTGCCTTCCTATAGGGGAGATTTCCTATCAAGACAGGAAGTGATGTGAAATCTTTTCAACAGAGACAAAAAAAACATACATTTTTTGCAAAGTGTGGAAGGCTTAGAGCTTCCAACAATGTTTATTTCTGTCTGCTCCATCCTGTTCTGATGTCAATTGCATCCCCCATTTCTTGTACTGGCATCATAGGATGAAAGAATAAAGTAAGGCATCCCTAATGAGGTCACAGACAGAAATAAAAACCTGACCAGAATTTTGAACTAACCCCCCCCCCCCTATCTAAAATTAAAAATAAATTGTCTGAAGTCAGGTTTTAATTTTGAATGACTAATGCCGCATACACACGATCGGTCAAACCGATGAGAACGGTCTGATGGACCGTTTTCATCGGACCAAACCGATCGTGTGTAGGCCCCATCGGTTATTTATCCATAGGTTAAAAAAAAGCAATCTTGTTTTAAATTTAACCGATGGATACCTAACCAATAGAAAAAAAACGATTGTTTGTAGGCACGTCCATCGGTTAAAAATCCACACATGCTCAGAATCAAGTCGACGCATGCTTGGAAGCATTGAACTTCATTTTTATCAGCACGTCGTTGTGTTTTACGTCACCGTGTTCTGACACGATCGTTTTTTTAACTGATGGTGTGTAGGCACGACTGATCATCAGTCAGCTTCATCGGTTAACCGATGAAAACGGTCCATCAGACCGTTTTCATCGGATGGACCGATCGTGTGTACAGGGCATAATAGTTTTTTCACTTAAAATTTTTTTTTGCTGCATTGGGTTCTCTTTTGATTATGGATCTCAAAGACCTCCAAATTTAAAAAATTCTATCTATCTACCTATCTATCTATCTATCTATCTATCTATCTATCTATCTATCTATCTATCTATCTTCTAGTAGAGAAAATTGAGTACTGTCCGTGATACTTTTTTTTATTTGCACTAACATACAATTTTTCAGGACAAGCTTTCGGGGTGTTTGGACCTTGAAGAAGGGGAAACACCCCAAAAGCTTGTCCTGAAAAATTGTATGTTAGTGCAAATAAAAAAAAGTATCACGAACAATACTCAATTTTCTCTGTCACAATTGTACTAATACGGCTACAATCACGTCAAGTATCTTCTAGTAGAATTTCTGTTTGATCGTAATTGTAGTCAAAATTACACCAGAACTCCCAATAGTGGTCACTAACCACCACTCCACAGTGCCGTGTGAATAAATATGGCATGTAATATCCTCTACCTTTAGGCCTTGGTGTCAATATGCCACATTTTTTTCTCATGGCAGGGTTAATGTATCTCCTATTGTTCTGAGGCCCCGTACACACGACCAGTTTCCTTGGCAGAATTCAGCTTCCGACCAAGTTTCTGGCTGAATTCTGCCGAGAAACCCGGCCGTGTGTACACTTTCGGCCGAGGAAGCCGACGAGGAGCTCGGCGAGGAAATAGAGAACATGTTCTCTATTTCCTCGTTGTTCTATGGGAGCTCTCGGCCCGCCGAGCTCCTCGGCGGCTTCATGGCTGAACTGGCCGAGGAACTCGATGTGTTTGGCACGTCGAGTTCCTCGGCCGTGTGTACGGGGCCTGAGAGTTAGGCCTCGTACACACGATAGGTTAACCAGAGGACAACAGTCTGATGGACCATTTTCATCGGTCAAAACCGATCGTGTGTGGGCCCCATAAGTTATTTAACCATCGGTTAAAAAAAAGCCAACTTACTTTAAATTTAACCGATGGATTCCTAACCGGTAGGACAAAACCGATTGTTAGTACGCACGACCATCGGTTAAAAATCCATGCATGCTCAGAATCAAGTCGACGCATGCTTGGAAGCATTGAACTTCGTTTTTTTCAGAACGTCGTTGTGTTTTACGTCACCGCGTTCAGATGGACTGATCGTGTGTATGCAGCATAAGGGATCTTTCATTGTTCACTGGAGAAAATAATATTAAATCTTCTAACACCTTTCTTTCTTTCATATTGCTTATATTACGTTGCTTTACATTACATTATATTTGCAAAAAAACATCAAGTTATCTCAATATAATGACAAAAGGCTCATAAAAAATCTACATATAGAGGGAAAGAGAAGTGTATGATAGATTGTAGAAGGCAGCAGATCAGTACACACTGAACAGTGTCCAAATACTTAAAGAAAAACTCCACTTTAGATGGGGAAAGTAGTGAGCCAATCAAATGAGATTTTCTGGGCTCTACTGTACACATACTGTATAGTATATATAAAATCTCTGGCGTTGCTATGGGAAGGGACATTTTCATTTTTGAAGAGTTATAGTTGGACTTAAATGGAATGGTCATTTTTAATGGTATTTCAATCCTATTTAACATTGTTGAATTTTTTAATGAAAGTGGAGTTTTCCTTTAAATGCGTGAGTGTGTGTATGGAGATGTATGTGTGTATATATATATATATATATATATATATATATATATATATATATATGTATATATATATTTGTATTTAATTTACCCAAAGACTCCTAATCCTACACATGTTCCCGTTAAGTTCCCCTCACTTGGCTAGCTGAGAAATCCCTGGCTATGTATGGGAGCATCTTATATGTTTTTTTTAATTAACAGAGCTATCAGTATTATTAGTGATCATATAAAATCATATATGTATTTATGATAAATAATGTGTACTTCATTTTTCATTCCTAACCGAAGAATGTAATGCCAAGGTGTAAATGAAAAAGCTATTTATAATGATGTGTCCTTTTCATTATCGTGTGCATATTGTGAAGGTATCAGATATATTTATATTTATTTTAGCATATGACAAGCGTTGCACTTTCATACAGATGACAATTACTTGGAACAACTTGTTGTCCCATAGGGGGCCCAATGTCATCCCCCCCACTTTACAACCAGGTTTTTACGTTAACTCTGCAATTTAAAATACTTGAACTAGATTGAGACATTATTTGAGTTTTGAGATATGTTAGGTATATCATGGGCAGATTCAATTGTACAGTTAATTAATTTATATGTATGTGCCAATTTTCACTCTTGCACAACTTTAGGGCATTTTTTTCCTGATGATTAATGGTGCAAGACTGTATCAAATTTTCGGCAAACGTCCCATTTAAAGAAAAAAAAATATTTTCTGATATGCTGAATGATGTTATGTAATATAGATGCTAAATCTTGGGGCTTATAATAAACACTGTGAACTAGGAATCTTCATTGTAACTTTTTTTAATTTATTATATCATTTTGGGGATTTTTAAATTTTTTTGGTTTAAGTAATTTGTTATGACTCCTGTGAATTTTACTTACGGTACATTAGTATTTTATGAGAAATCAGAATGCAGAGATTCCAAAAACATATTTTGTTTTATTTAAAATAAGCAGTGTTTATTAATGAACGATTAAATGCCCAAAGCCTGTAAAAAGAAAAAAATATATGTTTTTTTTTTTTTTTTCCGTGTGAGGTGATGTTTGGATGTTTTTCTGCTGCACCGTGAGTAAGTTTTCCCTGTCCCCAGGAACTCTTCACCCTTGTTTGATAGTGCTTCTCGTTCTGACTTTTAAAGTGGCATGTTCTGGATCGTAATATAGACCTGTGAATACGGAAATTGATATGAAAACCTTAAGAAATTAACAATGGGCACGAAAAAATAAATGACTGTGTAATTCAATGTTTAGTGCGTATAGTTATAGATATGGATAGAGATCATTTCATCCATTTGCGTGTAAAAGATTATCTTGTGTCAGCTTGTTTATACAATATTTATTCAATAAATGTTGATTTCTTAAGGAGTTTTTTTTGTGTGTGATATTTTGGTGTTCTTGAGTTACAATAGTGGTAGAGGGCTGGTTGAAGTGTGGTTGAAATTAGAAAAAATAATCAGATGATTACTAATGTGTGGTAGCTTTCTAATGGGCAGTAAGGACTCGTACAGACGACCGGATCTATCCGCTGGGATTGATCCGCGGATTAGTTCCAGCAGATAGATCCGGCCGTGTGTACGTCCGAGCGGACATTTCCCGGCGGATAAAAATCCAGCCAACGGATTCCCAGCGGATAAAAATTTCTTAGCATGCTAAGAAATCTATCCGCTGGAATCCAGTCCAGCGGACTGATCCGGTCGTCTGTACAGACTCACCGGATGTATTCCGCGCGGATTTCGATCTGACGGTGTGTACAGCCATCAGATCCAAATCCGCCAGAGGATTTATCCGCTGGAAACGGTCCGGCGGACCGTTTCCAGCGGATATCCTCTCGTGTGTACGGGGCCTTAGGCTCCAACATTGTCCCTGGGAAGGTGAATTTATGTGAAGTGAAAGGATGAGCGTATCAAGCCAAGGGGATAGTCCTGATACAAATTGTGTTTGTTACGTAAAGGACTCAGGAGTCAGCAAGAGTTATACACAGGGCTTTTTTTTCAGGGGGAACTTGGTGGAACTCAGTTCCACCACCTCTGGCTCAGACCCTTTGGTTTATGCTCACCACAACACAGAAGTCTGGTTTCTGTGTTTACAAGTGACAGCTCTGCTGGTAATGCTGGTAATGCAATCCTGGTATTTAATGCCTCTTTAAGACCCTCCTACTGTTCGTGAAATTTGACTGGCCACACCCACTATTTGATGTGATTTGGAGGGTGTGTGTAGGGGGAGGGGTTTTGTGGGGTCGTGGTTAACTTCCAGCACCTATTGTTTGAGAAAAAAAGCTCTGGTTTTACACAAGAAGGTAAAAAAAAGGGAACCCTTGGGACTTTGAAGGCAGTTGTCAGACCAGAAAAGGAGGTAGAAGAGTATATAAAATCAAATTACTTTATTGTATTATTTAAAAATGTTGATTATTCATCACAAACAAGTGAAGAGAAAACAAGTAATCACACATATTAAATATACAGGGCCAAATCCTCAAAAGAGATACGACGGAGTAACTGCTGTTACTCCGTCGTATCCCTGGTCCTAACTATGGAATTGATCCACAGAATCAGTTTCCCATAGTTAGGACGAAGATCCGACATGTGTAATTGAATTACACTGTCGGATCTTAGGATGCAGTACCGCATCTGCCGCTGGGGGCATTTCGCGTTGAAATGCCGCCTCGGGTATGCAAATTAGGACTTACGGAGATCCACAAAGCTTTTTTCGGCTTCGTTTTTTCTCCGTAAGTTTTATTTTGCAAACGCAAAATTAGGGCTGCTTTTACAAGGTGTAAACTGTTTACACCTTGTAAAAACAGACCTTTCTTGCTAGCGACGCGATTTTTTTTTTATTTGTAATTTTTTTTTTGGCGCCGTATCTTTTTTTTTACCCGACGCAACTTTATTGTCCCGTCGCGATCCACAAAGCCCGACGTAACGTAATTTCGCGCTATGCACGTCGGGATAATGACGTCACGAGCATGCGCAGTACGGCCGGCGCGGGAGCGCGCCTCATTTAAATGGGAATCGCCCCCTGGAGAAGAAGAACGCCTTGCGCCGGCCGGATTTAAGTTACACCGCTCAAAATTTCTAGGTAAGTGCTTTGTGGATCGGGCACTTAGGTAGAAATTTTGCGGCGGTGTAACTTAAATAGGAAAAATTACGTTGCGCCGCTTCTTTGTGGATTACCCCCACAGAGCTTATATTCTGAGGCATACGGTTCGTCTCATAATAGGAGGCCAGACAACAGGCAGTTACACAGAAAATCCCGTTAGATTTCTTCTTCAGGGTATGATCAAAGCAAATTGTATTTTTAATAGTAACATATATATATAATCTCATCATATACAAATGTTTAAGAAAATATACATAGGATCCAACATGACAGTTGGTATAAAAAACAGGTAATGCATACAAAATGTGACTCTATCACATCCTATCCATGAGATGGTTTGTTAGTCCCTTCAGTGTCCCCAATCGCATTTGAGATCTTCAAAATAGATGGTGTGTCATTTGTGCCGGTCAGACAAGGTTCGCAGCACAGAGAGCGTTAAAGTCAGTTTGTTCAGAGGGACGATGCTGCTGCCAAAAAAGGATGCTCACGAGGATCGCAACAAGACGAGACAGCCCTAGTGGTGTGGATAGATAGAAAAACAAAAACAAAAGCAACAAGTCTCTACACTGCACTTGCCTAAAGAGATATGCGTATCAAAGAAACCTGAATAGCAAAGACAAGAACAATATCAAAAGAGTACACACCCCCTGCATTAACTGCACCTGGTGTGTAGGAGTATGCCAATAAAGGGGATGGACCAATGGGGTCTCATATCCAAACCAACACTTAGGACTAGCGTCTCCCTAGCGGTCGCCTGGCTCGCACCGCATCCAGCGTCAATGCGCATGCACTGCTCGATGACGTCAGACGTCGCAGGGCCGCTGACACGCAAGATGACACTGCGTCATGGTCTAATGGAGGGAGACGTGACTGCGCATGTGTGGGCCGACGCTGAAAGATTTAGGTTGACCCTAGCAGGTCACAGCAGCAGCGCCAATGATAAACGGCCACAGGGTGCCGGAGAAAGCTCCTCTTCACTTGTTTGTGATGAATACTATCAAATTTTTTTAATATTATAATAAAATAATTAGATTTTGTAAACTCTTCTACCAACTTTTCTGGTCTGACAACTGCATTCAAAGTCCCGGGGGTTCCTCTTTCTATCTTCCGCATACAGTATATTTTGGGATGTGGCATTCGGTCTCCAGTGCACATACAACCCTCAAGCTTGCCTTTATTTATAGAGTTATACACAAGCCCCCCTTCATCAGGGCTGAACATATGAAATAAAGTACTTCGAGAGCAAAAAAAATGTTTATAATTGGCAGAATTCTTAAAAGTACATTGGGTATAAACTTATAAGCCAATAAGTGCATACATTACCATTGAATTATAGGCTATGTAAAAATTGTATATAAAGGGTAATATATCTGAGTCTATTTAAAATGTATTATTAATCCAAAAGGTAAGGTGGGACTCACAGGCCTTGAAAGGGGAAAACTCAGAGATAAAGTTCCATTTCGACTAAGCATAAGCCAATCTTTTTCAGGACAACAAAGGACAAAAACAAGGGGCCAGATTCTTAAAGAAGATACGGCGGCGTATCTCCTGATACGCCGTCGTGTCTTCGAATCCGGCCGGTCGTATCTATGCGCCTGATTCATAGAATCAGGTTACGCATTGATCTCCCTAAGATCCGACAGGTGTAACTGTGTTACACCGTCGGATCTTAGGCTGCAATTCTAGGCCGGCCGCTAGGTGGCGATTCCATTGCGGTCGGCGTAGAATATGCAAATGACTCGTTACGCCGATTCACGAACGTCCGTTTTGCACGTCGCTGTAAATTTACGTTGTTTCCGTAGAGATAAAGCTGGGCCCTAGGTGGTCTAGCCAATGTTAAGTATGGCCGTCATTCCCCCGTCGAAATTTGAAATTTCACGTTGTTTGCGTAAGTCGTCCGTGAATGGCGCTGGACGCCATTTACGTTAACGTCGAAACCAATGACGTCCTTGCTAATTTAAATGGTCCCCGCCCCATTTGAATTAGGCGGGCTTGCGCCGGACGGCTTTACGCTACGCTACCGCAAGTTTACAGGCAAGTGCTTTGTGAATCAAGCACTTGCGCTGAAAACTTGCGGCGGAGTAACGTAAAGGACATACGTTACGCTGCCGCGCAGCTATGTGAATCTGGCCCAAGGAGTTTGCTCACTGAGCACAAGCGCTATTAGACAACACTTTAAGGCTGGGATCACACTGGAGAATGCAGTGGCTCTCAGCAGGAGTCCAGTGCATCTCTATTCACCATTTCAAGTCCGATTTTTTTTTTTTTTGGGCTGAATTAGGAACTGAATAGGACCAAAATATGCACATGGCTCTAGCTCTGAAGAAGAGGGTACACCCTCGAGACACATCCAATGTTTTTGCACTAAACATCCCACCACTGTTGCTTGCCAGCTGATCTCGCTGGATGATGCAAACCATGGACATTACATTCTATGCTTGAATATGTTACTTGTTTGTGAGTATGCATTTTTATTATGTTTTACACATTAAAGTGTTGCAAAGGTAATGTGCAAGGCTGGTGCACCCTCTACTTTTTTTCCTTTTAGAATCCCTCAGGTATGGCACATACATACTTACATTGGTCCAAGCTGGACCAAGTTAACTATTCAAAAATGCCCATACCTATCCTTCAGCTTTAATTGAACGCTGTGTTTGCTTCAGAGTCCTGGAGCACTAGGCACATTCGTAAAGCACAATGCCGTGAAGCATTTTTTTTTGTTTCCTACAGCAGAACTTTCCACATAAGAACATATATAATGCATTAATAATTATGCTACCAAAATTAGTTTGTGCTGTAAATTACCTCCAGCATTGCTCCTGTTTCTTATTGCTGAAGGCTGCCATTTTGCTGAAGCCCACAGCCCCTGAGGAGAAGTAAATCTTTTGGCTGTTAGCAGACCCGCCTTTACATTTTTGACATAGTGACAAAAAATAGAGGGCAACTGAGCATGTGCAGAGTAGGGTGAGACAGCATATTACTGGATTTTAACCACTTGGTGCCCTCGATTTATCCGAAAGAAGGCTACAGCACAGGCTTAAAATGCCAGGAGGGCATCCACGTATGTCCTCTTGTTCTCAAGCTGTCGGCTTGGGGCACGTGCCTGGCGCGCTCTGTGATCGCAAAGTCTTTGGGACTCGGCTGATCACTGATCAAGTTAAAGGGTCAATCACAGCAGGCACTTTATCGTGTGATCAGCTGTCATCCAATGACAGCTGATTGTGGAAATAAACAGAAGCCGGTTATCGGCTTTTTTTCCTTCAAGCTTTCAGAGAAGAAAGTCGTTAACCAGCTTCTGTTAGAGGGACATCAATCCCCTAAGTGCCCACCAGTGCTGCTAATAAGTGCCCTCCAATGCTGCTAATCAGTGCCCACTAGTGCCATCTATCAGTGCCCATAAGTACTGCCTAATCAGTGCCACCTATCACTGCTCATTACTGCTGCCAATCAGTGCCCATAACTGCCTCATCAGTGTCACTTATCAGTGCTGCCTATTAGTGCCGCCTATCAGTGCCACCTCTCCATGCCATCAGTGCCAGTACCCATCAGTGAAGCCTCATCAGTGCCCACCAGTTCCACCTCATCAGTGCCCATCACTGCCACCTATCAGTGCCCATCGGTGCAGCCTATCAGTGCCACCTAATCAGTGTCCATCAGTGAAGGGGAAAAAATTACCTGTTTGCAAAATTTTATAGCAAAATATGTTAAATGTTTTTTTTTTTTTCAAAAATTTCAGTCTTTTTTTATTTGTTTAGCAAAAAATACCACCAAAAGAAATCTCTATTTGTGTGAAAAAAATTATAAAAATGTCATATGGGTACAGGGTTGCATGAACACGCAACTGTCAGGCCTCGTACACACGACAGAGGAACTCGACGTGCCAAACACATCGAGTTCCTCGTCGAGTTCAGGGATGAAGCCGCCGAGGAGCTCGGCGGGCCGCCTTCTCCCATAGAACAACGAGAAAATAGACATGTTCTCTATTTTCTCGACGAGTTCCTCGGCGGCTCCATCGGGCCAAAAGTGTACAGACGACCGAGTTTCTCGTCAGAATCCGGCTCTGACCGAGTTTCTCGCCGAATTCTGCCGAGAAACTCTGTCGTGTGTACGAGGCCTCATTCAAAGTGTGACAGTGCTGAAAACCTAAAATTAGCCTGGGCAGGAAGGGGGTATAAGTGCCCAGTAAGCAAGTTGTTGAACAGCATAGACTTTATTTTTAATAATAATTTACATTGCTATAGCAGCAAAAGGGGCCAGCCTCATGTAATCTACCAGGACTTAATTTTTTGACTAAAGTTCTACTTTATGACTTGCAGTATGGCCATAGTATCATTAGTATGGTTGCAGTACGGCTTTATAAATTGACTCCTAGATGTCAACTGCCTGTCCTTGCGCACAATTGCACAACAGTATCAAAAATGTATAGTTGTTTATATTCTTCTATAGCGTTCTGTTATACGATCCTGTTATACAACGTGCACTCTCCGAAAAGTACAGAAAGTTGTTAGATAAGGGGGCAAATAGAAATATTTCATAAGTAGGCCTTGTAATTGAAGACCAAGGGCTGGATTCACAAAGATGCGTAACTCGGAATCTAAGCCCGTCGTAAGTTTAAGTGTATGCTCAAACTGACATACACTTAAACCTAGCTAAGATACGACGGCCTGCGCCATCGTATCTTAGGGTGCAATTTTTCCGCTGGCCGCTAGGCGGCGCTTCCGTTGATTTTGGTGTAGAATATATAAATGACTAGATACGCCGATTCACAAACATACGCTTGCCCATCGCAGTAAAGATACGCCGTTTCCGTAAGAGGTACACCGGCGTAAAGATAAAGCTGCCCCCTAGGTGGCCTAGCCAATGTTAAGTATGGCCGTTGTTCCCTCGCCGAAATTTGAAAATTTTACGTCGTTTGCGTAAGTCGTCTGTGAATGGGGCTGGACGTAATTTACGTTCACGTCGAAACCAATATGTCCTTGCGGCGTACTTTGGAGCAATGCACACTGGGATATGTACACGGACGGCACATGCGCCGTTCGTAAAAAACGTCAATCACGTCGGGTCACCAATCATTTACATAAAACACGCCCCCCTCATCCTCATTTGAATTAGGCGCGCTTACGCCGGCCCCATTTACGCTACGCCGCCGTAAGTTAGGAGGCAAGTGCTTTGTGAATACAGCACTTGCCTCTCTGACTTAAGGCGGCGTAGCGTAAATACGATACATTACGCCGCCGTAAAAATGCGCCGATCTACGTGAATCCAGCCCTAAATATCTACATCTTTCATAGCCCTGCATATGACTGGTATGAATGCATTCTCTGCTTCACACAAGCTAATACAACAAGTAGTCCTAATGAGCAAAAAGGTAACATTTCCACCTTGTTCTTCTGCTTTAGGTTACATCCCATCCAACTAATTGGGACAGTTTAAGGCCAAGTCATTTAGAGCTTATGCAATTAGTAAAATAAGTGTGACATGAGCACCCAACTTTCAGAAATTACAATAATCATCTTTTTAAGGATCAAATTCTACAAAGCACCACATATTTCCTTCTAGAGTCCAGCCAGATAATCTATTGTTAACATTCCATTCTAGATTGCTGTTGTATTGTTACAAATTAGAGCCTATTTGTTAAATTCTTAAGATCTTTTTACTTGGATTGTTTTGACAAGCCCCTGACAGCAACAAGCCCTGGAGTACAAATGCCTGCAAGGTGCTCCGCCCGCTCTGAATTTAGAGCTTTCTGCACCCGGAGTATGTTTTTTAGCCTTGAGAATCTTACAATACCTGAACGTTGTCCTTATTGTCATGGGGGCAGATCCACAAAAAGAGTACGCCGGCGTATCTAGTGATACGCCGGTGTACTTTCAAATTTCCAGCGTCGTATCTTTGTTTTGAATCCTCAAAACAAGATACGACGGCATCTGGGTTAGAGCCGACAGGCATACGTCTTCGTACGCCTTCGGATCTTAGATGCAATTCTTCGGCGTCCGCTGTGTGGCGTTCCCATCGTAATCCGCGTCGAGTATGCAAATTAGCTATTTCCGACGATCCACGAACGTACGAGCGGCCGTCGCATTCTTTTACGTCGTTTCTGTTCGGCTTTTTTCGGCGTGTAGTTAAAGCTGCTATTTGGTGGCGTACGCAATGTTAAGTATGGCCGTCGTTCCCGCGTCGAATTTGAAAATATTTTTTTTTGTTTGCGTAAGTCGTCCGTGAATGGGGCTGGACGTAATTTACGTCCACGTCAAAACAATGACGTCCTTGCGACGTCATTTAGCGCAATGCACGGCGTGAAATTTTTGGGACGGCGCATGCGCAGTTCGTTCGGCGCGGGGATGCGATTCATTTAAATGAAACACGCCCCCCTACTCGCCGATTTGAATTAGGTGCTGTTACGCCGCGAGAGATACACTACGCCGCCGTAACTTACGGTGCAAATTCTTTCTGGATTCAAAGCTTTAAAAAGTAAGTTTTACAGCTTTGAATCCATAAAGAATTTGCGCCGTAAGTTACGGCGGCGTAGTTTATCTCTCGCGGCGTAACGGTGCCTAATTCAAATCGGCAAGTAGGGGGCGTGTTTCATTTAAATGAATCGCGTCCCCACGCCGAACGAACTGCACATGCACCGTCCCTAAATATCACATACGCTGCGCCCATGCAATTGTATGTGGATCTGCCCCTTAGTATTTATTGCATTAAGAGTAAAACAAATACATTGTGTAAATCTGGTTATACACCATTAGAACCAAAATTTGTATGAACATTCTATATATACAATAGCTCGACAAATTTCTATTTAAAAGTACAGTAGTTAAAAATTGTGTTTGCTTTCGATTTTTATAGTAAATAGACTTTCCTAACTGACAACCACATACTTTTAGAAATTCATTTGTTAGAGAAAAAATTTCCATTCTGAGCCCTTGAATTTTCTCATCACTGCAGTCAAAAATGAACGTCGATTTGACCCCACTAACCATTAGAGAATTGAACTAATGTTCATAAAACAAATAATTTCGAACTAAGTATTACTAGTGCATACCCAACTTAAATGTTTGGATAGAAGCATGCAGTAAACATTCATAATATATATACATTTACTGTGTATCTATGTATCTACAGTTGCAATAAAAAGTATGTGAACCCTTTTGGAATGATATGTATTTCTGCACAAATTGGTCATAAAATGTGATCTGATCTTCATCTAAGGCCCCGTACACACGACCGAACATGTCCGCTGAAACTGGTCCGCGGACCAGTTTCAGCAGACATGTTCGGTCGTGTGTACGGCCTATCGGACAGGTTTCCAGTGGATAAAAATTTCTTAGCATGCTACGAAACATGTCCGCTGGAAGCCTGTCCGTCGGACATGTTCGGTCGTCTGTACAGACTCACCGTACATGTCCGCTCGGCCGAAAGCCCTCGCATGCGTCGAAGTGATTCGACGCATTCGTGGAAGCGTTGACCTTCCAGGGCCTCGCACATCGCCGCGTCATCGTCGCGTCGACGGCGCTGCCACGTCACCGCGTATCGTGTCCGCGCAGATTTCTGTCAGATGGTGTGTGCAACCATCAGACAGAAATCTCCGAGCGGACATGTCCGCTGAAAACGGTCCGGCGGACCGTTTTCAGCGGACAGTCCGTCCGTGTGTACGAGGCCTAAGTCACAACAATAGACATTCACAGTCTGCTTAAATTAATAACACACAAAGAATTAAATGTTACCATGTTTTTATTGAACACACCATGTAAACATTCACAGTGCAGGTGGAAAAAGTATGTGAACCCCTAGATCAATGACATCTCCAAGAGCTAATTGGAGTGAGGTATCAGCCAACTGGAGTCCAATCAATGAGATGCGATTGGAGGTGTTGGTTACAGCTGCCCTGCCCCATAAAAAACACACACCAGTTCTGGGTTTGCATTTCACAAGAAGCATTGCCTGATGTGAATGATGCCTCCCACAAAAGAACTCTCAGAAGACATACGATTAAGAATTGTTGACTTGCATAAAGCTGCCTATCAGTTCCCATCAGTGCTGCCAATCAGTGCCCATCAGTGCCACCTATCAGTGCTGCCTATCCGTGTCACCTACCAGTGCCTATCAGTGCTACCTATCAGTGCCCATCAGTGCCACCTATTAGTGCTGCCTCATCAGTGGCCACCAGTGCCCCCTCATCAGTGCCCATCAGTGTCACCTTATCGGTGCCCATCAGTGCAGTCCATCAGTGCAGCCTATCAGTGCTCATCAATACAGCCTCATCAACGAAGGAGAAAAAATTACCTATTTCCAAAATTTTATAGGAATTTATGAAAACTGTTTTTTTGCTCTAAATCTAGCACTTTGCACAATGAACTGAAGCAAAGCATTCACCAGATCACACAGAGATTTTACAAGTTAGCTATTGTTCTTGATTGCTTCTTAGGTGTATCCTTTAATGGGGGGATGTTCATCTGAGAATTAAGCTGTGTATATACAACCTAAAGGTGCCAATAAACATTAGATGATAATCTCCTGATTGGTACAAAATTGGTACAACCCCAGAAAATTGAACCCTCTTCACATTTTACTTTTACACCCATTGAAATACTTGCTGCACATTCTGCAATGTAAGTTATTTTAGGGGTTGGTCCGAGGGACATAGTCCCACTGTAATTTAGCTGTCAGACCTGCTATGAAAATGCCCGAGGACAGGAAGTAACAGGTGCAATGCTAATCATGGGAGTAATTCCTAACAATATAATTAACAGATTAGTCATTTCATTTAGTATCAATAAATATTTTCCGGTGTCGTAAAATGTGTGTGACTGAAATTCTTTTCTCATGTCTAGTTCAACCCATAATGATCTGAGTCTGTACAAATATCAAAATGTATATGTTATATTTAGTGCAAGCTAACGCATGTTCATCAAGCTATAGTTTAAAAAAATGGAGTAAAAATAACATTTGAAATATTATAGAAATTTTCAGACTTATTATTATCAAGAAATTAAAGAATAAAAAGGGATTTAAAGTAAATTCTACGCTAAAATATACAGTATTTAACATGTTAATATACACTATATTGCCAAAAGTATTGGGACGCCTGCCTTTACACGCACATAGGCCCGGATTCACAAAGCACTTACGCCGACGTATCTCGAGATACGCCGCGTAAGTGTAAATGTGCGCCGTCGTATCAATGCGCCGCCCACAGAACTAGATACACCTGAAAATAGGCTTCATCCGACGACGTAACTTTCCTATGCCGGCGTATCGTGGGCGCATATTTAAGCTGGACGCCTCATTGCAAATATGCAAATGAGGGAGATACGTCGATTCAGGAACGTAGTTGCGCCCGGCGCATAATATACGCAGTTTGCGTAAGGCTTACGTATAGTTATCCCTCATCTATGAGGCGCAACCCATGCAAAGGTATGGACCAGGGAACAGCCGTCAAAGTTTACGTCATTTACGTAGTAGTACGTGAATAGGGCTGGGCGTAGGTTACGTTCACGTCGTAGGCAGTGATCCGTCGTATCTTAGGGAGCAGTTTCGACGTGATTCTGAGCATGCGCACTGGGTTGCGTCCACGGGACGCCGCATGCGCCGTTCATTTTAAGTACTTGTCTGTCACTCAGGCCATCATTAGCATGGGGTCACGCCTCATTAGCATGGCTCACTCCCACTTCCACCTACGCTGGCTTACGCCCAGGAAGCCCAGCGTATCTTTACCAGCAAGTGGGAGAAAGTGCTTTGTGAATACTGTGCTCGCCGCTCTGCGCTACGTCGGCGTAGCGTATATTTGATACGCTACGCCGGCATAACTATGCGCCAAGGTATGTGAATCCGGGCCATAAACTTTAATGGCATCCCAGTCTTAGTCTGTAGGGTTCAATATTGAGTTGGCCCACCCTTTGCAGCTATAATAACTTCAACTCCTATGGGAAGGCTGTTCACAAGGTTTAGGAGTGTGTCTATGGGATTGTTTGACCATTTTTCCAGAAGAGCATTTGTGAGGTCAGGCACTGACATTGGGTGAGAAGGCCTGGCTCCCAGTCTCTTCTCTAATTCATCCCAAAGGTGTTCTATCGGGTTGAGGTCAGGACCCTGTGCAGGCCAGTCAGGTTCCTCCACCCCAAACTCGCTCATCCATGTCTTTATGGACCTTGCTTTGTGCACTGGTGCGAAGTCATGTTGGAACAGGAAGGGGCCGTCCCCAAACTGTTCCTACAAAGTTGGGAGCATGAAATTGTCCAAAATGTCTTGGTATGCTGATGCCATAGGCCTAATTCACACCTATGCAGGTTGCATTTTGCCTATTGCAGGTGCATTTTTCAATACACGATTTTGATCCATTGAAGTCTATGGAACTAAAAACCAGAAACAAGTCCCTGGCCCTTTCCATTAAATGTACAAATGTGAACTACGGGCCAGATTCACAGAAGAAGTACGCCGGCGTATCTACTGATTCACCGGCGTACTTTCAAATTTGCCGCGTTGTATCTTTAGTTTGAATCCTCAAACCAAGATGCGACAGCTTCTGGCTTCGATCCGACAGGCGTATGGCTTCGTACGCCTTCGGATCGTAGGTGCAATACTTTGGCGCCCGCTGGGTGGAGTTTGCGTCGTTTTCCTCGTCGGGTATGCTAATTAGCTTTTTCCGTCGATCCACGAAGGTACGCGCGGCCGTCGCATTCTCTTACGTCGTCGCTAGTCGGCTTTTCCCGGCGTATAGTTAAAGGTGCTATTTTGTGGCGTATAGATAGACTTGCCATGTTAAAGTATGGCCGTCGTTCCCGCGTCTAATTTAAAAAAAAAAATTTGCGTAAGTCGTCCGTGAATAGGAAAGGACGTAACTCACGTCGAAGCTCAAAAAATTACGTTGGTGCGACGTCATTTCGCGCAAAGCACGGCGGGAAATTTCAATACGGAGCATGCACAGTTCAATCGGCGCGGGGACACGCTTCATTTAAATGAATCACGCCCCCTACCCGCCCAATTTTAAATACGCGCCGAGAAATACACTACGCCGCCGTAACTTACGGTGCGAAATCTTCCTGGATTAGACTAAGAGCCAGGTAAGATACGGCGGCGTAGCGTATCTCTGATACGCTGCGCAAGGGCAATTCTATGTGAATCTGACCCTACATCTCCAGAAAACCACGTTAAATGTCTTTGCAAAATTGAAAACGCACACAAAAATAGGTGTGACCCAGGCCTTAAAAGTACCCTTCACTGGACTAAGGGGCCAAGCCCAACCCCTGAAAAACAACCCCACACCATAATCCCCCTCCACCAAATGGCGGGCCAACTCAATAATGAGCCCTACAAATTGCTAATATAATTTAGTTTAAAATGTAATTTTAAAATCTGCAGCTTTAATTATAATTATGGCGGTTTAGCTAACGATGATATTCAGTTTAGATGTACTTTAAAACTTCAACGGCGATGCTCCTGTGCATCAACATTTAGCCCCGAGGTTCACTTTCAGGGAAAGTTGTGTACACGCATGTGCAGGTCAACACCAATTGACAAAATTATTGCCATTCACATGGACACAGTTGCATACAGCCGTTCATTTTTATGTTCAGCTGTACCTGTGAGCCCCCCACCCTCCCCCCATGCTTCTAAAACTCCATGTGAAGCTTTAGGCCGGATTCACACTTGTGCTGTGCGAATTTCAGCTCTCTTATCTCTGCAGAGAGATAAGAGAACTGTTCAGCAGATCAGCTCCGTTTTAGATGTGGATTTGGAGATCTGGGAGAGGGGAGAAGTGTATTGAGCTGAATGAGAGAAATCCTGAAGAGAAATTAACACATCTGCGAATCAGATGCGTGCCCATAGAAGATAATGGGCCTGATTTCCCACCTGAGCCGAGCCGCACCGCAATGCCTAGAAAACGCACACGTTTTTTCGGCAATGCGCAGTGCGAATGCATGGCACATATGTGAACCAGCCTCATTGAAATCAATGTATTTTATAATGTTATGCGAATTGGATGCGGTTTAAGCCGCAACCAATTTGCATAGGTGTGAACCTGGCCTTAAAGTCAAGGCTTCTATTTTTGTAAACCAATTTCCAGTGCAAAGTTGATCCAACTTTACACTCAATGGACCAAAGTTGCATCAAAAGTCGCACCAAAGTAGTGCAGGCACCTTTTCAAAATTGCTGCGTCGTACCAATATGGACAGGTACCTTTGAAAAGAATGGCTGCAACTTGTCATGCTACTTGCCACGTCCAAAGTCACATGACCAGTCTCACAAGTGTGAATGTATTCTAATAGTTAATACTTGTGGATACATTGTAACCTTAGATAAATGGCACAACAGCCATTTATCTGAACTGTGTCACAGACCGTGTGACATAGTTCACAGCCAATAGCATCGCCCCCGTCACACTGACCCTCCTTTCAGTGTCCAGTATGGTCCCGGCTCAACTTCTAATTGGTGGGATCGCTTGAGGGGGGCTGGGTGTCTGCTGTGCCTCATCAAGCTGCAGGACCACCCCCTTGCATGTGGCATATCTCTTGCTTACTGAAGATGAGAGCGGCGCAGTGGTAAACAGGGGGACACTTGAGGCATGTACCCATGCCTGCCACTAGAAAAGCTACAGCCACAGTGAGTCCTATAGAAAGCTGTCTGCTGACTGTGCCGAGGCCGACTCCTCAGTGTCACTGCCATGTACTCAGTACTCTGTGTGTCTATCCACCACTGTCCTGTCCCAGTGTCTTCCCTCCCAGCAACCCGGAACAGCCCAGCTCTGATCATAGCCCCCCCTTCACCAACTCTGCTCACCCCCCTTTTCTCCATCCCCCCAACTCTGCTCACCCCTTCTTCTCCATTGAACTTCTTTTTCTTGCCTCATCGTAGTGTTGTACGTCACCGTATTCTTAACGCTCGAAAGTTCAGAGAACTTTTGTGTGACCGTGTGTATGCAAGACAAACATGAGCTGAATTCCGTCTGAAAAAACATCCAACTTTTTTCAGACGGAAATTCTGCTTGTGTGTACAGGGCATTAGGCGACTGTTCATATGGGAAGTCGTTAGGTGTATGGGGTTTCCACCTTCACCAAACCATTGCACCTTCCAGATATACAGTATATCAGATAAACACTTTTGGATATGGTATGTCTGGACAGTAAGTATCAAGGAGTTATCTACCAGGATATCTCAAATGGTTCACCGAGACAGTCAGTTGGTACACTCCAGTTCACATTATTTATACTCTGTGACCATAAGCAATTCCATGGGCTGCTTGCATGGGCGTCCGAAGGTAGGGGAAGGGGGGGGCAATTGCCACCCCCTGGAATCGTCAAGAAGGTGTTGCAGTTGCCAGCTACAGTGTCCAACGTGGCCACCATGGACTTTTTCTGAGTCTTCCGACTGCTCTCTTCTGACACATCTGACGTCCCTTCCTCACCCCTGGCCTGATCATCGGATGAGATAGCTTGGCTGCTCGGCCCTCTGCTCAGCAGCTCGGCTGTTCCGCCGCTCCTCTTTAGTGATTGGCTGCCTGCCTGTGTACATGTTGTGTAGATCTGGCCGCTGCCACCCACTCAGTGCAGTCAATGGCCAAGCCGTCGAGTGATACACTGCCAGTGCCTACTCATCATCACATCACAGAAAATCCTGACCTGAAGTTAGTGCCAAATACAGTTGCAAGCAACAGAAGAAGAACCACAGGTAAGAACATTTGGGAGGAGCATTTTGATTTATATATTGCTGGAAAGTAACTTCCAATACAAAGTGAAGCTGAATTACTGGAAAGATAATTCAACGTCACTTTGTATTGGAAATTACTCAGGCCAGGCGTACCATGCCAATATAAATATAGCCTAGACAGGGGTGTCAAACATTATGATTGCCCTCAAAAGGGCCGGGTGTATCTGTAATATTAGATGTACAGCGCATCCCCTCCCTTTACATTAGATGTCAAGAGCCACTCCACCATCAGAAGTTGAGTCCCGCACTCTCCCTTACATCACAGTGCAACCCCTCTTTCCTTATGCTGCTGCTGGAAAGAAGCTGGATGCATTTCTTGAAAGCAGAAAGTAAGGATCTGGAGTAGGACTAAAGGAAGGCTGGAGCTCTCCTGCAGCTGCAGGAGAGGTGCGAGGGCCACATAAAATGGCCTGGAGGGCCGGGATGGGCCCACGGGCCTTATATTTGACACCTGTGGCCTAGAGAATGTACATCTTTTTATATTGCATGGGTGACCTTAAAATGATGCCCCCACTGAAAAAAGTTCTGCAGACGCCCATGGCTGCATGACGGAAGCCCGTTTGTAACGGCTCTGGTGAACGGGAGTGAACCACAACTGCGGCTAGCAAAGATTTCAATGCATGTGCCTATGTTATGTGAGATTTCAGTACTGAGCCCCGGGCTCCAAACAAACAGGAGTTTGGGGGTTCTCTACATCATCTCTCTCTCACATAAAGGAAGGCGTTGAGCTACTAGGGGAGGACAAATTACAACATGCGACCAAACCGTAGCGTCAAAAGAATATGATGCATGTGAAGATTCCTATGCAGTTCTGTATGCAAGTGATTATCAGTATCGGACCCCAGGCGTCACTCCAATCAGGGAACAGGAGTTTGGGGGTTCTCTACATCATATCACTTTAACATAGAGACGTTAAACAAGTTATAACTTATGTCAAGCTCGTAGTAACTAAGCAAGGTGTTGGCAACTGGTAGTTGCGTAAGAGAAGCAAATACAGCTCAGGTAATTTGAGAGTGTATCTCCCTTTAAGATACTCCACAGTAAGCAGCCAAGAATACAACAGACAATCTCAAGGTGTATGGTAGTACATAGTAAGCCAGAGTTGATTACGGCAATTGATGAGAATCAATACAGGTAGCAGATGATTGTGAAGCACTACAAGTGAAACAATGGCTACTTATCCGTTTGCAGAGGAAGTCTTGTTGTAGTTCAGCAGCAATGGGATTCTGTGGTGTAGGGATCCAAGAAGGAAGGTATCTTTAGGGTGTCCGCAGCAACAACAGTGAGGTTGATAGCGCAGATGTAGGAATGGGATGGTTTCCAGCCTGGGACAGATGGTACCTGTAGTTCCTTGCAGCCAGGCCGGCTACGGCCGACAATAATAGAACCCCGTTTGTATGGACTCTGAATGCCTTTATAGTCAGCTAACAGGTGCAGTGCATAAGCACTGATACGAGGCAGGGCAGCGGTGATGTGCGGCGCACTTCTGCGTTCCAGGCTGTAATGCACGCGGTGCCGGGCGATGACGTCATGGCGCGGACGCCGTATGCGTTCCAGCGTGGAACGCATTACGGCGCCGAGAGCGCCCGTTACAGTACCCCCCTCTTAAGGGATACCCTCCTGGGGATCTCAATAAGTGAAGGCATACAAGGTAATGGGCTTATCGCAGTAAGAACATTTCTTATATACTTTCTGTAAAAATTAGCGAAGCCCAAAAAAAAGTTTATATCGCCTTTTGGAAAAAATAACAAAGGCAAGGAAAAGATAATGGTCTGTTCAAAGACACAATTTCTGGAGCTTGGCGTAGAGGAAGTGAGCTCTGAGTCTTGCAAGTAGTCATCCGGCATATTTCCGATGTTGCAAAAGTTCAACTGAGCAATTATTTATGTCATCTAGCCACACCACTACGCACATGTCCAGAAGCTCTCTTAAGGAATCATTCGGAAGGCTTTGAACGACCGCTGGAGCGTTGCACAGTCCCAATGTCCATTTTTTCTTCAAAAGGGGACAGACTCACGTTTTGAGGTGTAGGGACAGGTGCTGTGGAACTTGATGAATGTTCAGCTCGTCTCTCTCTTAGCCTACGATCTATTGTGATAGCATTAAGAGATTGAGGGAGATCTGCTCTAGCCAACTCATCCTTGAGTGGTTCAAAAAGGCCGAGACGGAAATGGTTACGGAGTGTAACATCATTCCACTCAGTCTCAATGGCCCATCTCTGAAATTCCGCTATGAAGTCCTCAACAGGTCCTGTACCTTGTTTGAGATTCCGAATAGCATTTTCCGCAGTGAGTTGCTTGTTGAAGTCATCATAAAGCAAGGACATAGTTGCCAAAAATTGTGGATATGAATTTAGGATTGGATCCTCTTTTTCTAGGTAGGTATTTGCCCAAGCACGTGGTTCTCCACGTAAATAGGATATGAGGGTAAGCGCCTTAATCCTGTCATTGGGGAAGGAGCGAGGGCATAATTCAAACATTAATTTACATGCATTAATGAATTCCCTGTAGGTCTTTTGATCACCAGTATAAGGTGCAGGTGGATTGACCTTAGGTTCAGGGGGAAAAGGAGGCACATTTGGATTTTGCGCAACTAATTCTTGCAGTGTTTGGTTCTCCAACTGCAGAGTATGTACAGTTTGAGCAAGTGTGCCTATCTTTTGAGTAAGGGCGACCACAAGGTTGGCAAGTTCCGCTGGGTTCATTTTTTAAGGTTCTATTATTCTGTAACGGCTCTGGTGATCGGGAGTGAACCAAAACTGCGGCTAGCAAGGATTTCAATGCACTTCTCTATGTGAGAATTCAGTATTGAACCCCAGGCGTCACTCCACACAAACAGGAGTTCGGAGGTTCTCTACATCATCTCTCTCTCACATATAGGAATGTGTTGAGCTACTAGGTCTGGTCGCATGTTGTAATGCGATCACCCCTAGTAGCTCAACGCATTCCTATATGTGTGAGAGAGATATGATGTAGAGAACCCCCAAATTCCTGTTTGTGTGGAGTGACGCCTGGGGTCCAATACTGAATTCTCACATAGAGAAGTGCATTGAAATCTTTGCTAGCCGCAGTTGTGGTTCACTCCTGTTCACCAGAGCTGTTACACCTGTCCAAAAAAAGTGTAAAAGGTTAAGCTGTGTTTGAATAGCCAGTCATGTGCTAGCAAAAATCGAATTTCTTTAATATCCCTTGTACATAATTGGGTTTCAAAGTGAATACACCTTAATCTTAAAGCGGTGGTTCACCCTCCTTAACATCATTATACCATTACATTCGGCATCGTAGCGCGAGCTACGGTATGCCGGTCTTAAATTTTTAATCCCCGTACTCACTGTGCTATCGATCATTGAAGATTCCGACTCCCGCGGGGAATGGGCGTGCCTATGGAGAGGGAGGATGATTGACGGCCGGCTCTGGCACGTCACGCTCCCCGAAGACAGCCGGAGTAGGTCTCGGCTCTTCACGGCGCCTGCGCACAGGCTATGCGCAGGCGCCGTGAAGAGCCAAGCCTATTTCGGCTATTTCCGGAGAAGCGTGACGTGCCAGGGCCAGCCGTCAATCACCTTCTCTCACCATAGGAACGCCCATTCCCCGGAATCTTCAATGATCCATAGCACAGTGAGTACGGGGATAAAAAATGTAAGACCGGCATACTGTAGCTCGCGCTACGATGCCGAATGTAATGGTATAATAAAAAAAAAAAAAAAAAAAATTTTAATAGGGTGAACCCCCGCTTTAACTACTAACATCCACTTTTCTAGGGGGTAGCAGTTGGGGGGCAATGATGGGGTTTTACTGCCCCCCCGCAAACCTCACGTGTGAATGAGCCCTTAGAATCTGCCTCTGCCATAGTGACAGGTTCTTAAAGTGGCAGAATGTTTGCTGCACGTTTCAGTAAGTTTTCTGACCCTTGGGGCAAATGCTTGCCTGAATTAGACGCAGGACATTTCCAAAGGGAACTACCACCAGACCATTGTCATTATAGCTTTATTGACTTCCCCAGTGTGTGTCTTTTGCACCACAAGCTATATGTACAGCATTAAAGCAGTCACAATACTTATACAATTGTTGAAAAATCTTGCCCACAATGTTCATTTGAAGTATGGAACAGATTTGTATTACCAGGACATTCAGCATGTAGAACAAATATGTTAAACCTTTGAAGTCTTTATCTCCTGACATGCATTTCATAGATGATAAGTTCCATCCCGTACAGAGTATCTCCCTCTATGTCTGCAGTGTTATGGCTGATTTCCTCTATGGCTTCATCTGCTCAGTTTGTACACTATAAATACAGTAGTGACTCCTGCTGCAGCAATCCGGCATGGCAGATTTAATGTCTCTCCATCCCTTAGGAAGAAGAGTCTACAAGTATGAGAATTTTTAATACGTCGGCAGAAAACCTATGCTGAGTGCAATTAATAAAAATACCATATTGTTATGTTTCTACTTTCAGAAAAGTATAGGTACACTGAATTTAAATATATTGGGCTAGATTCACAGAACACTTACGCTGGTGTATCTACAGATACGTAGCGTAAGTGAACAAATGCGCTGTCGTATCTATGCGCCCTATTCTCTTAACTAGATACGCCTGAATTTGGCCTCCATCTGACCGACGTAAGTCTCCTACGCCGTCGCAACCCATGCAAGGTATGGACGACAGAACAGCCGTCGAATTTTACGTCGTTTATGTAAGTCGTAAGTGAATGGGGCTGTGCGTAGGTGACGTTCACGTCGTTCGCATTGAGCCGTCGTATCTTATGGAGTATATGAGACGTGATTCTGAGCATGCGCGCACATGCGCCGTTCGATCGGCCCTTCATTTACATGGGGTCACGGTAAATTTAAATGTAGCATGCCCACTACCTGCCTACTTTGAATTAGGCGGGCTTACGCCGACGGTATTACGCTACGCCGCCGCAACGTATGGGGCGAGTGCTTTGTGAATACTGCTCTGGGCTCTCTGCGTGCCGTCGGCGTAGCGTATATTTAATACGCTACGCCGGCAAAACTATGCGCCGAGGTACATGAATCTAGCCCACAGTATCTTAAAAGGTTTCTGTTAAAGTGGTAGGAAGCTCTGTTTTACGACTTATACCTATAATAAGGCTTACCTGTAGTCAGGGGCGGACTGACCATTGAGTCACTCAGTAAAACCAGGGACAGTATGTAGAAATCTGTGTTTTTTTTACATCTGTCCCTGATATGTCCGAAACTGACATGCTTTTGATGTGAAAATCCAGAGATTTTAGCTGCCCCGCCTCTGCACTGCCTCCTGGCGTAGTGGCCATCTGTAAGCCCGGGGGCCCCATGAGTTGTCAGTCCGCCCCTGCCTGTAGTTACTGTGAATATCTCATAAATTTGCACTGTTTGGAGATATTCAGAGCATACCGTGTTGGACCTTCAGAGCCTGTGCTGTAAATGGCGGCTCCCGCACCGGAGTGACGTCATCACGCCCCGGCCTAGCACATTGCTATCATACTATGACATGACCTCGCAGGGGCATTTTTTTTTCTTCAACTGCAGTTTACTACCGCTTTAAGCGAACACTCAAGACAAACATCGAAATCTAGAGAAATACAGACGGGCAGTGTTACCTAGGATCTGTAAATCTGTTTAGTCTTGTGTTTAGTCTTGTGATCTAGACACCCACACCAGACAGCACAGCTAAATTCTGCACTCTGAGATCAAACCAGGGCCGTCTTAATGGCATCATGGGCCCCTGGGAAAAGTAATGCTCTGGGGCCCCTACAATGATGACAGTGCAGGTAAACAGACATTAAGTAGGTAGGAGGCAGTCTGCCTCTCTTTTGCATCTATCACTCTCAGTGCCATCATGGGGCCCCCAATTTCAGGGCAGTGTGGGCTCAAGGACCAGCTGTTTTGGGGAAAGTGCAGGGGCCCCCCATGCAGCTGGGGCCCCTGGGCAGTGCCCAGGTGTGCCCTCTCATTAAGACAGCTCTGGACCAAACTACAGCTGAACAACACAGCCCTGTCTTGGACCATCCTAACCTGTGATTGGATGGTGGATCTGTTCTTATCAAACATTTTCCTTTTTGATACCTGTGCACTGCAGTAGATCTTGAAGCCTTTCCAATTCTAAAGACCTTTTTTACATACAGGGCATAAATGGTGAGCACTTTTTATATATACAATGTTTTGTAATTGTATTAATGCATTTGCAACAACACAGTTTGGTACTGTCCGTGATACTTTTTTATTTGCACTAATGGTTACATTTTCTTGATATTTCAAGCAGTACAGAACTTCGACCAGGAAGGTGGGAATTTCCTGAAACTGTTTTACATTGTACCTGCCAGCCTTTTGAGCCATAGCTGGTCCAAGATAATACTTTTCTTTACTGCAGTTCGACCAGGGTCCAATACCCACCTCTGCTTGATGATTGGACAATAACGGAGCAGAAGCACTTATCGTTTTTTCTCCTATACTAGCCATTTTCAACCAGGGTTCCTCAGAGACTGCTAGATGTTACTTGAGCTGTGGCTGATTCACCTTCCATGTGATGGTGCCTGCATAGCTCCAGACATTCTTCATTCTGACCATCTATGTAAGGAACATTCTTCCCACTGACCACCAATGTAAGGGGGAAGGGGTATTCTTCACACTGACAACTAATGTAAAGGGGGCATTCTTGACTGGCCTGCACAGAGTCCTGACCTCAACCCGATAGAACACCTTTGGAATGAGAGTGGCGACATCCAACATCAGTGCCTGACCTCATAACTGCGCTTCTGGAAGAATGGTCAATGGCCATAGACACACTCCTAAACCTTGTGAACAACCTTTTTCAGAACAGTTGAAGCTGTTATAGCTGCAAAGGGTGGGCCAAATTTATATTAAACCCTTCAGACTAAGACTGGGATGCCATTAAAGTTCATGTATGTGTAAAGGCATGTGTCCCAATACTTTTGGTAATATAGTGTACATAGTCATGGTAGCACAACCACCTAGGGAATACAGCCATAGCAATCATGCCTGCACTGTTATACATAAATTGCTTGCATGTTCTTTTAAAGAGACCCTGTCCACAGACCATGTGAATCACCCCAGAAGATCATGTGTTAAAATTCTTTCTTATGTACAGCAGTTATCCAAAAGTCTGCTACTGGGTGCCACCATCTTGGATGTGATGACACAAGTACTCAAGTGACTTTCTATAGCAGGGGTCTCAAACTGGGGGTCCTCCAGCTGTTGTGAAACTACAAGTCCCATCATGCCTCTGCCTGTGGGTGCTTGTAACTGTCAGCCTTGCAATGCCTCATGGGACTTAGTAGTTTTGCAACAGCTGGAGGGCAGCAAGTTCGAGACCCCTGCTCTATAGTATTCCTCTTTGCTCCAATGACGTCCTTGCGGCGTACTTTGGAGCAATGCACACTGGGAAATTCCACGGACGGCGCATGCGCCGTTCCGCAAAAACGTCAATCACGTCGGGTCACAGCAGTTTTACATAAAACACGCCCCCCTGATCCAAATTTGAATTAGGCGGGCTTACGCCGGCCGATTTACGCTATGCCGCCGCAACTTACGGAGCAAGTGCTTTGAGAATACAGCACTTGCCCGTGTAAGTTGCGGAGGCGTAACGTAAATCAGATACGTTACGCATGCCCAAAATTGCACGGAGATACGAGAATCTGGCCCTATGTGTGGAGGTGAAGGGGAGAAAAAGAGGTGGGCCAGTAATTAGGCAATCCCAGAAGAGTAGAGGCAGGGATGTTCCACCCATGAGGACAACTGAGGTGGCACAGTGGGGGATGATCATGCCACTGAGGCTGGAGTGTCCATATTGGACATGCTGGTATAGATGGGTGCCTCCGGCAGTATCTGTCCCCTGCATGGCCCTGAGTAGAGGGCTATCATGTGCAAGTACTGGGGAATTACCTCTTGGGGTAGTCAAATTTTATTGCAAGTTAAAAAAAAAATAGCAGGTGAATAAAGAATAATTTATAAAAAGTAAAAACATTGCAAGCAAGCATTTAAAGGGGTTGTAAAGGTACAATTTTTTCCTAAATATCTTCCTTTACCTTAGTGCAGTCCTCCTTCACTTACCTCATCCTTCCATTTTGCTTTTAAATGTCCTTATTTCGTCTGAGAAATCCTCACTTCCTGTTCTTCTGTCTGTAACTCCACACAGTAATGTGAGGCTTTCTCCCTGGTGTGGAGTGTGGTGCTCGCCCCCTCCCTTGGACTACAGGAGAATCAGAACCCTGAGAAAGGAGAAAGGAGCTGTGTGTTAGTGGGTGTCCTGACTCTCATGTAGTCCAAGGGAGGGGGCGAGCACCACACTCCACACCAGGGAGAAAGCCTTGCATTACTGTGTGGAGTTACAGACAGAAGAACAGGAAGTGAGGATTTCTCAGAAGAAATAAGGACATTTAAAAGCAAAATGGAAGGATGAGGTAGGTGAATGAGGACTGCACTAAGGTAAAGGAAGCTATTTAGGAAAACAAATTGTACCTTTACAACCCCTTTAAAGTACTTACATTTTCCTGAGCTCTTACCTGCAAATTTTGACAGGGTCTCTTAAAGCTTCTGCCTCCTGTAGAAAAATGAAACTTACAACATTGCTCTTAGAAATAAATATTGAGTCCAGTCAGTGAACTGCTGCTTGTACAAGCACTCTTGGAGAAAGTTTCCCTTTAGGTAGTAGACGCCAATGAAGCAGTGCCCCCAGTGGCCTAATGAGGCAATGACTCTTGAAGAACTACATTCATATATAAGGATACAATGTTCTGCTCGCAGTCCCTTCAGGGTTAAGACAAGAGTCCTGTGAGTCAATGTCAGGCCTCAAAAGAAATGTAGTCAATTAAAGAGCAGTCTCATTACTTTTCATTGATGTATGGGATCTTACACAAAAATTAGTGTTTCATGACTCAAGTGCTAACCATAACTAGTTGTGTGCGTTTGATATTCAGGGATAATTGTCTGAACAGGGCATGTGATGACAGCTACAGAACTTCTGTCCGAAGAGCCTCTACTCTGAGAAATTGCTAAAGGTGCCCCTACATGTTTAGAATTCTTAGTGCGGGTTTTTTTCTCCTAATGTAGAATCTGTAGATCAGCATTTAGAGCAATTCTTCCACTTCAGCAAAGACATCCAAAACGAAAAGAAAACCAAAAAGCAGTGTACCTGGGTACCAGCACACATGGGGGGATTCAGTTTACCATGTGTACCACTTTTCTGGCACTATGGCCCCCTTTAAAGGTCCTGCACTAGGTTAAGAAACCCCCGCCGTCTGTTTTGGTAACTTCATCGACATCTGCGGCAGATTCAGGTCGTTTTTAACAGAGCCAATTTACAAAATGGCATTATGGCTGTGCCGGATTAAAAAATAATTACCTCCAGTCTATAGATAATAAAACTTCAGGTAATTAAAACCAAATTTAAGATGGCGTACAGAGACGGGCAGAGTACCTGTCTCTGTATGCTGTGTAGCAAAGCAGCATGTTTGCATGTTGGGTAAAGAAGCATTCCATGCAAAACCTAACAAGTCTTAAAATGCTCCCTCCTTCCTTCAAATACTGATTTTGACTAACCTGTATAAGAAAGATGTATATACCGTATATACTCGGGTATAAGCCGACCCGAATATAAGCCGATGCACCTAATTTTACCACAAAAAAACTGGGAAAACGTATTGACTCGAGTATAAGCCTAGGGTTGTAAATGCAGCAGCTACTGTAAGTGGAAAAGAGGGTCAACAGTGCCCATTCGCAGCCTCACTGTGCCAATTTGCAGCTTCACTGTGCCCATCTGCAGCCTTATGCCGGGTACACACGAGAGGATTTATCTGCGGATACGGTCCGGACCGTTTCCGCGGATAAATCCTCTGAGGATTTTGATCCGATGGAGTGTACATACCATCGGATCGAAATCCGCGCCGAATTCCCATCGCGATGACGTGTCGCGCCGTCGCCGTGATGATGACGTGGCGACATGCGCGACGCTGTCATATAAGAAATTCCACGCATGCGTCGATGCCCCCCTAATCCCCCTAATCCATGCGCCCGCAATGGGTTTTTATTTTTAAGCCCATGATTAGAGCCTGGGGTACTAATTGGCTTCAAAAAGGGTGGGCTCAGGGCGCAGAGCAAATTCATATTTGCTAGTGTCTTCCTGTTTCTCCTCCCGGCCATTAAGAAGCGGTCGTGTGACTCAATTGGCTGGGATTTCTAAGACCCGACATGCCTGACGAAGGGGTCCTGCGTGACTTCGAAATGTTGCAATCTTCTTATGTTGTGATCATGCAATAAATTACCTACTTGGATGCTACCTTTTGTCGATCCGATCCATAGTGTGCTGGCAAATATCTAATTTGTGACTGGAACCAGCATCCAGCTGGTTGTTGCTGCAGCACCTAAGATTTGAGAGCTTATCTGGGAAAGTGTGCGATTGGAATATGAAGTATTAGTATTATCAAGTCCTGATTTGCTGGGGGTAGAAGAGACCCCTGTGACTCGAGAGGGGACACAGGGGGGGAACCTGCCAAATCCGCGACCTGCATGGGGTAAGTGCGAGGCTGGCGGGAGGCCTGGCAGGCGTTGGGCGAGCGAATCAGCGATGGGGGTGGGGGTAAACGGTGATCGATTGAGCGCTGGGGGTGGGGGATGGTTGACTGGCTGGTGGGGGGGTGGAGTGAATGGGTCTTTGGTTCAGTAATTGCTCTGCTGCGCATAAACAGGCACTGCAGCAGGGATAAAGACTGTTTAGGTGATTATTGTCAGCAATCTGCCAACCATCAGTAATATTTACAGCAGCAAGCATAGGAAGATGGCCCTTAATTACTTTTCCCATCGTGATTTTGGACTGTTTGTTCCACTGTCTTTGGGTCAGAGGTTATGCAGCATTAGGGCTAAAAACCTCATACTGTGAGATTGACAAATTCTGCAGCACCCTGATTTGTAGCTTATTTTATTACTATTATTTCTTTTCTGTGCATTGCTTCAATTTGAGATTGATGATACTGCATTTTATGATAATATTGCAATCTTACTGACCATCTCGCTGCTTTTTTATAATATTTCTTTGCTCAAATTGAAAAAAATTGGTGTTAATTTAATATTACTTTTAGTTATCTTCAAACTTAATAATTATGTAAGTTAATTATTTTACGTTTTGATTTTATTATAGTACACCAAGACCTGAGAACCTTATTCTGTGCCCTTTTATTTATAACAGATTTTTGGAGTGACAATAAAAATCTCCTTATACTACAGCTTTCTGTTTTCTCAGTACAGTTTTCTAGAAATAGATATTGTACTTGGATAAACCTATTCTCATTTGGAACAGTTCAATTATACTTGTGGGATGTGACCTACCAAGTCATAAAATCTACCCTGGCTTTACATTTTACTTGTGGCAACACAATCACAGTGACTTCCATTCTTCTTGGAAATCTCTTTTTCTATAATAATGCTCTGTGGCTGATACCTAAGCAGACTACAGACGGAAAGCAGATGAGTGAATAGAAGGTCTTTAAAATGATTATCTCCTGACAATACCCTATTGTGTAAACACTTTCACTTCCCATTACCTGCTCCATTGAAATCTGGAAATACTTTAAAGGGAAACTACAAATGTTTAGGGTTAATTTGTAATATGTATATATACTGTGTATGTATGTATATATATATATATATATATATATATATATATATATATATATATATACAGTACAGACCAAAAGTTTGGACACACCTTCTCATTCAAAGAGTTTTCTTTATTTTCATGACTATGAAAATTGTAGATTCACACTGAAGGCATCAAAACTATGAATTAACACATGTGGAATTATACATAACAAAAAAGTGTGAAACAACTGAAAATATATTTCATAATCTAGGTTCTTCAAAGTAGCCACCTTTTGCAGCAGACACATCTCTAGAACTGTTAGGAGGAGACTGTGTGAATCAGGCCTTCATGGTAGAATATCTGCTAGGAAACCACTGCTAAAGAAAGGCAACAAGCAGAAGAGACTTGTTTGGGGTAAAGAACACAAGGAATGGACATTAGACCAGTGGAAATCTGTGCTTTGGTCGGATGAGTCCAAACTTGAAATCTTTGGTTCCAACCCCCGTGTCTTTGTGCGACGCAGAAAAGGTGAACGGATGGACTCTACATGCCTGGTTCCCACCGTGAAGCATGGAGGAGGAGGTGTGATGGTGTGGGGGTGCTTTGCTGGTGACACTGTTGGGGATTTATTCAAAATTGAAGGCATACTGAATCAGCATGGCTACCACAGCATCTTGCAGCGGCATGCTATTCCATCCTGTTTGCGTTTAGTTGGACCATCATTTATTTTTCAACAGGACAATGACCCCAAACACACCTCCAGGCTGTGTAAGGGCTATTTGACCAAGAAGGAGAGTGATGGGGTGCTGCGCCAGTTGACTACCTCTTGAAGCTCATCAAGAGAATGCCAAGAGTGGGCCAAGCAGTAATCAAAGCAAACGGTGGCTACTTTGAAGAACCTAGAATATGAAATATATTTTCAGTTGTTTCACACTTTTTTGTTATGTATAATTCCACATGTGTTAATTCATAGTTTTGATGCCTTCAGTATGAATCTACAATTTTCATAGTCATGAAAATAAAGAAAACTCTTTGAATGAGGTGTGTCCAAACTTTTGGTCTGTACTGTATATATACAGTATCCCCCTTTAATATCAAATATAAAATTCATACCATACATCACTAAGGATAAGGGTCTGGTGTCGATTGTGGAGGTCCCTGTGCTTTTTTTTTTGGTGATAAGGATCTGATATTGATTTTGACATGTCAAATTGGTGGCAATTGCTGGCAATGGCACCGTCTGAATCGGTGCAACACCGCATTTGTAGCGCTGCACTGATTCCCAAAAGTTTCTGTACTACTTTTGGTGACTTCCATTGACATCTGTGCACCAATCCGCACAGATGTCTCTGAAATCGCCCCCTAAGTCGGGACTGACATGCGGGAATGAAATTGTGCGAGTTCAGCTGAACTCGCACAATTTCATTCCTGCTGTCAGTGTGAACCAGGGCTTAATGTAATTTTTTCTTGTGTACATCCTACAGGTGTGCCACTTCACAGGCAGGTTTAGGTCATCCCTAAGCATGCTATTTAAAAGAGTTTTGTATTTTTAATGTTTCCATTAAATTGTTCACAATTTAAAATTTTCTTTATACATTGTTGAATGAAAACTACCAGTGTATACTGCTACTGTTTTTTTACGTGTTCTTTCTATTGGGACACAATGAAATGATGTTGTATGAAATAATTCACGTGATATATGTGTTTTAACTTGTGTTATTCTTGCTTGCTTTACCTGTGGAATGGTCCACACAGATCTGAAACTGTTGTATATACTTTCATAATAATAAACTTATGCAGGCTTTTTGACTGAATTTTTTACACATGTACTGTACACACACAGTATACTGTATATATTATTTTATTCAATATTTTTATGCGCACTCAATCTTTACAAATAAATATTTACTACATGGCAAGGGATTTCCAGAAATGTGTGAGGGAGCACTGCCTTCTGTGTGATTCAGTTTGTCTGATACCAACTACAGAATAAACCATCCAATATGTTTATAGTTACTGTCATTAGTCATTCACTTGCGTGAGTGGGTTCACATTTCAGTTTGAGCTATGGAGTTCTATAAACAGGTTTTAACATCCAAGAAGCAAACAAAGAGCCTAGAAAAATGTAAAAAGAAGAATATAAAGCTCCATCTGCTGGTTAAAAATGAGAATGCAAAATGTTAATATACACTAGTTTACATTTAAAAGAAAGAGAATATAAAACCACTTTATGATCCCTTTATAGAAATTCAGTCAAGCAATACTCTATTGCTGACCCGGAACAGACATGCAGATACAGACATCTTTGACTTTTCTATGACTTTCCTGTTGCAGGTGAATGACTAAAAGTATTTAAACCAGTAGGTCAGCCTGCCAGCCAGGAAATACCATTTCCAGAGGGAGGTGAGCAATCATATCTTCTATATGTTTCTCATGACAGGTTAACTGTAATGCTGCGTACACACGGTTGGAATTTCCGACAACAAATGTTCGATGTGAGCTTGTGACCGGAAATTCCAAACGTGTGTAGGCTCCATTGGACATTTGCTGTTGCCATTTCAGACAACAAAAAGAGAGCTGATTCTCAAATTTTCCGACAACAAAACTTGTGTACACAATTCCAACGCACAAAATTTCACACATGCTCGAGATCAAGCAGAAAAGCCGCACTGGCTATTTAACATAATTTTTCTCGGCTCGTCGTACGTGTTGTATGTCACTGCGTTCTTGATATTTGAAATTTCCGACAACATTTGTGTGACCGTGTGTATGCAAGACAAGTTTGAGCCAACATCCGTCGGAAAAAAATCCACGGTTTTGTTGTCGGAATGTCCGAACATCTGTATGCGGCATAAGAGTGCATAACACAGGACAATCTCCAAGATTTAGCACAAAGTGGCCTGAGCCTGCCAAGGACAACTCCTTATCTTAGCCGTGGAATGCCTGGATGCAATGTAACTTTGGAAATATGTATATCATAGCTTGAAATGTAAATATATTAACACGAGCAATATGTGTATACTGGGCACTGGTGTTTCAGTAATAGGATTCAGCTCTGGAACAAAGACTAGAGGCTACTGGCGGTTCCTGTGTTGTGGTCTAATTCTTGAACATTTTAGTAACACTTTCCAGTCTGGTTATGATTACTATCACTGAGCTCCATACTTTATGTAAATTGTAATTGTCCATTCAAAAGGCAACCTCCCTCCATTGCATTTTGCACTGGTGGCCACCAGATTAGATTGTGCCTCTAGTAGAGCCATTTTACCTTGTTGACTTTTTGTGCTCCTTATTTAAAGTCTTTCACAGCGGTGGTCTATGTGACAATAAAAAAAAAACCTTTACTTAAGTAGTACGGAGACTACTGTGTGATCTCTACATTTGAAGATGCTAGTCCCTGGCTATCATGCTGATACAATGAATTCAAAACTGTAGAGCAAGTATGTAGGTTAGGGACCTGAGTGTATTCCGAATTTATAACTGCGTTCCTGTTTCCAGTATGTGTTTTAAAAAAAAATTAAGAATTACTACTGAAAAATTGCTAAATCATAGTCTCTAGTCTTATGCCGCGTACACACGATTGGAAAATCCAACAAGAAAACCGTGAATTTTTTTCCGACTGAATTTTGGCTCAAACTTGTGTTGCATACACACGGTCACACAAAATTTCTGACTGTCAAGAACGCAGTGACATACAACACTACAACGAGCCGAGAAAAATGAAGTTCGATGATTCAGAGCATGCGTCGACTTGATTCCGAGCATGCGTGTTTTATTGTGTGTCGGAATTGCATACAGACCATCGGAATTTCCGACTTTTCCCGTCGAAAATTTGAGAACCAGCTCTCAAATTTTTGCTGTTGGAAATTCCGACATAAAAAGTCCGATGGGGCCTATACACGGTCAGAATTTCCGACCAAAAGCTCACATCAAACTTCTCTTGTTGGAAATTCCAATCGCGTGTACGCGGCATAATGGTGTGCAGACAGGGAGGTGTCACCTTAGTACTAGTTCCTGTTTCTCCTTGTGTCCAGTGAAGGACTGGGAATCTTTGGCCTGAGGGTGCAAACATAGCCAACTAGCCCTTTGAGGGTAGAAATAGATTTTTGTGGGTTGAATAACGTGTACCATTAAAAGTATGCCATGGCATTTGGTCACATCACTTCTCAGAACAGCCAAGGAATTTGGTGCCAGAATTTGTGATTGCAATTCTGAACAGAAAACAGGGAGCTATATATGTCACTGACAGTGGGGTTCCGCTATGACTTGCGTCTAAATTATGTTTTTCCACCGGGGGCCACCAGCTCAATATATCAATATATCTTATTAGAAAAGGAAAAAAAACAGGTAAACAGAAAAAGTCACGTTGTGTTATTTCCCACAATTTATTTTCAGTCCCGTAAAATTGATATCTCAGATCTTAGTGGATATTGAAGAGGTAGACCACCTCTAGGAAAACCCTTTTTTTCGGTTTTGATAAAGGGGCTTATACCTTCTGTCAAGTGTTTTTTTATTTTTTTATTGCTGACTATATTTTGATTGGGGAGATTTACCACTTTATTTGTCCTTTACTGAAACAAAAAAGGAGGAAATGCCAAATTTTACAATTATCCCAAAACACGATGTAAGGGGGAAATCTTCTAGCAGGGTTTTATTTTGAGGTACACTAAGAGCGTAATTCCCATCACTTTGTGAGATTTCCACTAACTTGCTGTTGTGCCTCTGGGATAGGAAGTGAAGATAACTTTCCCCAATGGTATATAGACAGCAAAAAATATATATAAATAACCTGGTAAATATTTTAAGCCTTTCTTATTCTATCCACACTATCATAGTGGCCATGGCTTTTTTTCAGGGGGAACTTGGTGGAATTCAGTTCCACCACCTCTGGCTCAGACTCTTGGGGGTGCCTTCTCACCACAATCACTTGTAAACACACAAGTCTAGTTTCTGTGTCTACAAGTGACAGCTCTGCACTCTGTGTGCAACCCCCCCTGAACTCTGCACTCTGTATGTAACCCCCCCTGAACTCTGCACTCTGTATGTAACCCCCCTGAACGCTGCACTCTGTATGTAACCCATCTGAACTCTGCACTCTGTATGTAACCCCCCTGAACGCTGCACTCTGTATGTAACCCATCTGAACTCTGCACTCTGTATGTAACCCACCTGAACTCTGCACTCTGTATGTAATGCAATCTTGGTATTTAATGCCCTTTTAAGACCCTCCTACGGTTCATGAAATTTGACTGACCAAACCCACTATTTGATGTGATTTGGAGGGTGTGTGTGGTTGGAGGGGTTTTGGGGGGGTCGTGGTTGAGTTCCAGCACCTATTTTTTGAGAAAAAAGCCCCGATAGTGGCTATCATACACTTTAAACAACCTGCTGTGGCCATTATGAGGGGTTTCCACTCACTCACTAGATTTTTTATTTTTTTTTAGTTCAAATTATATTATGGAAAATGCAGCAGGAGTAGCTGAAACACCCAGATGGATGAATCCCCCAAAACTCCCAGGTGGACAGGAACCGAGTTTGGAATAACCAATATCCAAGACACACAAAATGTTAGGGGCTTACTAGCCCAACTATAACCAAAATATCACCTTTGATTGGATTGACCTTTGGATCAATAAAATGAAAAATAGAAGAAACCAGACTCTTTTATTTGAATTGCCCACAATATAGTCAGAAAAATCACTTAATAATGGTGTGCACAGAGATTTTCTACATTTGTAATAATTCCAGTCCTTGCCTTCATACCTCCATCGTTCCAAGTTGCAAGGCCCTGGCAGTTTTGAGAAGAGGCAGATGTTTAACCGCAATGATAAATTCAGCAAAGAACACAGGATTAAGGTGTTCTCACCCAGTCACGGCACCTGCACCATCTCGTCAGTGACGTTCTGAGTGGATAATGTCATGGCTTTGCTTGTAGTTAATCATGATCTGTGTAACCACAGGAAAGGAATGACTATACACATTGTCTTGTTATGTACTGTGCTTTTCTCTCTCATAGAAGAATTTCATGACAGAAAGTATATTCCTTATATGGTTAAACCTCATCAAAGCAATTCATTCTATGGATTATTTTTCTATCTATCTATCTATCTATCTATCTATCTATCTATCTATCTATCTATCTATCTATCTATCTATCTATCTATCTATCTATCTATCTATCTATCTATCTATCTATCTATCTATCTATCTATCTATCCTCTTCACCTTTTTCTTTTGCCTCTCCAAGAAACATTTGTCAGTTATATGTAAACATTTGTCAGTTGCAGGATCCTAAATTGACATCCTTGTCTGTGAGGCAAGTGGTTAGCACTTCCACCTAGCAGCACTGCATGTTCATCCTATACCTGTGTGAGTTTCCTCCCACACTCCAAAGACATGCTGGTAGGTTATTTGGTTGAGTATGTATGAATGTGAGTTAGAGACCCTTAGATTGTAAGCTTCTTATGGGCAAGGACTGACGTGAATGGCCAATATATATGTAAATTGACAGCCATATATAAGCACCTGTAATAATATATTTAAAGGAGCCTAAACATTTTTTTACCTTAATGCATTCCTTGCAATAAAATGGTTGTAAACCCTTTACTACCACTTTTACCTACAGGTAGGCCTATAATAATGCTTACCTGTAGGTACCGTGAATATCTCCTAAACCTGCACAGTGACGTCATCGCAGCTCCAGCCAATCACAGCGCCGAAGCCCGCAAACCCAGAAATAACTCTGGGAGACATGTCGCCAGTCACAGCGGTGTGCGGGGACAGCTGCAACAGCTTCGATCTAAGGTAAGTATTTCATAATTAAAGTGGTTGTAAACCCACTTTTTTCACTTTTACCTACAGGTTAGCCTATAATAAGGCTTACCTGTAGGTATAAAGAATATCTCCTAAACCTGTACAGTTTAGGAGATATTCCCCTCGCAATGCGCCGCTGATTGCAGCGGCGCATGCGCAGGGGGGAATCCACGGCGAAATGACCGGCAGCCGCCGGACCTTGCCGAATTTAAATCTCCCGCGCGCACGCATGGGAGTGACGTCATCGCCGCTCCAGCCAATCACATCGCTGGAGCGGCGATACCCGGAAGACACGCCGGAGCAAGATAACATCTCGCTTGGCGTGGACCAGGTAAGTGTTCTTCACCTCGTTCCGAGGTAAGTATTTCATAATCAGCCAGTATGCGGTGCATACTATCTGATTATGCCTTTTGCCTTGCAGGTTTACAAAAAAAAATGTTTATGCGGTTTACAACCGCTTTAACTAGTAGGAGATGCATACTAGCTCATTATGCCTTTGTCTTGCAGGGTTTTTTTCTTTCTGAGTTTACAACCACTTTACAGTAAGATAAAAAATGTTTGGGCATCAAAATCAACCCCAATCCCCCCTCACTTCCGGGTCCCCGCTGGCTTTACTGGGGCTCCGGGAGTCATTGGCTCCCAGTGCTGTCAATCAAAGCCAGTGACGAGGGAGCTGTCTGTGTCAATGAATGCAGCAGCAGGGCTCGGGAGTAAATAAGCATTAGTGCTTCCCATGGGGGCACTGAATAGAGAGGAGGGACCAGGAGCAAAGAGAAGTTTTGCGCCCACTCTGTGCAATTTCCTTGTAAGTATAAAGACATGTTTGTTATTTTTATTTTTTTACTTTAACGTTTAACTGTATCATCACAAACTGAAAATAATATTTAAAGCGGAGGTCCACCCTAAAAAAAAAAAAAAAGGCTCCAAAAAATTTGGAGGAAACTTATACTTACCAGAAATTACTGTTTCTAGGCAGATCGTCCTAATCTGCCACTTCCTATTCCGCGTTGATCTTCTCTCTTCTCCTCCTCGTGTTGCCTCCTGGGAAATGGGGAGCGTTGTCTTCTGGGACCCGTGTGTCCCCCAGGAGACAGCCGCCCATTCACAAAGCGCATGCGCAGTAGGAAATGGGCAGTGATGGCCTGTCTCCCTTAGTGAGGATGGCGACACCGTCACACGATCCAGAGAACGGATCGGCCTCGGGCGGCCGACATCGCGGGCACCCTGGACAGGTAAGTGTGCTTATTAAAAGTCAGCAGCTACAGTGTTTGTAGCTGCTGACTTTTAAATGTTTTTTTTTCTCAGCTGGACCTCCGCTTTAATTCATTTTTAATATTAAACCAAAACTTACCCATCCATCCGTGTCTCCATGCCTTATTTTGTACTGTTTCACACCCCCTAGCATTTTTAGCAATAGACATCTTGAGTAAGGGCAGATGATTTATGTAGCATTTACTTATTGGAACCCATCTGCCCTTAGCTCAGGCATGCTGACAGGAGGGTGTGCTTATCTGAGAAAGACCCTCCTCCCCTCCTCCAGGTAAGAGAAAAACAAAATTGCCCATGAGTATCCTTGGATGTATGAAACCAGGAACCAACTGAAGAAATGGAAAGTTTAAAACAAATACATTTAATATACCTTCCTATCTATTTACTAATGGCAGCAGCATAAGGATTAAAAATGGTTAATGTTGAGAGTTTCGTTTCACTTTAACACGCTATTGATGTTCGGCATCACACGGTTTCTGCCTTTGAAAAAGGTTCATTATTCATCTGCAGTCACGTATCACTTTACAATTCTGGGTAGAATTCCATTTCCGTAATCTTCCTTTGATTCTAATATTATCTACCTTGTATTCTATACATTTATTTTTTACAGAGTTGCATGCAGTTTCAGAGGAAGATCAGGTTATGTAGAAGAAAAGTACATTAAATGGAGAGTCCACCTTAACCACCCGACCTCCGGAAGATTGACCAATCCATTTTTTGCGATATGGCACTGCGTTACATTAACTGACAATTGTGCGGTCGTACAAGCTGTACCTCAATAACATTTTATCCCTTTTTTCCCACATATAGAGCTTTCCTTTGGTGGTATTTGATCACCTCTGCATTTTAAATTTTTTGAGCTATAAACATGCCCAATAAAAAATATAAAAATACAATTTTTTAATCAAGTTAGGCCAATATGTAGAGTAAAACCTTGGTTTGAGAGTAACTTGGTTTGACAGCATTTTGCAAGACAAGCTACATTTTCTAATACATTTTGACTTGATATACAAGCGATGTCTTGATATAAGAGTAGCGACATGTCATAACTGAGTATAAAATAGAAGAGAGGCGCCTCTAAGGCCCCATATACACGAGAGGATTTATCCGCGAATACGGTCCAGCGGACCGTTTCCGCGGATAAATCCTCTCGAGGATTTCAGCAGATTTTAATGCGATGGAGTGTACTCACCATCGCATTGAAATCCGCGCCGAAATCCTCTGGCGATGACGTGTCGCGCCGTCGCCGCGATTATGACGCGGCGACGTGCGCGACGCTGTCATATAAGGAATTCCACGCATGCGTCGAATCATTACGACGCATGCGGGGGATCCCTTCGGACGGATGGATCCGGTGAGTCTATACAGACCAGCGGATCCATCCGTTGGGATGGATTCCAGCAGATAGATTTGTTTGGCATGTCAGCAAATATTCGATCTGCTGGAATCCATCCCAGGGGAGAAATATCCGCGGAAACAGATCCGCTGGAGTGTACACACCATAGGATCTATCCGCTGAAACCCATTTGCTGGGATTTTTCAGCGGATGGATTCTATCGTGTGTATGGGGCCTAAGTGTAGCAATTGATGTCGTCCATTCCACAAGCGTTTACAAGCCTCGCTTTCAGATCGCTCTACGCAGGGTAGTCTTCCCTGTCATGATTGCAGACTGACAGCAGTGAGAGCCGGCGGATGTGGAGGACGGTCTATGTGAACAGCTTTACCCCGGATGCCTGCATACTTAGAGCTGCCTCCATAAGGGGTTGTAGGGGTCACAATCGCAACCCCACCCCTAGCTCCAGGGGGCCCCTGCAGCCTCCCTGTCATGTTATCATATCCTCCACAAAGTCCAGCTCCAGTCTGCCCAAGGGCCCCACAGCCACACTATAGTACTGAGCTTCCACATTGCCTTCCACAGTCCACACCCCTCCGTTCTCATTGGCTGGGGACAAGCTGTGAGCCATTTCCTGAATGGAGAGGAGCACAGGGTGAGAACAGCTCAGGGGCCAGGTTAACTTTTGCATCGGGCCCACAAGCTTCAAGCTACACCTCTGGCTGCTATTTTAATCATCAACCATGTGAGTTGATAAATGTACCTTCATTAAATGTAACCATATTGCTACACCTAGAGGCGCATTCTTCTCTTTTATACTCTGTAGCCATGGGTGTCCGCTGAAATTTTTTCAGAGGGGGCGCTTCGGCAGCGGTGATACACAGTCGCATTTAACCCTCTCTTAAAACACTAACGGGGGTTAAAAGCGCCCCACTAGCGGCCGAATAGCGCAGCTAAAGCAATGGTAAAGCGCCACTTTTTAGTTGTGCTCTACCGATAACGCTGCCAGCTGCCAGTGTGAAATAGCTCTTGAGATAATTCAGCTTCATCCATGCCCATATGAATATAGCCTAGAGAATGTACAGACCCCCATTCAGCACAGATGGAACACCCCTTCAGCACAGACCCCCCCATTCTGCACAGACCCCTCCATTCAGCACAGATGGACCCCCCCTTCAGCACAGATCCTCCCCCCATTCCGCACAAACCCCTCCATTCAGCACAGACCCCCCTCAGCACAAATGTACCCCCTTTACGCACAGACCCCCCTTTAGCACAGATGGACCCAACATTCAGCACAAACCCCCCCTTCAGCACAGACGGACCCCCCTCCCCCATCCCATTCAGTACCTCAGATCAGCCATCAGCGCGGCACAGGCACAGCAGGTTCCCTCCCCCTGTGTACACATAAACACTGGAGGGGGAAGCGGCTTCACTCTGTTCGCTGTGCCTGTGTGACATCTTGGCTGAGACCGCTCAGGCAGCCCGCAGCCGCTAGATTTTTCAACACCTTCTCGATTTTCCAGGGGGGTCAATTGCCCCCCCTTGCCCTATGGAGCGGACACCCATGTCTGTAGCTCCTGCTGGATTTTGCTTCTAATCCCCTTGTGGATGCTTCCATTTGTGGATGGACATTTTATGATTACACAACCCATCACATTGCTATAATCTTTTTATATGGACTATAAACTGAAGGACTATAAAACTACAGTTTTTCTACATCTGCTTGGAGCCCATCTTTATGGTTAGAGGGGGAAATTTGCACAACAAAAGGATTGATCCTGCATGTTTTGTGATAATTATTCCTATGATTCATTTCCTGAGCTATCTCAGTGAGTACACTGCATACAATCATCAGATAACCAGACAAAGCCGACATATGATCATTTTATGGACCGTACCATTGTCAGGTTTGTAGAAATTTAATATACAATGGCCAATGTCTATCTCCAGAGGAGATTAGATGTGATTGGCAAACAGCGGAGGCATCATGTGGCTAATCACTGTAACCTGGTTTAGATAATATGACAATAAGGTAGATGAGGCGACTTTCATGAGCCTTCAGGCATCACAGACAGACGGACAGACAGACAGACGGAGTTGGAGAGATGAGCAGTTTGGGTTTTGTGGTTAACCAGTTGGATAACCTATAAACAAAGGTATTTGAGGACTATACAGGGTGTTCTATTTAATCCTCTCTGATGCACAGGGGGGGGAATAGGATTCTAGTGAACTTCTTTCTCGGAAGTATAGGGTTTTACGTGATGTTCCTGTCTGTATCAGGACTGTAATTAAAAAGATATTGTGCCCAGTGGTTTGAGGACAGAGCCTTGGATTCCGACGCTTCCAGTTCCATAGATTGGCGCACTACACCAAGTCTGCTGGCTGCACAGTGAGTAATTTCCTAATTCTGTCTATTATTCTATTTATTGTCCGTCTCCCTTTTTTATATTATGATATCTCCATCACAAGTGGATTGTTCTGCCCAACTGTAGTTTAGAAGCTGTAAATTCCATTTAATGCTTCCTTGTTAGAATTATGTAATTTATACTATATTCTAATAAGCACACGTTGCTACACGGTTTTCAGATAGTATTACAGTTGTGCAATGAAAGGGAGCCGAGGCATAATGCGTTTTTTTACAACATTTTAACACAAGAAAATGTTTCTTAAAGGGGTTGTAAAGGATTGTTTTCCCCCTAATAGCTTCCTTTACCTCAGTGCAGTCCTCCTTCACGTACCTCATCCTTCCATTTTCTTTTATATGTCCTTATTTCTTCTGAGAAATCCTCACTTCCTGTTATTCTGTCTGTAATTACACACCGTAATGCAAGGCTTTCTCCCTGGTGAGGAGTGTCGTGCTCGCCCCCTCCCTTGGACTCAGATACTCCATCGTATCTCTCAGAGTATCTATGCGACTGATTCATAGAATCAGTTACGCATAGATAGCCAGGATGCAGTACCGCGGCCGCCGCTGGGGGGAGTTTGCGTCGTAAACCAGCGTCGGGTATGCAAATTAGGAGTTACGGCGATCCACGAAGATTTTTCCCGTCGTTACGTCGTCGCAAGTGTTAGATTTCCGTCGCAAAGATAGGGCACCTTTAACCACTTAAGCCCCGGACCAATATGCTGGCTAAAGACCCAAGGTGTTTTTACAGTTCGGGACTGCGTCGCTTTAACAGACAATTGCGCGGTCGTGCGACGTGGCTCCCAAACAAAATTGGCGTCCTTTTTTCCCCACAAATAGAGCTTTCTTTTGGTGGTATTTGATCTCCTCGGCGCTTTTTATTTTTTGCGCTATAAACAAAAATAGAGCGACAATTTTGAAAAAAATGCAATACTTTTTACTTTTTGCTATAATAAATATCCCCCAAAAACATATATAATTTATTTTTTTCCCCTCAGTTTAGGCCGATACGTATTCTTCTACCTATTTTTGGTAAAAAAAATCGCAATAATCGTTTATCGGTTGGTTTGCGCAAAATTTATAGCGTTTACAAAATAGGGGATAGTTTTATTGCATTTTTATTTTTATTTTTTACTACTAATGGCGGCGATCAGCGATTTTTTTCGTGACTGCGACATTATGGCGGACACTTCGGACAATTTTGACACATTTTTGGGACCATTGTCATTTTCACAGCAAAAAATGCATTTAAATTGCATTCTTTATTGTGAAAATGACAGTTGCAGTTTGGGAGTTAACCACAGGGGGCGCTGTAAGAGTTAGGCTTCACTTTGTGAGTGTTTACAACTGTAGGGGGTGTGGCTGTAGGTGTGACGTCATCGATCGTGTCTCCCCTATAAAGGGGATGACGCGATCGATACGCCGCCACAGTGAAGCACGGGGAAGCCGTGTTTACACACGGCTCTCCCCGTTCTTCAGCTCCGGGGACCGATCGCCGCACTCGAGCGGCGATCGGGTCCGCGGGACCCGTGGTGCCGGTCCCGGAGCTTCGGACCGGGTCGCAGGAGCGCGCCGCGGGCGCGCGCCCGCGACCCACGGCTGGGTACAAGTACAGGACGTATATATACGTGCTTGTGCCCAGCCGTGCCATTCTGCCGACGTATATGTGCAGGAGGCGGTCCTTAAGTGGTTAACATGGTGTAAAAGTACTCCACCATGTTAAAGTATGCCCGTCTTTCCCGCGTCGCTTTTTATTTTTTTATTTTTTTTTTATTTTTCCCGGCGTAAGTGCTTTGTTGACGTCACGATTCACAAAACGTTTGCGCGTCGTAATTTCGCACAAAGCACGTCGGTAAATTTGCGACGGGAGCATGCGCAGTACGTCCGGCGCTGGAGCGCGCCTAATTTAAATGGTACCTGCCCCATTTGAATTGGCCCGCCTTGCGCTGGACGGATTTACGATACACCGCCGCAAATTTCCAGGTAAGTGCTTTGTGGATCGGGCACTAAATCTGAAAACCTGCGGCGGTGTAACGTAAACCGGTTACGTTATGCTGCGCCCGTTCTACGTGAATCTGGCCCCATAATCCTTCAATGACAGATTCGACCTTAATTTGGATTTTCGGACGAATGCATTTTTTTTTTTTTTACGAAAAACAGTAACTAAATAAATTTATTTTTCGGACGAAATTACGAAACAAAACATTTCAGTGTGCACATGTCTATTGATTTGAGATCTGGGGACTGTGGAGGCCATTGGAGTACAGTGACCTCATTGTCATTGTCAAGAAACCAGTGGTGAGATGATTGGAGCTTTGTGACATTATCCTGCTGAAGGAAACCTTCTTATTGCTTGAAATTTTAACTGGAGGAAATGGAAAAATAAAATAATGCTGTTGCCCAAAACAAACAATCAAGTTTCATCTTTCATTTACCGTTTCGGAGAATCCGTCTGGTCTCTGTAGGAAAGAGGACTGTTTTTTTCTTCTGAGGTGTATATAAGAGCTCATAGAGTGTTACTTTTAGAATCTTTAAATGTCTCACACATTATTGTTGTTAAATGCTTTCCCTGTGGCAAGTTGTGACAGGCACTTTGGCTATTGCCACCCTTGGAAATTGTCCACATTTGGGATGTCAGGCAATTGAGTGCTGCATTTCAGGTGATTGTGCCTGTTGTTGCTTCATTGACAGATCCGTGCTATTTTCCACTAATTCCAGTGATTTCAGCAATGACCCTTAACACCAAACAGCTCACAGCTTCCTAAAGGGGCCAATTCAAATACCTCGGCAATAAAACGTGTGCTGGGCTCCTCTACTCTGGTTTATTTTCCTATTCAGGAACACACCTGCAGGCTATTCCTGCACACAATAAATACTTCTTGTCTGTAGAACTACACATTAGCGACACAAGATAAAGATATTGGGGATTTATAACTAGAGCCGGAAAGTTTTCTAAAGAAAGGGTAGGCACATGAGCTTGGCTTCCAACAGAGGAGGTTTGGAATTGGATATCAACAGCTTAATGTGCGTGAAAAATTACATTGAATAGGTTATATGTTAGAAAATACATATCCTTCTGCTAAATCTCTCTCTCAGGCCTCGTACACACGACCGAGTTTCTCGGCAAAAACCAGCAAGAACCTTGCTGGGAGATATTTTTTTGCCGAGGAAACTGGTCGTGTGTACATTTTAGTCGAGAAAACTGTCGAGAAACTCGGCGAGCCAAAAAGAGAGCAAGTTCTCTATTTCCTTGACGGGAATGGAGAAAATTGGCTTGTCGAGTTCCTCGACAGCCTAACAAGGAACTCGACGAGGAAAACGATGTGTTTCGCCCCGTCGAGTTTCTCGGTCGTGTGTACGAGGCTTCATTTCAACTCTCTTGTTCCTTTCGCTCTCTCTATACCCACATCCTGTCCTTCTTTCTCCCTCTCCCTTTATAGCCCCCTCTATTTCCCTGTCTCCCTCCCTTTGATCCTCTCTTTTCTTGTCTCTCTTTTTCCATGACTGCTTTCCTCTTTCCACTGTTATGCCGCGTACACACAACCGTTTTTCATGACGAGAAAAATGCCATTTTTTTTAATTGGTCATTAAAAACGATCCTGTGTAGGCTCCAGAGCATTTCTTTTGACGTGAAAAATGGGCATTAAAAATGTTCTCAGCGTTTTTTACGTTGACGTTTTTCACGTCGTGAAAAACGGTCATGTGTAGGCTTTAACGATGGGAAAAAAATGCACATGTTTAGAAGCAAGTTATGAGACGAGAGCACTCAATCTGGTAAAACTAGCATTTGTAATGGAGATAGCACATTTGTCACGCTGTAAGGCCTCATACACACGGGCGAAACACATCGTTTTGCTTGTCGAGTTCCTTGTTAGGCTGTCGAGGAACTCGATAAGCCAATTTTCTCCATTCCCGTCAAGGAAATAGAGAACTTGCTCTCTTTTTGGCTCGACGAGTTCCTCAACAGTTTCCTCGTCGAAAAATGTACATACGACCGGTTTCCTCTGCAAAAAAAAAAAAACAGCAATTTTCTTGCAATTTTTTTGCCGAGAAACTGTGTGTACGAGGCCTGACAGACTGATAAGCGCGAATCGTCTCTCACCAAACTTTTAATAACACGAAATCTGCAAAAGCTGACCAAAGGGTGGCGCCATCCGAATGGAACTTCCCCTTTTATACTGCTGTCGTACGTGTTATACGTCACCACACTTTGCGCAAGCATTTTTTTTTCACGATCGTGTGTATGCAAGGCAGGCTTGACAAGAATCACGTCAAGAAAAACTTCGTTTTTTTTCATGACATTAGGCCTCGTACACGCGCACGGTTTTCTCGGCAAGAAAGCAGCTGGGAGAGGTTTTTGCCGAGAAAACGGTGCGTGTGTATGGTTTCTCGTCGGGTAAACTGCAGAGAATCTCGATGAGAAAAATAGAGAACCTGCTCTCTGTTTTCTCGTCGGGATTCTCGGCAGTGTTTTCCTGCCGAGATAACCGAGTGTGTGTATATGCTAACCTGTCCTCGGTAAGCCCGCGCATGCTCGATGAGACTTTGACGCATGTGCGGTAGCTTACAAGGGCAGGGTAGGGTGTAGCAAGATGGCGGCGACGGCATCGAATGTGACGAGCGCATGGTCGTCGATGACATCACCGCATTCTTGCCATTCAAAAGAACGGCGGTTCTTTTGAATAGCCCGTGTGTACACTCGGCGAGCAAGGTGTTTTTTTTTCTGACGAGATTCCCGGCCGTGTGTACAGGGCTTAAGTCTCTTTTTGTCTCTCCCTGTTTTTTTCTCTCTATCCTGTTGCTTTCCCTCTCCACCCCGCCTTCCCTTTTCCCTGTCTCACTCCCTATCCCCTATTATTCCCTCCTTTTTGTCTCTCACTCCCTCCTTCTCAGTCTCACACTCTATCTCTTTCTTCTTCTGCCCCTCTCTCTCCATCACTGTTTTCTTTCTTTCTTTCTTTCTTTAAAGCGGAGGTCCACCCGAATTTCTTTTTTTAAAAGCCAGCAGCTACAAATACTGCAGCTGCTGACTTTTAATAAATGGACACATACCTGTCCAGCGCGCCCGCAATGTCAGCAGCCGAGGCCGAGCAATCGCTAATTTCTCGGCTGCCCCCGCCGCCATCCTCGGTGAGGGAATAAGGAAGTGAAGCGTTGCGGCTTCACCGCCCGGTTCCCCACTGTGCCCTCACTGGTCTCCGATGTCTCCTGGGACCAGTGTGTTTCCCAGAAGACAGCGGGGCGTGATGTGTAGGGGCATGACTCTATTCCCGGAAGTGGGTGGAAATACCTGTATTATACAGGTATCTTCACCCCCCCCCCAAAGGTGCCAAATGCAACAACGGAGGGAGGGTTCCGAAAAGTGGAGGTTCACTTTTGGTGTGGACCTCCACTTTAACTCATTGCTTCTTTCTTTCACTCTCCTCAATTCCCTTCTCTTCTTGAGTGTCTCTGTCTTTCTTTCCATCCTTCCCTCCCTTCTTTCAATCCTTTCTCTCTATATACTGTATATCTGTGAGTATAATTGTGTGTATGTTATTATCGCTTCTATGGTGGAAAAAAGGAACAAGTCTTTTATTGCATGCCCTCCATGTCTGTTTGTTGACTAAGTGTGGGACAAGTTTTTGGGAGGTCATGATGGTGAGATATGAGCAAGGACGGGGCACTCCCTCATTGCCTGTGGTTGTTGGTGAGCGATCTGTCTATCTGCAGGCACCTGAATGATTAAACAGCAATTCCAGGCAATACGTGAAAGCGATGAGTGTGCTATTGATGCTATCTGAGAAACACTGTGACTGAAATCTGATAAACAAAAAAAATCGACCTGTTGGTCTATAGAGTACCTCACCTAGGTCACTGGGAGTGTATTTCCTTTGCTCTGTAAGTTCCTCTCTCCATCTTTCTCTCTGTTTTATGTATCAGGTTTTTTTTTCACTGTCAGGGCAGTAAGAATGTGGAATTCTCTTCCACAATCGGTGGTGTCAACAGGAAGTATTGATAGTTTTAAAAGACTCTTGGACATGCATCTTAGCGAACACAATATACAGGGATATGGGAAATCATTTTCTTTTTTTTTTAACAATCAAAGGTGCTTTATTGTTGTCAAAATGGGCAAGACAAAGTATACAGATTGACTTAGAACAAAACAATATAAAGGCGCAGATTCTCGTAGGGCGGCGTAAATGTAAGCGGGCGTAGCGTATCGTAGTTATAGGTCCCATGTGTGAATGGGATATGAGGATATAAAAAAAAATGTTGCTCTGGCATAGGCTTTAAGAAGATTTTCAAGACCCTGAAACTGAGCTGAAGCACCAGGACCATATGTGGTCAAGCATGTGTGGCGGCAACCAGGTGAGGAGTACAAAGACAAGTGTGCCTTGCCTACAGTCAAGCATGGTGGTAGGAGTTTCATGGTCTGGGGCTGCATGAGTGCTGCCGGCACTGGGGATCTACAGTTCATTGAGGGAACCATGAATGCCAACATGTACTGTGACATACTGAAGCAGAACATGATCCCCTCCCTTCGGAGACTGGGCTGGAGGGCAGTATTCCAACTTCCAATTGATAACGACCCCAAACACACCTCGATCACGGCGGCCGTGACGATCACACACCTCGATCACTGCCTTGCTAAAGAAGCTGAGGGTAAGGCCGCGTACACACGATCGGTTAAACCGATGAGAACGGTCTGATGGACCGTTTTCATTGGTCCAAACCGATCGTGTGTGGGCCCCATCGGTTATTTATCCATAGGTTAAAAAAAAGCAATCTTGTTTTGAATTTAACCGATGGATACCTAACCGATAGAAAAAAAACGATCATTTGTAGGCACGTCCCTCGGTTAAAAATCCACGCATTCTCAGAATCAAGTCGACGCATGCTTGGAAGCATTGAACTTTTTTAACCGATGGTGTGTAGGCACGACTGATCATCAGTCAGCTTCATCGGTTAACCGATGAAAACGGTCCATCAGACCTATTTCATCGGATGGACCGATCGTGTGTACAGGGCTTAAAGGTGATGGACTGGCCAAGCATGTCTCCAGACCTAAACCCTATTGAGCATCTGTGGGGCATCCTCAAACGGAAGATGGAGGAGCGCAAGGTCTCTAACATCCACCAGCTCTGTGATGTCATCATGGAGGAGTGGAAGAGGACTCCAGTGGCAACCTGTGAAGCTCTGGTGAACTCCATGCCCAAGAGGGTTAAGGCAGTGCTGGAAAATAATGGTGGCCACACAAAATATTGACACTTTGGGCCCAATTTGGACATTTTCACTTAGGGGTGTACTCACTTTTGTTGCCAGAGGTTTAGACATTATTGACTGTGTGTTTAGTTATTTTTTAAAGGGACAGCAAATTCACACTGTTGTACAAGCTGTACACTCAATACTTTACATTGTAGCAAAGTGTCATTTCCTGAGGCCCCATACACACGGGAGGATTTATCCGCGGATACGGTCCAGCGGACCGTTTCCGCGGATAAATCCTCTCGAGGATTTCAGCAGATTTTAATGTGATGGAGTGTACTCACCATCGCATTGAAATCCGCGCCGAAATCCTCTGGCGATGACGTGTCGCGCCGTCGCCGCGATTATGACGCGGCGACGTGCGCGACGCTGTCATATAAGGAATTCCACGCATGCGTCGAATCATTACGACGCATGCGGGGGATCCCTTCGGACGGATGGATCCGGTGAGTCTATACAGACCAGCGGATCCATCCGTTGGGATGGACTCCAGCAGATGGATATGTTCTGCATGTCAGCAAATATTCGATCTGCTGGAATCCATCCCAGGGGAGATATATCCGCGGAAAAAGATCCGTTGGCGTGTACACACCATAGGATCTATCCGCTGAAACCCATTTGCTGGGATTTATCTGCGGATGGATTCTATGGTGTGTATGGGGCCTTAGTGTTGTCACATGAAAAGATATAATAAAATATTTACAAAAATGTGAGGGGTGTACTCACTTTTGTGAGATACTGTATGTGCACCGGAAAATGTAGGACATGAATTAACTTTTTTCAGCACCTTGTATTGCGAAACAGTACACTACTTTGGAACCTGTTGCAATTATTAAAAGGGAATGAAATGTCTTATTGCAACATTTCAATAATGTTAAAAAATAATAAAAACAGTACTATGCATCATTTATGACACATTAATAACGGCTGTCTTTACACTGCACACCACGTGCAACAGTAGAACGCTACTGCTGGTGTGAATGAGCTCTTAGTCAAAAAAAGCGAGTAATGTTGTTGCAGATTTTTCCCCCTCCTGTCTAGTGAAACTGTTGTCACTGGAATGGTAAAAAAGAGTTATGCCGCGTACACACGATCGGAAATTCCGACAAGAAAACCGTGGATTTTTTTCTGACGTAATTGTGTCTCAAACTTGCGTGGCATACACGCGGTCACACAAAATTCCGTCAAGAACGCGGTGACGTACAACACTACAACGAGCCGAGAAAAATTCAGTTCAATTATTCCGAGAATGCGTCAAATTGATTTCGAGCCTGCGCGTTTTTTTTGCGCGTCGGAATTGCATACAGATGATCGTAATTTCCGACATGAACTTTTCCCATCAGAAAATTTGAAAACCAGCGCAATTCCGACAGAAAAAGCCCGATGGAGCCTACACACGGTCGGAATTTCCGACCAAAAGCTCACATCGGACTTTTCTTGTCAAAAATTCTGACCGTGTGTACACGGCATAAGGCAGTCCATACGCAGTTTGAATCAGCAAGAACCGTCTGAGATTCATACCGTGTATGGGCAGGCTAAATGTACCCCCCCTCCCCCAGTCAGAAGAAAAAAAATGGCCCGGCAGAATGGATTCCTGCATCAGCGCTGTCTGTGTTAATGGGAGAATCCAGAAAATGTATTTCCTGAAACCCATGAATACAATGCTCATTGTATGGTCGGCCTTAAGCCCTGTACACACGATCGGTTTGTCAGATGAAAACAGACCGTTTTCATTGGACAAACCGATCGTGTCTGGGCCCCATCGGTTTGTTTTCCATCGGTGAAAAAAAAAAAAAATAGAACATGTTTTAAATTTTTCCTATGGATAAAAAAACGATAGAAAAAAACGATCGTCTGTGTGGAACTTCATCGCTCAAAAATCCACGCATGCTCAGAATCAAGTCGACGCATGCTCGCAAGCATTGAACTTCATTTTTTTCAGCACGTCATTGTGTTTTACGTCACCGTGTTTTGCCACAATCGGATTTTTGACTGATGGTGTGTAGGCAAGACTGATGAAAGTCAGCTTCATCGGATATCCGACGAAAAAATCCATCGGATTAGATTCCATCTCTCTGAGCCCTGGATAGCAGTAAAAACCTCACAGGGATTTTTCATCCTCTCCCACTCTATTTAAATATAAATACAACATTTTGGCTGGACTTACAGGGCCAGATTCATGTAGAAATCCGGCGGCGTAACGTATCCCATTTACGTTACACTGCTGCAAGTTTTCAGCGTAAGTGCTTCACAAAGCACTTGTGTGTAAACTTGCGGTGGCGTAGCGTAAAGCAGTCCGGCGCAAGCCCGCCTAGTTCAAATGGGGCTTGTATCATTTAAATTAGGCGCGTTCCTGCGCCGAACGTACAGCGCATGCTCCGTTTTGAAATTTCCCGCCGTGCTTTGCGCGAAAATGACATCGCCCCGACGTAATGTTTTGAACGGCGACGTGCGTTACGTACTTTCGAATTCCCGGACGACTTACGCAAAAAAAAAAAAATATTGAAATTCGACGCGGGAACGATGGCCATACTTTAACATGGGCTGTCTAATTTTACACCACCTAAATAGCAATCGCAACTTTACGACGGGAAAAGCCGACTAGCGACGACGTAAGAGAATGCGACGAACGCACGTACCTTTGTGGATCTCCGAAAACAGCTAATTAGCATACCCGACGCGGAAAACGACGCAAACTCCACCCAGCAGGCGCCAAAGTATTGCATCCTAAGATCCAAAGGCGTACGAAGCCGTAGGCCTGTCGGATCTTAGCCAAATGCCGTTGTATCTTTGTTTGTGAATTCAAAATAAAGATACAACGCGGCAAATTTCTTTTTCTGTGAATCTGGCCCACAGTTTAAATAAAGGTACCTGACCTTTATTTTAGGACTATATTTTTATTTTATAGTAGGACAATTTTATATAATTTTATTTATATTGTATTGTTTAATTTTTTATATATTTTATATTTTTATTTGTTATATTTACTTAATTTGTATATGTTTTATTTTTATTTTATTTTTATATTTTTATTTTATTTTTATATTTTATATTTTTATTTGTTAGATTTACTTAATTTTGATATGTTTTATTTTTATTTTATGTTTATATTTTTATTTTATTTGTATATTTTATATTTACTTAATTTTTATATGCATATTTTTTTATTTGATTTTTTATACAATTTTAGGACTATAGCATTGACTGAGAGTCTGTAGCTTTGACCAGCCTGTGACTCTCCAGCTGTTGCAGGGTTTGGCAAAACTTTTATCGGCACAGCAATCTGAGCCTTTTCCGGAGTATTCCTGTGCTGGAGAAGGGCACGGTTAGTTAACAAGGTGTATGTAGAAAATAAAGCAGCACCAAAAGCAAACAGCATGTGTGTGCTGCTATCAGTGCCCTATTCTATCTGCAGGTCCCATTATGGCTCCGGAGCTGCTCTGTTCTGGCGGGTGGAAGGTGTTTTGTTTGCCTTGGAAGCCTGAATGGCACACAGCGATAGGGAAGCATGTTTCCTCAGCAGTGTTTGACTTTCTCACTGTACTTTGATAATGCCACTTTCAAAGCAATGGAGGTATTGCTCCTGGGACATGTTACAAGGGCTGGGTACGACCTGCTGCAAGCAAACAGTCCGGATGGCTGGCGGTTCATGTCTGGACTCTGTGACATGAGGACAAAGTAGATGACACTGAGCCATTTTCATTTGGAGAAAGTCACTCAATATCATCTTAGAAAGCAGCCAATATGAAAACACAGTGGGCTAGATTCAGGTAAGGGGACGTAAGTTTGTGCGGGCGTAGCGTATGTTATTTACGCTACGCCGCCACAATTTAGAGAGGCAAGTGCAGTATTCACAAAGCACTTGCTCAGTAAGTTGCAGCGGCGTAGCGTAAATCTGCCGGCGTAAGCGCGCCGAATTCAAATTGTCAAGAAGTAGGCGTGTTTTACGTAAATAAAACATGACCCCACGTAAATGACGTTTCTCACGAATGGCGCATGCACCGGCCGTGAACGTATCCCAGTGCGCATGCTCCTAATCACGTCGCAAATAGTCAATGCTTTGGACGTGAACGTAATTTACGCAAAGCCCTATTCGCGAACGACTTGCGCAAACGACGTAAAATTTTCAAAATTCGACGCGGGAACGACGTCCATACTTTACATTGGCTATGCCTCATATAGCAGGAGTAACATTACGGCGGAAAAAGCCTTACGCAAACGACGTAAAAAAAATCTGCCGGGCGCACGTACGTTTCTGAATCGGCGTATCCATCTCATTTGCATATTCTACGCTGAAATCGACGGCAGCGCCACCTAGCGGCCAGCGTAAATATGCACCCTAAGATACGACGGCGTAGGACACTTACGCCGGTCGTATCTTGGCAACATTTAAGCGTATCTCAGTTTGAGCATACGCTTAAAGTTGCGACGGCGCGGATTCAGACTTACGACGGCGTATCTACTGATACGCCCGTCGTAAGTGTTACTGAATCTAGCCCAGTGACTTTGCTTCTATTTTCTTGCATGTTTTATTACTAAATGAAGAATTTTAAAAACAACTTTTACAGTTTCATATCTTACAAATCATCCCGTGTTAAAGGGGTTGTAAAGGTACAATTTTTTTCCCTAAATTGCTTCCTTTACCTTAGTGCAGTCCTCCTTCACTTACCTCATCCTTCCATTTTGCTTTTAAATGTTTTAAATGTTTTTATTTCTTCTGAGAAATCCTCACTTCCTGTTCTTCTGTCTGTAACTCCACACAGTAATGCAAGGCTTTCTCCCTGGTGTGGAGTGTCATGCTCGCCCCCTCCCTTGGACCACAGGAGAGTCAGGACGCCCACTAACGCACAGCTCCTTTCTCTATCTGCAATGTAGAGAGCGTCCTGACTCTCCTGTAGTTCAATCCGACTTTGGGGGCGATTTGACAGATATCTGTGCGGGTTCATGCACAGATGTCTATTGAAATCACCCCCAACGTCACCCCCATCATTTCGGACATCTCAAAACTTATGCCAAATCAGCCCAATGCAGGGATGGACTGGCCATTGGGACTACAGGGAGTTTCCCGGTGGGCCAATGGCTCAGTGGGCCGGCTTCAGTGACAGTGGACCGCTGCCCCCCTCCCCTCCTCTGTCTTTCCCTCCCCGCAGAACTCACCTCCTCTCCCTCCCCGCAGCGCTCACCTGGGGGGGAACAGAGAATCGGGGGGGGGGGCGACAGAGAAGCATGGGGGAGGGACAGACAGCTTACTCAACAGCTATGACCTGGGAGTTTTTTTTCACTTCTGACTAAACTTGTCCCATGGGGGGGGGCACCGAACTGATTCTTTGCCCCGGATGAAATAATGTCTAGCTTCCCTACTGGTAACGCCTATAAGAGTACCAGTACCAGCCATTCTACTTTAATAAAGTAGAACGGCTAGTGGCTAGTGAAGGGGGAGAGGGGGTGCGGGTGGCCTGGATGGGGGGGGTGCGGGAGTTGTCAGCCACCATAGGAGAGACATGTCAAAGTGGGCCAGTCTGGATGAAGTCCAGGGCCAAATTTTTGTCCCAGTCCAGCCCTGGCCCAATGTGAACACAAGCTTAATCTATTCCTGAAGGCTTTTTACCCTTATCCATTCTATGCAATAAAAGAGAAGTTTGGGATTGTAAAAAAAACGAACAATTATACTCGATCTGATGCTGCATCCGTCCCCACCGTCTCTGCAGTGAGAACTGAGCGATCAAAACCTGCTGACCATTCAGTTCTCTCCCTCGCTCTGAGCAGAGAGCTGTCACTGTCAGTTAGCGTCTCAATGCTCTCCCATCCAGGGTCCACTGGACTGCCAGGCTGTGGGCGGGAACTGGCTCAGGCTCTAAGCGGATTGCTGAGAGGCTGAGCAAGGTTCAAGTCCAGGGATTTGCATGGATTATGACCATATGGTTGGGATCTTTCCCAATCCTGGATAGGCTGAGCTATAGCTCGCTGTCGGCTGAAAACGAGGCACAGAAGTGCAGAACAAACTGCACTCCTGTGATCCATAGGAGAAGTAGGGCCAAAAAACATTTATACTCCTTTGAGGTAAAAAAAACCTTCTGGGTGCAGTTCCCCCCCAGCCCCTCTTATACTTACTTGAGCCCTATCTTGATCAAGCAATGTGCATTAGAGCAAGGCTCTCTTTACTTATTGGCTCACACAGCAGCAGGAGCCATTGGCTCCTGCTGCTGTCAATCACAGCCAGTGAGACAATAAAGAGATAGCGGGGGCGGAGCTGAGCCATGCTCTGTGTGTGACTGGACAATGTCTAGTCACAGGAGCGTGGCTCAGGAGCGAGCCTGCTTAAGTGCCCCTATAGCAAGAGGCTTGCTATTGGGAGCACTAGGCAGGGGGAGGAGCCAGGACCGCCGTCTGGGGGACCCAAAAAGAAGGGTATAGGGGGGTGCTCTGTGTAAAACCATTACACAGAGCAGGTAAGTATAACATGTTTGTTATTTTATTTTTTTAAATACAACCTTTAGCATCCCTCTATGGTGACTATACAAGTGATGGTGTAATGGAAGGACCTGTATATGAAGTAAATATGTAAATGTCTGTGTTGCTTGCCTTAAATGGATTTGAGGTTTCATTGTACACACTGGAAGAACGACGGCTGGAATTGTGCCATTTGGCACCACCCGTTATACCCTTCACTTTCTATACACTATAATCACTAGTAACATTCTCAGTATATTCCCTGCATTGAAGTGTGATATTTAATATAGAAGGCAGGTTGACTTTAGAGTTCAATGTCTGTCTTGGAGTGAAGTGGGAGAATTCACAGGATTTACAATGAACAGACCCCCTACTACAGGCTGCCATGGACTCTTCCGAAAGAGGTGCTAACGGCAGTTCTCCCATCTCAGGTTTACTTGAACTAGCCTATTGACCATTGAATGCATACTTTATAATATCATATTTATTCTATTGATTTAGTATAGGAATTTGTGCCATGAAAATTCCTCACACATTACATACTATTCGTTCAAACCTGGGATACGGGCAGAGAGGGATCCCTGGGATAAGGCCAGAGAGGGGGGGCCTGGGATGGGAGCAGGGATGACCCCTGGGATGAGGGCAGAGAGGAACCCCTGGGATGAGAGCAGAGAGGACCCCTGGGATGAGGGCAGAGAGGGGGGACCCCTGGAATTAGGGCAGAGAGGGAACCCTGGGATGAGGGCAGAGAGGGACCCCTGGGATGAGGGCAGAGAGGAACCCCTGGTCTGAGAGCAAAAAGGACCCCTGGGATGAGGGCAGAGAGGGACCCCTGGTATGAAGGCAAAGAGGGACCCCTGGGAGGAGGGCAGAGAGGGAACCCTGGGATGAGGGCAGAGAGGGAACCCTGGGATGAGGGCAGAGAGGGACCCCTGGGATGAGGGCAGAGAGGAACCCCTGGGATGAGGGCAGAGAGGGGGCCCTGGAATGGGAGCATAGAAGAGCTCTAGGAAGAGAGAACCCCTCGGAGGAGGACAGAATGTGACCCCTGGGATGAAGACAGAGAGGAAGCCCTGGGATAAGGTAAGAGGGGCCCCTGGGATGAGGGCAGAGGGGGACCCCTGGGATGAGGGCAGAGGGGGACCCCTGGGATGAAGGCATAGAGGACCCCTTGGATTAGAGCAGGGAGAACCCCTGGGATGAGGGCAGAGAGGGACCCCTGGATTTTCAAGAGAGGGGGACAAGGGGATATGTGCTGGGGGGTGCTTTTGGAGGGGAGAGGACTAGTGGGGGGGTGGGTCAGACTTGAAATCCCCTCCCTAGCACAAGTCCTCTCCCCTCCAAAAGCACCCCCCAGCGCATATCTTCTTGCCCCCCATCAGTTCTCCATGTCTACATCCTTGTTACCTGCCCCCCCTCCAGGTTACTGTGTCCCCCTCCCCTATCCATAAAGAATGCACAGACCTCAGAAGTTCAGCGCAGCTCTTTCAGTGAATATCCCTCCTCCCGGGTCCTCCACCTCCTGTCTGTGTGCATCAAAGCCGAGGAGGAGGATCCTCATTGAGTCTGTGCAGTGTGCAGGCTCAGGAGAAAGATATACCAGTGTCAGCTGCCATAGAGGGGTGATTGCTGCGTGAGCGAGCCCCTGTCAGGCCAGTTACTGGAGATCAGTGCTGGGACTTGTTCTGGCACTGCACTCCAGGATAAGCACAGATTCCTTGGGACGGAGGTACTCTTATGGGGCTCCCTACTGGCATTGGGCCCTCAGGCACTGCCCGAGTGCCCTAATGGTCAGTCAGCCCCTGCTTTGTATTGACACCCGCAGCGGTTTGCATATGGCAGTGTGAACTGGCTGTGAGAGACGTGCGGTGCGGAAACGCACACTGGTTCCTGCATCGCATATGTGTGAACGCAGCCTTAGACTGTAAGCTCCTTGAGGGCAGGGACTGATTTGACTATATAATATATACATGTAAAGTGCTGTATTAGGCCCCTTCCACACGGGGACGGATCCGCTTGCAGCGGTCCGCCAGCTCAGTGGGAGATCTCTCCGCTGAGCCGGCGGATGACAGGTCCCTCTGTGCTCACTAAGTGGGGAGGGGCTTGTCCAGCGCCACTGTCTCCTATAGAGAAATCGGGTGAAAACGGACAGCATGTCCGTTTTCATCAGATCTCACCCGATCCGATATGAATGGATGGCGACGTATCGCCATCTGTCTGATTTTAGCGGATCGGGTCGGATGTCAGCGGCCATGTCACCGCTGACATCCGACGCTCCATAGAGAGGTCCGCTGAAAAAACTGACAGGCGGACCTGAATGGCCCGACCATGTGAAAGTGGCCTAAATTGACAGTGCTATATAAGTACCTGTAATAAATATGTGTGTCTTTATCTATACCTTTATCTCTGTCAGTATGTCTATTTTCCATCCATCCATTCATATAATCTCACACCCCATCCCTCCAATTCTGTCTGTTGATCTCTCAATCAGTTTATCTACCCATGTCCATTCTTGTGTCTTTCCGTCTTCTCTGCTCTTTATCTATCTTTCTATCTGTCTATCGTTTCATCTCTCTGTCTGCTTATCCATCCATACATCCCTCTCACTCTTTCTTTTGGTCCATCCATCTCTTTTCATCTCTTTATCTCTCTGTCAGTCATTCATTCATTCCTTCCATCCTCCCATCCATCTCTATCACACACTCTCTTCCTTTCTAAACTCTATCTGTCCATACATCCCTTTATCTTGCTGTAATTCCATCTCTATGGCCCCATACACACCATAGAATCTATCCGCAGATAAATCCCATCAAATGGGTTTCTGCGGATAGATCCTATGGTGTGTACACTCCGTCGGATATTTATCAGCAGATAAATCTCCCCTGGGATGGATTTCCAGCAGATGGATATTTGCTGACATGCTCAACAAATCCATCTGCTGGAATCCATTCCAACGGATGGATCCGCTCGTCTGTACAGACTTACCGGATCCATCCGTCCAAAGGGATTCCCCGCACGCGTCGTAATGATTTGACGCATGCGTGGAATTCCTTATATGACAGCGTCGCGCCCGTCGCCGTGTCATAATAGCGGCGACGGCGCGACACGTCATCGGCAGAGGATTTCAGCGCGGATTTCAATGCGATGGTGTGTACACGCCATCGCATAGAAATCTTCTGAAATCCTCGAGAGGATTTATCCGCGGATACGGTCCGCTGGACCGTATCTGCGGATAAATCCTCTCGTGTGTATGGGGCCTATTTCTAAGCTTCATCTCTCCATCCATCCCTTTATCTCTCTTCATTTGTTCACCCTCCTTCCTCCCTTCCTATCTCCCTCCCTCCTCCCTTCCTATCTCCCTCCCATCCATTTCTATCACACACACTTTTTCTATCTAAACTATATCTCTGTCCAGACATCTCTTTATCATTCCTTCCATCCATTCCTATCACACACTCTTTCTTTCTAAGCTCTATCTGTCCATCTATCTGTCCCTCTATCGGTCTGTCATTCTGTCCATTGATCCCTCTATCTGTCTGTCATTCTGTCCATCCATCCCTCTATCTGTCTGTCATTATGTCCCTCCATCCCTCTATCTGTCTGTCTGTCCCTCCATCCCTCTATCTTTCTGCCCATCCATCCCTCTATCTGCCTGTCATTCTGTCCCTCCATCCCTCTATCTGTCTGTCCCTCCATCCCTCTATCTTTCTGCCCATCCATCCCTCTATCTGTCTGTCATTCTGTCCATCCATCCCTCTATCTGTCTGTCATTCTGTCCATTCATCCCTCTATCTGTCCGTCATTCTGTCCATTCATCCCTCTATCTGTCTGTCATTCTGTCCCTCCATCCCTCTATCTGTCTGTCCCTCTATCCCATTATCTGTCTGTCCCTCCATCCCTATATCTGTCTGTCCCTCTATCCCATTATCTGTCTGCCCCTCCATCCCTCTATCTGTCTGTCATTCTGTCCCTCCATCCCTCTATCTGTCTGTCCCTCCATCCCTCTATCTGTCTGTCCCTCCATCCCTATATCTGTCTGTCCCTCCATCCCTCTATCTGTCTGTCATTCTGTCCCTCCATCCCTTTATCTGTCATTCTGTCCCTCCATCCCTTTAACTGTCTGTCCCTCCATCCCTCTATCTGTCTGTCATTCTGTCCCTCCATCCCTCTATCTGTCTGTCCCTCCATCCCTTTATCTGTCTCTCCATCCCTATATCTGTCTGTCCCTCCATCCCTCTGTCTGTCTGTCATTCTGTCTCTCCATCCCTTTATCTGTCATTCTGTCCCTCCATCCCTTTATATGTCTGTCCCTCCACCCCTCTCTCTGTCTGCCCCTCCATCCCTCTATCTGTCTGTCCCTCCATCCCTCTATCTGGCTGTCCCTCCATCCCTCTATCTGTCTGTCCCTCCGTCCCTCTATCTGGCTGTCCCTCCATCCCTCTATGTCTGTCCCTCCATCCCTCTATCTGTCTGTCCCTCCATCCCTCTATCTGGCTGTCCCTCCATCCCTCTATCTGTCTGTCCCTCCATCCCTCTATCTGTCTGTCCCTCCATCCCTCTATCTTTCTGTCCCTCCATCCCTCTATCTGTCTGTCATTCTGTCTCTCCATCCCTTTATCTGTCATTCTGTCCCTCCATCCCTTTATATGTCTGTCCCTCCACCCCTCTCTCTGTCTGCCCCTCCATCCCTCTATATGTCTGTCCCTCCATCCCTCTATCTGGCTGTCCCTCCATCCCTCTATCTGTCTGTCCCTCCGTCCCTTTATCTGGCTGTCCCTCCATCCCTCTATCTGGCTGTCCCTCCATCCCTCTATCTGGCTGTCCCTCCATCCCTCTATCTGTCTGTCCCTCCATCCCTCTATATGTCTGTCATTCTGTCTCTCCATCCCTTTATATGTCATTCTGTCCCTCCATCCCTTTATATGTCTGTCCCTCCACCCTCTCTCTGTCTGCCCCTCCATCCCTCTATCTGGCTGTCCCTCCATCCCTCTATCTGTCTGTTCCTCCATCTGTCTGTCCCTCCATCCCTCTATCTTTCTGTCCCTCCATCACTCTATCTGTCTGTCATTCTGTCTCTCCATCCCTTTATATGTCATTCTGTCCCTCCATCCCTTTATATGTCTGTCCCTCCACCCTCTCTCTGTCTGCCCCTCCATCCCTCTATCTGTCTGTCCCTCCATCCCTCTGTCTGTCTGTCCCTCCATCCCTCTATCTGTCTGTCCCTCCGTCCCTCTATCTGGCTGTCCCTCCATTCCTCTATCTATCTGTCTGTCCCTCCATCCCTCTATCTGTCTGTCCCTCCATCCCTCTATCTGTCTGTCCCTCCATCCCTCTGTCTGTCTGTCCCTCCATCCCTCTATCTGTCTGTCCCTCCATCCCTCTGTCTGTCTGTCCCTCCATCCCTCTATCTGTCTGTCCCTCCATCCCTCTATCTGTCTGTCCCTCCATCCCTCTGTATGACATGACACCTCTCTCTCTCTGCACACTTTTTCTGCCTCCTGCTGTTAGGAGTTGCCTGTTGCAGATGCTGCCCCTATGAGTCTGATGCAGAGCCCTCATTCCTTAGAAAGTAGCTGGAGATAATTGCCGGTTACAATGCATTGAGTAATACGGCTTTAAAGTCTGTCCAGCCTGCCATAGGTCCGCGCAGTGCGCATGCGCCGGCTTGAAGTTTTCCCAGCTCTGGCTGCCTAAACTTTACAGTCAGAGAGCTGGAGAGCCAAGAGAGAGCCGGAGCCCCATCTATAGCGGAGCCTGCACCGTGCCCGGCCGGGACCAGCATCCACTGAGGATTGTCCTGGAAATAGGATTGCCTGGACCCTGCACCCCTGGATTGAGGGCCACTGCAATGACACCCCGACTTTGTCTTCTCATCAGTTGAGGGGTCGCTCACTCTCCGGAACCCCCCCAGATCCCAGTGCTCTCTGATGGACGGTGGACTCAGGTTGTGACCAGCATAGGCTTGCTCTCTGGGGGTGCTCCCTACTTCACTGGATTTACTGGAAGGATCAATTGCTCTCCTGGGACCCTCTACTTTCCATAATACCCTTCCTACTATCACCTGGCACAGGACCCCCATATCAAGGAAAAGGGGGGTCCTCCTTGGCACGGAGCTGCAGACCTGCAACAAAGAGGATCTCCTATTTTTTTGGGTGTTTGTTCTGCACTCCAAGGAACCTGTATCAGTCTGTGCCCCCCACAGGGATTAAATACAAATCCTCACCCCAGTGCTCTAAGGGGGGGGTCTGTCATTAACTGGGGCTCAAGTTCAATTCTGGATTTACCCCCCAACTAGGATTATCGCATTGTCCTGCAAGTCCTAACCATGGGAAAGGTGAGTCCCAATCTTCAGACTAATTGCCCCCACCCATGCCCAGCAAAAGGCTCAATGTTCACAACACTTGTCATCTAAGCAGATCTCTCTCAAGAGGGGGTCCAGAACTCAAAAACAAGTTAGAAGAGAGGTGACATTACATGTAAGGACTTCTTCTAAAGTAGTGATGACCTCATAACGTGTAAGGCAGCTGGGAATTGTCCTTTTTGGTGTAGTCAGTTGCATTAAAAAAAGGTGTATCCCTTTAAGAATTAAATGTTGCTACTGGGGGGAAAAAATCAGATTTCTAATTATTTTATTTGCACTATATCAGTTTTTTTTTTATGCTTCATTAAAAGGGTTGTTTATCCCTTTTAGGTAGACCTGAGGTTTTCCCATAGAAAACCTGGAGTTCCTAGTGTTTTTTGCCTTTTTTCATTTTTTTTTTTTTTTGTTTTGTTTGTTTTTTTGTTTTTTTCTACATATATATCGGTGCTTTTCATATACTTAATTTATATGAGCAACTTGAAAAGAGCTGATCTCTTCAGCTGTGCTTCATATTTTTGAAGTTGCTAGCTCCCCCCCCCCCCCCCCTACATTTGTAACCGAGCACATACTATATCATTGCTTTCATACTTGAGCACCTTGAAAAAGGGGATTATCCCTTTAAGTGAGTGTATAGCTGCCCAATTGCCCATAGTAGATCAGCTCTTGTTTTCATTTGTAGAGCACATGTACAAGTTCTTCTATAGACTCATTGAGTATCCTTGAAAAAGGATTATCCCCCTTCTTCTTTTTTTGTTTTTGGTGAGCACTTATCTTTTATTTTTTATTTATTTTTTTAAACCTGGGTCTACTGGTGCACATTTATCATCTAAGAAAAAAAAAAGGGGGGGTTCCCTTCAAATGATTCTCTCCATCCTTACAAATTGGAAGTGGTTTAACATGCTGGTCAACGAATGACTTCACACCCACCTGTGAACCTCAGAAAATTGCCCCCAGATCTCTCACTTCCATAAACCTTTTGAGCTTCAGTTGCCTTTGAAGGAAAGGTTCACATGGTCTACCAAGACAGTTCTCTTTTTTTTTTTTTTTTTCCCCCAAGATGCAAAAAATCCCAATAAAAGTTTTTTTGAAGGATCTTGGAAGTTTTAGAAGAGCTCCTGCGAAAGTTGAAGAGCTTTGTGTGCTAATGTTCTAGAGAACACATGGAGGTTAGAGACAAGCTGGTCCCACTTTACACCTAAGCTCTAAGCCAGGTTCTCCTCCCTTGCAGACAGACCACATAAAGTAGACAATGGTGTGAGGTGTCCGGCTGTTTTATTGCACGTGTTCCCAAAACTCCACACACCATTCAGTAGGGCTTCTGAGGGGAAGGGGGGGGTGGTGAAGGGGGGGCAGTGGTATAGCTTTAAAACTTTGCCAGTCCATTTGTGCTCCTGAAGTTGAGATTAGGTGGTTGGTCTACTCTTAACCCAACTCTAAATTACCCAGAGAGCTGATACTTTGTCACCATGATCCTGCCAACCAAGGGTGTTGCTAGACACTGGCACTGGGGGAACATGCCCCAGACCTTCTGCTGGGTCCGTCTGTGCTGAACTTCACCCCCCCCCCCCAGGAGGTTGGGATTGGATAGCTGGTCTATTCTTGACCAAACTCCAAATTACCCAGAGAGCTGATTCTTTGTCACCATGATCCTGCCAACCAGGGGTTGTATCACACACCATTCAGTAGGGCTTCTGAGGGGAAGGGGGGGGGGGGGGGGGTTGATGAAGGGGGGCAGTGGTATAGCTTTAACATTTTGCCATTCCATTTGTGCTCCTAAGGTTGAGATTAGGTGGTTGGTCTATTCTTGACCAAACTCTAAATTACCTAGAGAGCTGATTCTGTATCACCATTATCCTGCCAACTAGGGGTCGTTAGACCCTGGTACTGGAGGAACATGCCCCAGACATTTTGTTGGGTCTGCCTGTGCTGAGCTTCACCCCCCACAGGAGGTTGGGATTAGATAACTGGTCTGTTCTTGACCAAACTCTAAATTACCTAGAGAGTGATTCTTTATCACCATAATTCTGCCAACCAGGTGTTGCTAGACCCTGGCACTGAGGGCGCAGACATTCTGTTGGGTACATTGAGTCTCCTTTTTAAGATTTGGAGATGATATATTCTATGTCTTATAAAACTGTGCACATAGAATATGTCTATTTTTTTCTGTTAATTTTCTCATCATAATGTGACTTTTCAGTCTTCGTGTTTGTTCAGGTAACGTCTTAGATTTGATCCAAAGTGTGCATCATGGTACCAGACCCTCGACATGTCCTATCTGTGTGCCCAGAGGTGTCTCTGGTTTATTAGGAACATAGGAAACGTCAACCTTTGCTAAGCATAATCATGAAAACAGTGGACGAGATGTGCCACTCGCAGGTGGTCAGGCTGGTACTGTACATAGCTGAGCTGTCGGGCACCTAAGCAGTAGAGAGGTACAGTGCGCTTTGAGCAAATTGTGACATCTGGCGCCCTCTATTGGCAAAAACAATTATTGCTACAATACATTCATTCATTCATTAATTCATTCATCCCAGCATTTCATAAATATTGAAAATGGATAAATATTTCTGATCACACTTTGGTGGTGTAACTATTTTCTAGATTTATTTGTAGGTAAAACTCGGTAGCTTGTGGTTTTGTGTGTTGTGTTTTTTTTTTTTATTTTTTTTTTTTTTTTTTTTACATTTTCTAAACTGCAGGTCTTAATGACCTAATCCAGTTGACCAGAACATTTAATAAGCTCTGCAGTTGGCTGACTAGCTATAAGGGAACCTGATTAATCAAGAGATCAAGGTCTATCATGAAAGGTCTTTGATGGCATGTACTTTTGGCTTGAAGTTGCTTAAACACAGCCTGAGGTCTAGTTGAACTTGTTAATGATTTTCAATTGATACCTAATCTGCTCCTTGCACAAACACTCCCAGAAGTGTCAGTGGGAATGTCGTCTAGGCACTGACTGCCCTGCACTGTATCTCACTAAGTGGACTGGGGACACCTCCTGATAATCTTTTCAACTGGAGGAAGACCTGGACTATGTTAGATGAAATGTTTTGCATGCAATATAAATAGTGCAGACCAAATAGTCATCTAAACTGCAGTTTGTATTTTTAATAAATAAATAAATATATACATAAAAATGTAATAGGCTCATACTGTCAACCACAAAGAGCCTGCCTTTAATTGCCTCCTTATTTAGTGCCAGAATCAGGTCCTCAGCAAACTTCAGTAGATGGTTTTTACATTTAATCCCAATTTGCCTGGCCACCTGAAGTCGCTGTATGTCCAGACGGGTTTCTTGTAATCATAAATTTCCTGTATGCTACTCTGACAAGTACCCCCAACCTTCTCTTTTTTTTTTCCTCTCCCTTCCCCCAACGTGCAGAAATTGATTGCACCTTTTGTTTTCTCTCCGAAGTTCATTGTGCTCAAGGAGCGCCCCCTAGTGGTCAAATCGGACCAGGGACCTTGTAGGCAGATTGAAAAAGAACAAAGTATTTGGACTTCTAATTTTTGTTGCGGTGAGAAAATAAATGCGGCATTTAAAGTGTTTTTGTTTGCAAGTGCACAGATCACAAATATTGTGCTTTTTTTTTCTTTCTTTTTTTTGTTTGCTTTTTTGTGTATACTTTGTACTTGATACAATGTATGCTTTCTAAACCGAAAATATTTTCATGATTGCCCAGAAAAAAATATTCGTTTTTATATTGGCAGTTTAATTCGGACACTAACCTACTTTGTTTTTATTCTTTAATGCAAAAAAAGAAAAGTCGGTGTGCATTTATTCTATTTTTAAGTTGTAAAAAAAAAGTGTCTACAATATATATAATGGCTATTTTTATGTTGAGGTGTGTGTGTGTGTATAATATATATATATATATATATATATATATATATATATATTTATTACATTTTGTTTACATAAAATGTTTTTAAATAATTAAGAGTTTTTAGTTATTAAGCATTTTATAAACGCCCCTATCTACTGCAGTAAATCAAAGAGCCATGTGAATTTCGAATCTCACTGTTCTTTCTTTGGTCAAATCCTTGTTAGATGAATTTCTTCTTATACATTTTTCGATATCAGTTTTTTTTTCTCAGTTAAATGTTTGCCTATTTTTAACTTAAAAATAAATGCAAAAAAAATCCTAGTATGGCATTTAACTTGCATTTAAAATTAAGCTTTGCATCAATATTATTTAATATTCTGGCCATTAATTTTGAGATTTGCATCAAGCAAACAAAGGCAGTTCTTATCGATTCAGACCAAGCTTAATTATCAATCAAGCTAATTATTTATGAATTGAAAATTTTAATGCACTTAACCATTGAATGGTGTAACAATTAGGCAGATTCTATAGACACTAATTCCTGCTTATTCAGATCATTTGTGTCTTAGTGGTCTATTTATAAATGCATGCACACAACTTTCATCCAGGAATAACTCCTTTTTCCAAATGAATCCAATTAGTTAAACAAAAAAGAAGGAAAAAAAAAAACATAAATGGACACCATAATTGTGTATTTCTATCTTAAACTCATTCGGTTTAGTTGAACGAAATATACAAAATGCATTACAAATGATCTGATAAACCCTATAGAATTGAAAGACACATGTGTGCACCCATACATATCTTTGTATGTATTTTTTTACTTTAGGGGTTGCCTGCACATAATAATAAAAAAGAAAAAGAAAAGAAAGAAAAGGGGTTTGTGTATAGATTTAAAAGAACCTAATGAGGTGTGGGTGACACACAAATTAATAGTGGTGCTCCCACTGCAGGCTGATTCTGTGATTATCATGCAATGGTGCTACACTGTGGGATGGGCATGTGGGATGGTTAATGAATGGAGTACAGTGTAATAAAGCATTATCTCTTTGCTGCATTCTCTATATCCATGTATTGTCCTGTCAGGAGGAAGGATAGGTAATGATTTCAGAGCTTTGCTATGGAAAATGCCACTATGGAAGAAGCAGTTCTCCTGTAGGACTGCTGCTGGTGAATTATTGGAAAATAATCAGATGGGAATGCTGATACACTATGTATGGCTGAAGTGCTTTGTACATGCATCATAAGCTGATCTTCCAGCCATACAATGCAGAAGAATAAGCACCCAGACAGGGGATTTATATCCCAGGGTAGTAAGATGTGTATAGCAGTCTTGCAATAAATAGAGGAGATGAAGAGCAGTGATGGGCCCAGGATAGTAACAGTGGATGGCAGAAGCTGTGGCTCCTTGTGTGGGGCTATCTCCAGATCCCTCTCTCTGGGATTTGATTTCCTGAACAAGTAAAACCAGATGAGGTAGGACAGAGAGCCCCAGGCCTTTGTTCCTGGGCAGATAATGATGTTTGGGACTGTGATGGTCTATTCTGAACATTTGAGCTGGAGAGGAAGGGGGGGCAGAGGAAGAATGTATAGAGGTTTTTTTTTTTTTTTTGCATTGGATTATTCATCAATGGTTGATGGTTTGGGCTGCTTGTGGGGTTTCAATAGACCTGTGTGCAATGCTTGTTATAATACATAGCTGGGGTGCCTAATTTAATGAATATAAACATTTATGTAATACAATGGGAGGGTATAATAGTTTTTGTTGAAAAGGGGAGATATCTATGTATGATATATATATATATATATATATATATATATATATATATATATTACATTTTTACACTGTGTGTGAGAGAGAGATTTATATAATATATTTGTGTGTGTGTGTGTGTATATGTATATGTATATGTGTGTGTGTATATATATATATATATATGTATGTATATATATATATATATATATATATATATATATATATATATATATATATATATATATATATATATAATTTTTCACACTATTTGTAGACCCTGGACATAGATACCCCCACGTATACCTATGTATATTTATATTACATGGATATATATATATATATATATATATATATATATTATATTTTATATATATATATATATATATATAAAGAAAAAATGCAAACATTTAGCAGATTAGGGACAAAGATTCACACACATGTCATGTATTATCTATATGTGTTCCTTTTATCTATTGGAATGAATGTCTAAACGACTTTATTTTGAGTATATATGTATACATACATACATAATCTGATATGTGTGCTTAGTCTGTGTGTGTGTGTGTGTTATATATATATATATATATCACACACACACATTATATATATATATATATATATATATATATATATATATATATATATATATATATATATATATATATATATATATATATATATATATATATATATATATATATATATATATATAATCTCCTATAAAAAAAAAACTTTTTGGAGTTGATCTTTAGACTAGCAAATTAGCTTTCGTAAATAACTATAACAAAAAAATATATAACTACATTGTGTGTATATTGGTGAGAGGTATATAAATGTGTGCACCCATCATTGCTGTGGTCGTATAAAAAATTATATATATATTTTTTTTTTTTTAGTGTCCTGTAGAATTAATTTAGCCTGTAAGTAATTTCCTTTCCCCTATCTGTGCATGTTCTCCAATAATAATAGTAATGTGGTCACACAGCTAGCGATCACCTCCATAGACGATCTGTAATTCTCATGCACCATGTTGCATTAGCTGAAGTTATAGATGACCCCCCCCCCCCCCCCAATCATTATCTGTGCGATGTATATGGAGTAGAAATGTCTTTAGCAGAACAGGGACATTCAAATGGAGTAGCAGATGTGCGGCTGACACTGGCAGCTGGGAGGATTGCTTCATCCAAATGTTATTCGTTAGTCCTCTTTAGTTTCGGGGTTTGGACATCCGTTGGAAGTGTATTGGCACATAAATGATCGCGCAGAGATCGGAGACGCAGAGAGTACGGATAGCGCCGCACTGTGCTGTCTCTATAGATCTAGTGATGTTCATCGAGTCTTCCAGCCCTGACTTCTGCTGCACTCCTTCTAGTATGCCAATGCATTGATATTATTTATCGATTTTTTTTAATTATTTTTTATTGCTTTTCTTTTACCTTTTTATTTCCTATCTGTTTTTTTTGTTTGGTTTTAATTGCATGTTGTATATCCGATAATGATGACAACTTATAGCGACAATATATACTTAATATTTTTTTTAATTTAATTGTTTTATTTATTGTGTTTGATTTTCATATAATTTTTTTTCTTTCAGACAGCCTTGGGACTTTTGCTGAGGTCGGGAAGTTTTGGGGTTCCCGGGGCAGCCATGGTGTCTAGATATTTGCTGCTTGTCCTGCTGACTTTGTCTTGTATCTCTCAGGTGATGGTGGAAGCAAGTTCATGGTGGTAAGCTGACATTTCGTTTTTTTTGGATTAAATATATTTACCTCTGTTTTTAAATTCAGCCTATTTGGTCCCCTTCTAGTGTGGAGGGTTTGGGGTCTGGTGCAGGCACTTGTCATAAAGTTCCATCATTAGATGTCATATGTTGACTCCTGATGGAATCAAATCTAAAAATATAAGACCAAATAGGTTTCAATAATTAAAATAAAATCAGGACACCTGTTTATTTTATAGAACATTTCCTAGGTGCTGCATTTACTGGATCTTCTCTGGAGTTGCAATGAATGTTTGTTCTGGATCTATCAGGACTTTAAATAAAGTAACTTTGAAAATAATACCCAGTCACATATAGGGGGGGGATGCATTTTTTATTTTTTTTTGCTAAATCTTTTTTATTGAGATTTATATTGACATACAAAACTAGCCCACGCAGGGGCCGAACAGTTGCCCACGCAGGGGCAATACCTCGGTTGTGACAACATGCCGCAACAGGGTACAACACACATCTTAAACATCCTAACTTAATTTATACTATAGCCCCAATGTGGGGAGAGGGTAATTTCAGGATAATCTGTGCTCAAATCGGTATTGACAAAAGAGTGCAGCATGAAAATAGTTGGGTCAATGGCTAACAAACTGCAGACACATTATCTATCTAGGCATTTGCAAATATTTGAGTGAGCAGAGCTTCACCTAATTCACTAAACTGTAAAATTTCACTTGCAAAGTGAATAGTCTGCTAGCCTTTAGTTGGGGCCAATGCCAGTGTATTTTTGTCCCTAATCTGCTAAATGTTTGCATTTTTATTATATAGCATTTATAAATATGACTATGTAATATAAATAGACAAAAGTATACATTTAGCTGACTTGTGCTAAAATGTATGTACATTTCCATCCATTTTAGTCGCGTTTTAACGCGCGCTGATGTCCATCGACATACATTTTGACGTTCTTTCACAAGCATGCACAGCGTTATGGTGTGAATAGGAGAAATTGGAAATTATTGTTTTTCAAATGTCCTTCCGAAAATCCTGTGTTTTCCAGCTGGGCTAAAATTCAGATCAACGCACTGGTGTGAATTGGCCCTAAATCAAACCCAAAGAGTCTGATCCGTGAACATGTATAGAAGGGTTGTTCCTCCTTAGGACCATCCAGATTCAAGCTTTCATTCTCAGACTGGCACTGGAAAGTAAAACATGAAGTCCGATTGGCTGAGACTGACAGATTGTCATTTCTTATTCTGGTTCTCAGAGATTGAACCTCCTGTGTCTCTTTTATCATCACATTAAAAGATTGAATTTTATACACACCACCAATATTTAGACTGCATATAGGTATGACATGCACTGTCTATGTATGGAATATCAGTGCTCTGCCTATGTTCAGATATAGATTCAGCCTGTGATGAATGAAAGATCGGTGCTCTGTCCTTGTTTATATCTAGATCTAGGCTATGACAAATGAAAGATCAGTGCTCTGTCAATAAATACTGTAGATCCAGGCTGTGATAAATAAAATATCAATGCTCTGTCTATGTCAATATGTAGATCCACAATGCAATGAATAAAGTAGAAGTGCTCTACCCATGTTATATATATATATATATATATATATATATATATATATATATATATATATATATATAATATATATATATATATATATATTGTTATATAGATCCAGCTGTGATGAATGAAGCCTCTTATACATATCGCAGCTTTTAGTACACTTCTCTGAATGCTGTGACCTCTGTAGGATCAATCAGCTTAAGCTATTATTATGCAGAATATATATATATATATATATATATATATATATATATATATATATATATATATATATATATATATCTCTCAGAACACGGCAGACAGGATCAATATTTGAATTGATTATTGCTTTGTTACATTTCTTCGCACCTCTGTTCTCCAAATACCAACATGTCTCACGCTTTGACACATTGGGGCTGGTTTGTGAAAACGGGTGCAGAATGGGGGGGCTTCTAGTAGAATGAAGTACTCTGTTGTATCTTCCCACTGGATGAAAAAGACCTAAGCTAATTTGAAGGGGGATAATGCCTATAGCTGGGGTGTCAAACTGGCGGCCCTCCAGCTGTTGCAAAACTACAAGTCCCATGAGGCATTGCAAGGCTAACAGTTACAAGCATGACTCCCACAGGCAGAGGCATGATGGGATTTGTAGTTTCGAAACAGCTGGAGGTCCGCCAGTTTGACACCCCTGGCCTATAGCAATCAGTCTGATTAACTGCTATAGGTAATATCCCCTCCAATCTGATTGCTAAGGCTTGGTTCACATCTGTACTGTGCAGGTGCCTTGTGTTTTAGGTGCGTTACCATTGATCTCTATATAACATGCTTTGATGAAAGCGCATCAAAGATGCAGCAAGCAGGATTTTTTTAACGTACCGCGCCAAAACCGAAAATAACGCGACCAGGTGTGAATAGGGCCTTATATCCCCCTCCATCTGATTGCTATAGACCAGGGAAATGCAATTAGCGGACCTCCAGCTGTTGCAGAACTACAAGTCCCATGGGGCATAGCAAGACTCGGACAGCCACAAGCATGACACCCAGAGGAAAAGGCATTATGGGACTTGCAGTTTTGCAACAGCTGGAGGTCTGCTAACTGCATATCTCTGCTATAGACAATATCCTCTCCAATCTGAATGATTGCTAATGATGGTATCCACACCATTCTGAATAATTGCTATAGGTATTATCCACTACATTCTGATTGGCATATATAATATCCCACGTCTGAATATTATAGGTTATATCCCTTTTATGTGCGCATTTCTTGCACCATGTTTAAAACGCACTGCCTTTGCTGCAGGTGCCAATACATTGTCAACAACATCCTAAAAGCAGGTCACAAAATGTAGTGCATTTGCAGGCACCAGCTTGCATGGTACTGCAGTACCGTTTGACACTGATACAATGGGGGTTATACTTCCAAAAGGCAAATCCACTTTGCACTACAAGTGCAAAGTGCACTTGGAATTACACTGCAAGTTCACTTGGAAGTGCAGTCGTTGTAAATCTGAGGGGTAGATCTGAAACGAGGGGAAGCTCTGCTGATTTAATTATCCTATCATGTGCAAGCTTTTTTCCTTGCATGTCTCCCTCGGATCTACAGAGACTGCACTTTGCCCTTGTGGATTTGCCTTTAGTAAATAACCCCCTCTGCACTCCTGTCTGGGGGTTATTTCCGAAAAACAAATCCACTTTGCACTACAAGTGCAAAGTGCACTTGGAAGTGCAGTCCTTAGAAATCTGAGGGGAAGCTCTGCTGATTTTATTTAATCATGTGCAAGCTAAAAAAAAATTCCCTTAAATTAGCAGAGCTTCCCCCCCTCATTTCAGATCTACCCCTCAGATTTACAGCGACTGCACTTTGCACTTGTAGTTTGCACTTGTAGTGCAAAGTGGATTTGCCTTTCGTAAATAACATTCTGCAAATCCCCCCCCATGTCTCATGTCAACAGTACTTGTTCTCTATGGGACTGATACAATGGTGTTGACTTACTATAGGCTGTTCAGCTATCAAACAAAATGCTCACTTTGGAAGAGTTTTGGAGAATCCGTGTTCACTTTGAATATTCAATCTTGTGCTAACGAAAAGCCTCTTTTTTTAAATTGCATGTATTGGGTATCTAAAGTGACTTCAGATTTGACTTATTTACAAACATTCACTTTGCAAGGTGGACACACGGGGGTTGATTTACTAAAAGCAAAACCACTTTGCACTACAAGTGCACTTGGAAGTACAGTCCCTGTAAATCTGAGGGGAAGATCTAAAATGAGGGGAAGCTCTTCTGATTTTATCATCCAATCATGTACAAGCAAAAATGCTGTTTTTTATTTTCCTTGCATGTCCCCCTCAGATCTATAGCCACTGCACTTCCAAGCCCACTTGCAGTGAAAAGTGGATTTGCCTTTAGTAAATAAACCCCAATCTTCCCAAAGTAAACATTCACTTTGAACGGCTTCTATTTCTTTAGTAAACTGATCCCAAGGTGTCATGTTGGCAGTGCGTATTCTCTATGGGTCTGATACTTTGCATCTGCACAGTACTTGTTCTCTATAGGAACAATACAATTTGCTGACTTTAAGAATATTTTCTTAGGCCCCATACACACGAGAGAATTTATCCGCGAATACGGTCCAGCGGACCGTTTTCATCGGATAAATCCTCTCGAGGATTTTGGCGGATTTTCATGCGATGGAGTGTACACACCATCGCATTGAAATCCGCCCTGAAATCCTCTGGCGATGACGTGTCGCGCCTTCGCCGCGATTATGACGCGGCGACGGGCGCGACGCTGTCATATAAGGAATTCCACGCATGCGTCAAATCATTACGACGCGTGCGGGGAATCCCTTTGGACGGATGGATCCGGTGAGTCTGTACAGACGAGCGGATCCATCCGTTGGGATGGACTTCAGCAGATGGATTTGTTGAGCATGTCAGCAAATATTCATCTGCTGGAAATCCATCCCAGGGGAGATTTATCCGCGGATAAAGATCCGCTGGCGTGTACACACCATAGGATCTATCCGCTGAAACCCATTTGCTGGGATTTATCTGCGGATGGATTCTATGGTGTGTATGGGGCCTTAGAGTGAAGTATCGCTTCAATTATCCAGTCATGTGAAAATCAAATTCATGTTTATTTCATCTACACACCGTTGCATAATTCAGGCAAATCTCTGTTAACATTTTAAACTCCTTTAGTAAATCAGCCTGAATGCATCATGTCTCTAGTCCATGTTCTGTATGGGACTGATACAAAGCATCATGACTGCACTAATTGTTTCTTGAAGGGACTTTGCATTATGACTGCAGTACCAGTTCTCTATGGCAGCGTTTCTCAACCCTTTTTTTTTTTTCTTTTTCTTTTTTCAATTGCAGCATCCTTTAAAGTATGCAAAATCTTGAGGCATCCAAATCTAAAATGTAAAAACATAAATGTTACTTTTCAATGGGAAACCTGAGCCTGGGACAATGCGCACAACCACCTTAATGAACTTAACGTCATAGTCCAGGGGCGGACTGACCATTGAGTCTCTCGGGCACTGCCCGATGGCCCCATGTCACTAGGGGGCCCCATCAGGGTTGCCAGGCTCAGTAAAACCAGGGACAGTATGTAAAAATCGATGTGTGTTTTTTTTTTTTTTTTCTTACATCTGTCCCTGATATGTCTGAAACCAACATGCTTCTAATGTGAAAATCCCGAGATTTTAGCTGCCCCACCTCTGCACTGCCTCCTGGCGTGGTGGCCATCTGTAAGCCCAGGGGCCCCATAGTCTTCTATTGCCCGGGGGCCCCATGAGTTGTCAGTCCGCCCCTGCTTCATACCATCCCTTCACATCAGGGTCCCCCATCAAATCCGAGGTTCCCCTATACATCAGGTTGCTCATCACATCAAAGTTCTACCTATATATCAGAGGCTGTCTAACACCAAAGAGTACCTCTGACAGTCAGAGTCCCCTCCCTGAGGAGTCCTTTTATCAGTCTGGGTAACCCAGAGGGGGTCTCCGTGTGCAATGACACCCCCAGTTGAGAAACCCTGCAGTGCAAAATGGATTTACCTTTAATAAATCAGCTCCAATGCAGCAGGATATGTTTTCTATGGGACTGATACATTGCATCACGTCTGTAGTACTTGTTCTCTATGGGACTGATACAATTCATCATTACTGCAGTACTTGTTCTCTATGGGACTAATATACTCCCTGTATCATGTCTTTAGTACTTGTTCTCTACAGCAGTGTTTCCCAACTCCAGTCCTCAAGGCACACCAACAGGTGTTTTCAGGCTTTCCATTATTTTGCACAGGTTATTTGATCAGTTTCACTGCCTTATTACCACAGCCGTTTCATCTGAGGGAAATCCTGAAAACATGACCTGTTGGTGTGCCTTGAGGACTGGAGTTGGGAAACACTGCTCTACAGAACTGATACAATTCATCATGACTGCAGGATTTGTTCTCTATGGGACTAATACAGGTATAATGTCTTCAGACCTATCGGAACAGGACAGGCAAAACGAGCAACTGCTTGGGGCCCGCCGCTTCCTATAAATGCTGCAGCCTGTAGCGTGCCCAAGCTTCTTTCCTAATTCCTCCTGCAGTCCGGCCGGGTACCTTAACCGCGTGGTACAGGAGATTCAGTTTCCTGTTCCCGACCGGACTGATGGGAAGTGCACACACTCAGTGCTCACTTCCTTTCAGTCCGGCCGGGAACAGCAAACTGAATCTTCTGCAGAGCGGTATGCGGAAAGGGGGCCAGGGAGGGGTCAGAAGTACTAGCTGTCGTTTGGCAGCAGCAGCTGTATGCGGCGGTATGCGGTAGGGAGGGGGGCAACAGCTGTATGCAGCGGTATGCGGTAGGGAGGGGGAGTTAAAAAAAAAACATGGGAGGAGGGAGCCCCCCCAGCTTATCTGGTTTATAGCAGAATCATTCTTTACACTTGTCAACTTACTCCCCCCCCCCCCAACAGGTCATGTTTTCAGAATTTCCCTCATATGAAATGGCTGTGGTGATTACTAAGGCAGTGAAACTGATCAAATCACCTGTGCAAAATAATGGAAATCCTGAAAACACGACCTATTTGGGGGTACTTGAGGACTGGAGTTGAGAAACATTGGTCTATGGGACTGATACAATGCATTGCGAATGCAGGACTTGTTCTCTTTGGCAGTGGTTCTCAACCTCAGTCCTCAAGTATCCTCAACGGGCCATGTTTTGGGAACTTCCCTTAGATAAAATAGCTCTTATCAATACCATGTCATTGACACTGATTTAAACCAGCTGTTTAAAGTAAAGGAAAACTTGGCCCGTTGAGGGTACTTGAGGCCTGAGGTTGAGAACAACTGCTCTATGGGACTGATACAATTCATCATTGCTGCAGTACCTTTTCCCTCTGGGACTAATACAGTGCATCGTGTCTTTAGTACTTATTGATTATGGCACTGATACATGGGGATTGATTTAATAAAGGCAAATCCACTTTGCACTACAAGTGCACTTGGAAGTGCAGTCGCTTTAGATCTGAGGTGAAGATCTGAAATGAGGGGAAGCTCTGCTGATTTTATCGTCCAATCATGTACAAGCAAAAATGCAGTTTTTTATTTTCCTTGCATGTCCCCCCTCAGATCTACAGTGACTGCACTTCCAAGTGCACTTGTAGTGCAAAGTGGATTTGCCTTTAGTAAATCAACCCCCTTGCATAATGACTGCAGGACTTGTTCTCTATGGGACTGATACAATGGGGGTTATTAACGAAAGGCAAAGTGCACTTGGAAGTGCAGTCGCTGTAAATCTGAGGGGTAGAACTGAAATGAGGGGAAGCGCTGCTGATTTTATCATCCAATCATGTGCAAGCTAAAATGCTGTTTTTTATTTTCCTTGCATGTCTCTCTCGGATCTACAGCGACTGCACTTCCAAGTGCACTTTCAGTGCAGTTTCAAGTGCACTTTGCACTTGTAGTGCAAAGTGGATTTTCCTTTAGTAAATCAACCCCAATGTATCATGTCTGTAGTACTTGTTCTCTATGGGACTAATACACTATGGGCCAGATTCTCAAACGAGATACGACGGCGTATCTCCAGATACGCCGTCGTATCTCTGAGTTGCGCGGTCATATCTATGCGCCTGATTCTTAGAATCAGTTACGCATAGATTTCCCGTAGATCCGACTGGCGTAACTGTGTTACACCGTCGTATCGTAACTGCATATTTAGGCTGGCTGCTAGGTGGTGCTTCCGTCGAATTCAGCGTCGAGTATGCAAATTAGCTAGATAGGCGAATTCACGAACATACGCCCGGCCGACGCAGTACATTTACGCCGTTTACGTTAGGCTTTTCCCGGCGTATAGTTACCCCTGCTATATGGTGGCGTAAGTGCGGCGTAACAATGTTAAGTCTGGCCGTTGTTCCCACGTCGAAATTTGAAAAAGTTACGTCGTTTGCGTAAGTCGTTCGTGAATAGGGTTGGACGTCATTTACGTTCACGTCGAAACCAATGACGTCCTTGGGCGTACTTTGGAGCAATGAACACTGGGAAATTCCACGGACGGCGCATGCGCCGTTCGGGAAAAACGTCAATCACGTCGGGTCACAGTACATTTACATAAAACACGCCCCCCCCTGATCCAAATTTGAATTAGGCGGGCTTACGCCGGCCGTTTTGGGCTTACGCTGGCCGTTTTACGCTACGCCGCCGCAACTTACGGCGCAAGAGCTTTGAGAATACAGCACTTGCCCGTCTAAGTTGCGCGATCGTACGAGAATCTGGCCCTTTGACTGCAGTGCTTGTACCTATGGGGGAGATTTACTAGACCTGGGGAAGCTAAGCATGGTAGCCAATCAGCTTCTAACTTCAGCTTGTCAAATTAAGCTTTGACACTAAAAACTGGAAGCTGATTGGTTCCTATGCAGAGCTGTAACCAGGTTTTTGCACTCTCCAGTCTTAGTAAATCCTCCTATGGGACTAATCCAATCAATTGTGTCTGTACTTCCTAATTTATTTGGGAGAAATACAATGTTTTACATCTGCAGTGCTGGTGTGTGTGGGGTGTTTTTTTATTTTTTTTATTTTTGTTTCTCAGTTGATTTAAGAGCCATTCACAGCTACAGATATTATATGAATGTCCTACCACTGATATAATGTATGTCCTACCACTGATATAATGTATCTCGCCTGCTGTGCTGTCTATGTAAAGAATTGAGTGAATGATCTTCTACCTAACAAATCTTATCGGAATGTTGCACACATTGATACAGTGTATACTGTCAGCACTGTGTAATAAGTCTGCACTATTCTGTCAAATCTAATCATTCTTGCAATACTACATTTTACATGCTCATTCTAAAGTACTTGTCCTATATTGTCTTTCTGCAGGTCACTTGCAATGAACCCCGTCCAGCTCCCCGAAGTTTACATTATTGGGGCTCAGCCCCTGTGCAGTCAGTTATCGGGGCTCTCCCAGGGCCAGAAGAAGCTGTGTCTGCTCTATCAGGACCATATGCAATATATTGGGGATGGAGCAAAGACTGGGATCAAAGAGTGCCAGTACCAGTTCAGACACAGGAGGTGGAACTGCAGCACGGTGGATAACACATCGGTGTTTGGCAGGGTTATGCAAATAGGTAAGATCATTTTTGTAAATATACACATAATGTGCCTGTTGTTTATTTTTATGTATCTTAGCATTTTTTTTTTGTACTATTTGCTTCAGTGAGGCAGATATAGAAGACTATATCTTTTATATATATATATATATATATATATATATATATATATATATATATATATATATATATATATATATATATAATGACTAGGTCAGCAATTCACCTTCCTAAAATACAAACCTCTTTATAAAATTAGTACTCTATGGTATAGGTCATCAAATACTTATTACCCCTTGGGATCATAAACTCTTCAATGTTTTAAATTTGTATTCAAATAATAACCTAAAAAAAAAGAAGCTAAAATACTTAGTGATGTCTATTTTTTATTTTATTTTTTTCAAAATGTTTTAAACTATTACAGTAAAGTTTCTGCAGTTGGAAGAATTACCACCTGGCATGTAGTTGTCACTGGTTGAAAACTATTGGTCTGAGTAGCAGTTGGACGTTCTTGGGTTTGAGTAAATAGAAGAAAAAGATAATGGGCATAGAGGTCAATTGGGATGTAGTGCATTGAAAGGGATGTTTCTGATCCATGCCAATGGCACTCAGCCTATCACTATTGTTATTTTATACTTTTCTTGAATAAGCCAGCGTATGGTATTTTCTGGTGTATAACAGAATATGTTCTATTGTGTGTCAGCTTGTATAACTGAGGCCTGATTATTATTATTATATATATTTTTTTTTTTTTACAAGTATCCTACTGATGGGTTTGTGTGTTTTTTCCAAGCAAGTCTGAATTTTTTATTTTATTGGAATTTGATTTATTCTTTTTAAAATGTGAAATTGTTATTTTAAGATGCATTTAGCATGCTTACGAGCCTGACAGAAGTAGTACAAGATACAATTACCACTGTTGGAGACTTTAAGTTTTTAGGTCTGGGTGTTTTTTTTTTTTTGTTTTTTGTGTTTGTTTGTTTTTCCCCCCATTGGGGTGTGATGAATAGCAAGCAGTTTTTTAAGTTAATTTATCAACTTCTGATGGTTTGTCATAATATATACTTAGATCCTATTATATATATATATATATATATATATATATATATATATATATATATATATATATAATATATATAAAGCCTTTATCACCAACCTAAGCAGCCATGAAGCCTTAGCTAAATCCGTATAGCTACAAAATGGGATGATAATTTTTTTGTTTTTTAATTGACCAACTTGGATTCAGTAAGTTTGTTTGTTTGTTTGTTTGTTTTTTTTGTTTTTTTTTTAAATTAGGAATCAAGTGTGTTTTTGGGCTGTTTTTGCCAAGAGTGATGTCAGAGTGTGCGGCTGCCATTTTCTGCATGATATTTAGCTAACAAAAGAAGACTTAAAGTAACAAGTCAATAATTGGATAAAGGAACATGCAATGGTAGAGGCTGCCAATGTCTGAATATTGTTACAGTGTAATATTAAGTTGCATGTGGGCGTGGCTTGCTAATTATTTGCATTATCCAGGCACACAACATTGTTAAAGGCTTCAAATTCTGTTGCATCCTCTTTCTGAAAAATATGTTTGATATTTAAAAAGTTGCCAAAACCACTAATTTATTCTTCAGTGGTGGGATAAAAATGATTTCTACAGTATTGTTCCTCATGTGAAAAATGTGCTAGAACTCATAGTTAGCGTGGCAATTACAGCAGTTTAAAAGAACCAGTCATCAGTCACTTTCCTTTTGTTATAATTGGCTTTGTTGAAACCAAATGAAACCTTAAATCCCATTGGCTGGGATGTTTTCATGCTTTGCTGATTCTCTCTTTTGGAACTACAAGTTCCAGCATGCCTAATTTAAAATCAGCCTTGTAGTTCCATAAGTAATTCTGGTTCTTACTTCGACATTTGTTTGAAGTCTGTAAAACTAGATCTGTAATCTGGAGGCCTGTATATTATTTATTTTTATTTATTTATTATTATTATTAAATATATATTATACATTTATTTTTTATTAACTTTTTTTTCTTCTCATTTTTAATTAATAATAAAAAAAGTGGAGAAATGAAAGAGATTGGGTTGTTCAGCTGGCATTTTTTTGTGCTTGAATGTACAAGCCCCTGTTTTATTGACCTTATTATGTGAGTTGAGGTGGTATTATTGCATTATGCTACTATTTACACCTTCGGATTGACTTGTGTTTCTTGTCAGTGTTGGAGACTTTGATCAGCACTTAGATCTCCTCTTTCCTCACTTCTGTCTTGTTTGCACTTGGTTTAAAGTCCCTTTTTTATTTTTTTTTTTTTTTTTTTTTTTTGGAAATCCACTGTTGGGTTTGATATAAGGAGACTCCCTACAGGCAGTGACAGTTTCAATCCCTGGAGATTTTCTGCTGTAGACGTTTTAACCATAAAAAAAAAAAAGGAAAAAAAAACTATTACTTCTATCCCTGCATAAACTGATTTCTTAAACAAGAAGTAATTTATAAGGGCAATTAGGCACTTAAACTAACTGCAGCACTAAGAGGGGTTTAATAGGTATTCGGAGGCGGTGGCCTAGACTGGGATAGTGAAGTGCCTATTCATCGGCTCTCAGAACTGGACTCCAGACTATATTTAAGTTTCATAAACTGGGGAGGGGAAAACAAGGAGTATAATTTTTATTTCTGGGAAATTAGCTGAAATGTAAAATTGCTTGGCTTTAAAGATGATATGCATTACAGAATTAATGTGCTTTTGTAGGCACTTTGCACGGATTTTTGGGTAATTCCATATATCAATGTGTCTCCACATGTCTCTTACAATTATCAAAGATTTTACATTGTATATTTTCCTATTGAAATGGTGTGTATAAATAATATCATGTGGTCCTCCAGACAGGACCACAGCTTGGACTGCAGCACTGGTGTATATTTCACTATATCATCCAGATTTATGCTCAAGGTAAATTATTATTATTTTTTCATTCAAAATAGGATTTTGTGACACAATTTTTCTGTTGTCCCTTTCTTGATGCTGTCCCTGAAAAACAGAAAGATACAATGGTAATGATTGTATTTTAACTTGGCAAAGTTAAATACATTCTGAGATTGGTGAATAAAGTTAAGAGGTGTTCATGTCAACTGTCCAATTCTGTACCAAGCAAAACCCTTTTTATTTATATTTTTATTTTATTTTTTGTTACCCCTTTTTTATAGAATTTATATAGTCAAAGTTGACATAACTTCACCTTATTTTCTTTTTTTTGTTGTTGCTTATCTTCTATGTAGACTATTAATGCCACATTAACAATGTAGTCTTATTCTTGAAACCTAACTGTGTCCTTATACTTGGGGGGGGGGGGGGGGGGGGGGGGGGGGGAACTGATTTGTGCACACAAAATAATTCAAATCCAAACTACTTAAAAAAAAAAAAAAAAAAAACGTATTAAGTGATTCATGGAAATAATAATTTATACATTGATACATATATAAAAAAAAAAAGATATCTGGATGTTAGGAAAGCTCCTACTGTATATTCCAATTTATTTACATTATACAGAAATAAAAGTACAGTAAGGATTTATTTTATTTTTTTTGTAAAAATTTGTATGTTCCAGATTACTTGGATATATGTAGGAGTTGTTGTGCCCTATAACGTCTTTACAATAGTAAAATGTAAATTCTACAGAAACTCTGTACTTTAATATTTGAATATTTAAAATTATGTATGTGTGTATAATAAATAATAATAAAAAATATATATATATATATAAATCCATCTCTCAGTTTTATATATATATATTTTTTTTTATTTTTTTTTTTTTGTACACCTGGCAGCTTTCTATACATTTTTCTTTTTTTTTTGTTTTTTTTTTTTTTTTATATATTTTTTTTTTTTTTTAGGTAAAATGTTAGTAAAAACTTATTGTATGTACACATTGCGCATTTCCTAGCATTTTAGTTACATTTTGTATTTGCAGTGCATTGACTATTATGTCCCTTAATGTAATCCTGAATACTGGCCAAAGCCGGAAGGCATTTTCTATTAAAGTCAGAATTCAGGGCTGCGTTAATGTGTATAGGTCATGCGTTTTTCTACCAAAAGCAATAGGACACATTTGACAGAATAATCAGATGCTAAAAAACTAGAAGGAAAATGCACAGAAAAGTATAGCATGCTATATAGTATAATACATACCATTTTTGTATTGCCTTTTTGTATTACCTATCTGTAATTTGCAGTCCAGTCCATAGAAATTCCTCATTGTTACCCATAGTACTCTATACAGGGCTCTAAGCAAAATGCACATTTCTAAACTTCTTGCCGCATCCGCCAAAGTCTCGGCCAACCCAATAAAAGCTTATGGGGTCAGCTCAAGAAAGAGATTTATATTCCAAGCTGAATCATGGTTAACTCCTAGGATTTCAGATGGCCTATGGCATTTATATAGGACTGTGTACAATATGGCATTCATATAGGCAATGTGCTCGCATTACACAAAGTGAATAGAACGCGTTCCTTAATTTAATACAAACCGTCTGCAGTCTCTCTGTTTAAAAATCTCCATTTCAGGGCTTTTAAAAGGCCATTTTTGAGATAAACAGAGATGATTTTAATTCGATGGAAGAATACGATGGCACACAGTTTGATAGGAAGGAACAGGGAAAAAAAAAAGAAAGATATCAGATTTTAAGATCTCATGTTTTTATTCCTGCCTTGACATTTATTTTGGAAAGTCAGTTAAGTGCCGTTATTGTAACCCTCAGCACATGTAACCTCTCAAATCATCTTGTTTTCATTTAATGGGAGCGGGTGTGGGAAGAAAGTTTTGAGAAAGCCCAAAATCGCTTCCACCCCTTGAACCTTCTTTAGTTCTGATTAAAAGATAAATTTGCTAAACCATGATTTCACCCTGCAGTTTTAAATAGATGCCCATTAGGGGGTGTTATTTGAGAAGGTCCTAATATTCAGGAGCAGAGTAGGATTTAAAGTAGATATAAATCCTAACTAAATGACACATACGGGGTTATTTTTTATTTTTATTTGTTTTACTACTTTGTTTCATCTCGGTTCTGCTGATCACTTGCAGCTTCTTTGCAACCATTTTCTGTCTACAGCTGCATGGTATCCCTCAGAGCAGGTTTCCTAATGGTGTGGTTGAGCCGCACTTGGTTGATGTGTGTTTTAAAATAATCTTTTGTAGTCTTCATGAGGCAAAGTGACAACACAGGATTACAATTGGGAGACAGGGATAGAGCGTTGTCACCATAGGTGTGCGCACAGGGTGTGCCCAGGCACACCATAATCGCCCTGTGCAGCACAGATTCCCCTACTGCCCTGGCTCCCATCTCTCTCCCCCCCCACAGCACTGCCAGCTTCCCTCCTCTCCTATAGGCTGTTGCTGATTGGATGTTTTAGAAGTGGGGAAGGGGATGGTAAATATGTAATTTACCGGCCCTTTCCCTTTCTGAATGAACATCATGTGTGATCGGTAGTGTGTTTGGGCTTTGGGGTGCACACCCTAATGCAATAGGCTGCGCACACCTATGGTTGTCACCTTTTTATAATACGAAGAACCCTTTTTTTTTTTTTTATATAGCAGTTTCAGCAGGTATTGCTCTAATGAAAGATGTTAAAGCTTATTTGGGGGTTTTGGCAATTTGCGATTTACATATGCTTTAGGCTTGGTTTACACTTTGTGTGTCAGGTCTTGATCTTTCTGTCTTTCTCTCTTTCTCTTTCTCTCTTTCTCTTTCTCGTTCTTTCTCTTTCTCTTTCTCGTTCTTTCTCTTTCTCTTTCTCTCTCCTTACCTCTACATAGTCTATCTCTCTTCAATCCATCATAAATGCTGCTGCCAGACTCATCCACCTTACCAATAGCTCTGTCTGCTACTCATCTCTGTCAATCCCTCCCACTGGCTTCCTCTCACCCAACTAATTAAATTCAAAATACGAACAACTTACAAAGCCATCCACAATTTAGCCCCCAGCTACATCCCAAGCCTAGTCTCTAAATACCAACCTACTCGTTCTCTTCGTTCCTCTTAAGAGCCGGTTCACACTGGGGTGGCACGACTTTGGGGGGCGATTCGGCAAGGCGTCCTGAAGACAACTTCAGAGGCGACTTGCAAAATGACTTCTGTATAGAAGTCAATGCAAGTCGCCCCCGAAGTCGTACAAGAATCTTTTTCTAAGTCAGAGCGACTTGTGTCGCTCCTATTAGAACGGTTATATTGAATAGAATGGGACGCGACTTGTCAGGCGGCTAAGTCGCCCCAGTGTGAACCGGCTCTAAGACTTCCTGCTCTCTAGCTCCCTCATCGCCTCCTCCCATGCTCGTCTCCAGGACTTTCCAGAGCCTCTCCAATCCTATGGAATGCCTTACCCCAAGCTGTCTGCTTATCTCCTACTCCTATTAGCTTTTAGACGATCCCTGAAACCCCTTCTCTTCAGAGACGTCTACCCTACCCACACCTAACAACTGTATTTTCATCAGCTCACCCCCCACTGCTAACTACCCTTTGTTCCACTTCACCCTCCATTCTAGATTGTAAGCTCTAACGAACAGGGCCCTCTGATCCCTCCTGTATTGACTCATATTGTAAGTGTACTGTCTGCCCTCCTGTTGTAACGCGCTGAGCAAACTGTTGGCGCTATGTAAATCCCGTATAAAAAATGCTCAAAAAGCTAATTTTAGTTGCTTTCAAAAAACCTAATCTGTATGCTGATTACTAAGGATTAATCATGCTCTGCCTTATTAAAGGCCATTAGGCCAATTCCAACATATTGCATGGTGCCAAGCACCAACCAGCCTGGCACTACACTAGTCTCATTATTGAGTTGTGCCAACGAGCAGCAACATGGTAATTGTGGTGTTACAATGCAATGCTATTCATTCTGAATGACATCCCAATGCACCTTGCCAATTGAGCTCTGTGTAACACATAGGAAGGCATACCGGAAATGGTACATGCACCTTTTTTTGGTGCATTATTGTGCATTAGGTGGTCTATTCAACACATCGCACATTAACAGATGGCGTTACATGGTGTGAATGGACTCCAAATGTGGCACTACATCAATTAATTGGGCCACACATACTTTACAGTCTTTGTACAGTCATTGTGAATTCACCAATAACTATCAAGCACGTAGTTCTCTCGCAATAATCCGTTCAACTTCAGTCAGGCTGTACTTCACACTACATTTTGGTAAATATTGCTGTTCTGAGTTTAAATTTAAAGCGGGAGTTCACCCATTTATAATTTTTTTTTTTTTTTTCTCCCCTTAGCTTCCTGCTCGTTCGGTCTAGGGGAATCGGCTATTTGTATTAAAATATGAGCAGTACTTACCCGTTTTCGAGCTGCATCTTCTTCCGTCGCTTCCGGGTATGGGTCTTCGGGAGCGGGCGTTCCTTCTTGATTGACAGCCTTCCGAGAGGCTTCCGACGGTCACATCCATCGCGTCACTCGTAGCCGAAAGAAGCCAAACGTCGGTGCGGCTCTATACTGCGCCTGCGCACCGACGTTCGGCTTCTTTCGGAAAATCGTGACGCGATGGATGCGACCGTCGGAAGCCTCTCGGAAGACTGTCAATCAAGAAGGAACGCCCATTCCCGAAGCCCATACCCGGAAGCGACGGAGAGGATGCATCTTGTAAACGGGTAAGTACTGCACATATTTTAAAATAAATAGCCGATTCCCCTAGTAAAAACGAGCAGGAATCTAAGGGGGAAAAGTGCCCTCTAAGGGTGAACCCCCGCTTTAAAGATTAACATAAATGAATGCAGCTTTATATTCATGAATCAATATGATAAGTATTTATTAAATGCAAGCATTGTTAATACCTGCATTTGGCTTAGTATTAACCACCTTCAGTCTCTGTACATAATTTTTCAAACTAGTGGAGGGATAAGCAGCACAAGGACCCAGTGGGTGGCACTGCAGTGTTCATGTGTTAACAGGGAACATGCTGACAGAAGGAGAGGGCAGTGTAACAGATTAACTCATCAGTCTACTACTACTTTGTTCACTGTCCAGTCACAGAAGGGAGGCGCCTGGTCTGTTAGTGTTAAAGGAGAAGTTCACCTTTTAACAAAAAATAATGCGCATTTTCTTTTGCAGGTAAAAAACGTGCATTTATTATTTTCTGTTTATGGAGCCTCTAAAGCAGGGGTCTCCAAACTTTTCAAACAAAGGGCCAGTTTATTGTCTTTTAGACTTTAGGAGGGCCGTATTGTGGCCAGCAGGGGCAGTAGATGTCAATGGCCCAGCATCAGTGAAAATAAATATGGCCCCGGGGTTGGTGGTCAATAAGGATGAGCTCTGGCGTGTTCGCATAGAACACGTGCAGAGCCCGCCAGGAAGTGTGCACGGCGCTGTGCTAATCACAGCCAGGGAGACATTGTCCCGATGCTTGGCTGCAGGGATCGTGAAATGTTTCCCTGGCTGTTATTGGCGCAGCGCCGTGCATACTTCCTGGCAGGTTTTGCATGTGTTTTTATCCGAACACGCCAGAGCTCATCCTTAGTGGTCAATAGGAAGCGGAGTAGTATCCCATCATTGGTATCTGTGGAAGATATAGTGCCCCATTGTTGTAAGTGGGAGAAATATTGCCTCATATTGGTGGGAGGAATAGTGCCCCAAGGGCCAGATAAAGGCTAGCAAAGGGCCACATCTGGCCCTCGGGCCGTAGTTTGGAGACCCCTGCTCTAAAGCATTGTACCAATGACCCGGAGATCTGTCAGTGTATCTTTGTACATCCTATGTGGACAAGCAGATATAATATGACAGGAAGAGAGAATGGACTGTGCTGCACTATGGTAGTTCATTGAAAACTAAAAGCTGACTGCAGCAAAGGTTGCCAGGCCTTGTCTTTTTCCATTCACAGAACACTGTGAACAAGTTAAGCGGCCGGGCGGGCAGAGCCCTGCTCGGCCATGTTTTTTTAAATTGTGACAGCTGGGGGGAATCTTTACATGTTACACCCTGAATATGGGCGTACCATGTTACAAAAAGTGAACTTTCCATTTTACTAAACTACAGCAGAGAAAAAAAAATCCGGTATCCTGCCCTGACAGACAGGGCTGCGCTGTATGGCAAAGCTGTGAAAATCTCAGGACTGAACAGACAGAAATACAAATCCTTTGGAGGTTAGAACCACTACTGTAAACGTATTTAGCTGTTTGCAACACCATGCGGTGCATTTTTGGAAAAGGGTCAGGTACTTCTTTTCTACATTTCTATTGGGCAGCCCATTGAAATGAATGAGCCGCCCTACATGCAATGCGCAGGAACGTATGGAAAAGGTGGGCTCTGTTGCACCTGTATAGTGTAAACCTAGCCTTGCCAACAAGAAGGTTGTGAGAAGGCCAACCAGGTTACATATAAATTGAAGGTATTGTTTAAGCAAGCCCGTTTTGCTACGCGGCTCAAGGTACATAAACTGCACAATCAGATTGTATAGTGCGTGTGCCCAGCTTTAAGGCCTGTACACACGATCGGATATTCCGACAACAAATGTGTGATGGACGTGTTTTGTTGGATAATCCGAATCCGTCTGTATGCTCAATCGGACATTTGTTGTTGGAATTTCCGTCAACAAATGTTGGATCGTCATGCTCTCAGATTGTCTGACAACAAATGTGTTACGTCGGATCATCCGATCGTGTGTACACAAGTCCATTGGACTAAAATCCAAAGTACAAACATGCATGCTCCGAACCAATGCTGATCATCGGACAACTTTAGCAGAAGTTGCCCAAAGGGTGGTGCAAAAGAGCAGGAAAACCACGTACCGTATATACTCAAGTGTAAGCCGACCCAAATATAAGCTGAGGCACCTAATTTTACCACAAAAAATGGGAAAACGTATTGACTCGAGTATAAGCCTAGGGTGTCTATCTGCATGCCTCATTTTTGCCTCACTGTGTTCATGCCTCACTGTGTCCATGACTAAGCTGACGTTTAACATGGGAGTCTATGGAAGGGGTGCCTGTATTTGAAAAATCGGTACTCCGCAGCCGTAGGACCCCCAGACAACAAACTTGTAGAGGAAGAGTGGGGCTACATGTGTACCAAGTTGCGTGTCCAGGGGACATACGAACGGCCGTTGCCGGGTCCCCAAAATCACAGGAGAAATGACCGTTTAACATGGGAGTCTATGGAAGGGGTGCCCGGCTTTGAAAAATCATTGCTCCCCAGGCCGTAGGTCCTCTGGACAACAAACAAACTAGTAGAGGAAGAGTGGGGCTATATGTGTGCCAAGTTTCGGCCAGTATCGGGACCCCAAAGTCTGGGAGATCATGCGCAAACACGTGACTCGAGTATAAGCTGAGAGGGGCATTTTCAGCACAAAAAAATTTGCTGAAAAACTCGACTTATACTCGAGTATATACAGTAGTTTTGTGAATGTTGGCTGAAAAAGTTCTGCTTGTCTGTATGCAGAACAAGTTCACAGCCAACGCCCTTCTGTTAAAAATCCACGGATTTGTCAGATGGAAATCCGATCGTGTGTATGAGGCTTTAGACTGGAAGTGCTTCTCAATTTTTATTGTATTTAATTGGAGCTCCAACTTTTGGAGTGATTTATTCCTAAGAGACAATTTGTGTTTTTTTTTTTTTTTGTGTTTTATTCTTATATAACATGGCACAATTTATGTTAAGATAATGGCAATATTTTGCATATGCAAAAAAATAAGATTTGGGACTTTGAATGAGGCACATATGGTAGTGTGCCTCCATCCCTGTTGATATAGAAGGGGGAGAAGGTTGGGACTTTGAATGAGGTGTGTAATCAACAAACATAACATAAACATGGTGCAGATTGATATACAAAAATGTATTATTAATAAAGATAAGTATTTTTGTTGAGTGGTATAACAGTGGTCTCATCAACAAAATATTGCATTATGGTTACTGCAATTCATATGGTCAAATATTTGTATACAATTGGCCACTACCATGGGAATAACGAATTTGTCATCTTTTACTATACAATAAACTTTTATTGTAAAAATAAAATAAAAATAAAAAAATAATTGGTATTGAAATGTAAGATTCATGTGTTTTTTAGATGTTTATATCTTTAATTTTCTATACCAATGTGATCTTCCACTCATTCCAATGGCAGTGCGCTATGGCCCAATTGTGTATTGCATGCATATATTTCACCATTTTTTATATTTTGTTGATGAGACCACTCAATAAAATATATATATATATGATATTTGTATATCAACACCATGTTTTTTACACACCTCAGTCCCGACCTTCTCCCCCTCCTAAGAAGAATATTTTTGCACAGCTTTTTTTATTTTATTTTTTATTTACCTGTTTACCTATCCGTGACATTTATTTACAGCGATTGTTGATTTTGTATTTTTCAGGGAGCAGAGAGACTGCCTTCACGTATGCCATCAGTGCCGCTGGAGTGGTGAATGCAGTTAGCCGAGCTTGCAGAGAGGGGGAGCTCTCAACTTGCGGCTGCAGTCGGGCAGCCAGACCTAAGGATCTTCCCCGGGATTGGCTGTGGGGTGGCTGTGGAGATAATTTAGATTATGGCTACAGATTTGCCAAGGAATTTGTGGATGCCAGGGAAAGAGAAAAAGTCCATCAAAAAGGAACGTATGAGAGCTCCAGGACTCTGATGAACCTGCACAACAATGAAGCTGGAAGGAGGGTAAGTGATCCTGTTTAGGGCAAGGTCGTATAGAATGTTTTTGCTGAGCCATTGATCATTGCATTGTGTGGGTGTAGAAGCTGGTGTTCTTGGCACATTTGCAACATTGAAAGAAGATGTAAATCGGAGGCATGAAAGGATATAATGTGACTTTAGCCAAGTTTGGAGGGACCCCCGTCTGCCCAGTGCAATATTTAATGGGTCACTCCTCCTTTTATAAGCTGATATTTCAGTTTATGGTAGATGCTGGGGAGATCATTTGGATTCTTCAAGCGTTACAACCTAAGGACAGACTCTTTTCCCACAAAGAAGAATGGAGAATGTTTCTTGGTCTGCACACATGTAATAGTAGGGCTAGTTCGATGGCAGCACTTACCAGGTGAACAACTTTACAGGTAGATCTTATTGCTGGAATATCAAAGCCAGAACCACCCAGGAGCTAAGTCAGTTCACCTGGAACATGCATAACTAAAGCTGAACTACAGTCTTGCCTTCAGTGGCACTTGCTTTTCTCCAGTACTGAAACAGCTTACTCTGATTTAGCTGCTTCTCACAGAAGCTGCAGCAAGTCCTATAGAGCCCATCTTATTTTCTGTCTGGAGGATGTCCAGTATCATCTAGTTCTTTAGTCCCCAGCCTTACTGCCCCTGGCTCAGGCCCGGCATTTCCTACAGAGGTCTGCTTACAAATAAAGTCTGCCTAGGAACATAGTTGCATAGTTGGCTTGAAAAATGCCACAGGTCCACCTAGCTCAACAGAAACCCATACCCATTACTTGATCTACAGCAGTTATTCTCAACCAGGGTTCCATGGAACCCTCAGGTTCCTCCAGAGGTTCTTGGGTGTTCTTGAGCTGTGGCTGATTGTCCTCCCATTTGGCAGTACCTGTATAGTTCTGGGGCCAACACCACTTGGCAGAGTCCGCAGCAAGATACCGATTATTTTTTAAGCGTTTTATAAGGGTTGCATTCTTCCCATTTAACCACTAATGTAAGAAGCATTCTTCCCACTGGCCAAGAATGATGCCTTCATCTCATTGACCTCTAAATAATTAGTTTTAAGCATGGGGTTCTTTGAGACCTTCAAACTATATAAGGGGTTCCTCTGGGGGGGGGGATTTGGGGAGGCTGAAAGAGGCTCATCTACAGAAAAGCAAAGGAAAATCCCTATGAAGCACGGCTCAATTTCTTCCTGATCCCATAGGAGACAATTGAATATGCACTGGATCATCAATCACTGGTGTTATTCCCTTTGAAGAGGAACCTGATGGGTTTTACTTCCTCTTTAGTCCGCTGCACAGCCTGTAGATGAAAAGCCTAATTGGCTAGTATGCATCGCATACTAGGCCATTATGTGCCACTTACCTGCAAAAGAATCCAGCGATGTCCCCACAGAAGGCAGCGTGCATCTTCTGTGTCCTCCTCCTTCCGGCCGCTGACTCCGGAGAATCACCGGCGCTGGGTGATGTTACTCCCGCGCATGCGCATGGGAGCCGCAATTCACGGCACAGGCTGGGGAAGAAACGGCACTTAGTTTCTTCCCCGCGTAGTAAAGATTTTTGGCGGACTACAAGTGAAATATCTCCTAAACGGCGCACGTTTCGGAGATATTTCCACTACCTATAGGTAAGCCTTATTCTAGGCTTACCTATAGGTAGAAGTGCAAACAAGTGGGTTTACAATCACTTTAGTATATATTCTATTTTGTGCAGTATGCATTATATTTGTGTATTAAGCTAAAAATGAATAACTTTACACCAAGTTCACTATATGGGCCACCTATATAATTATATATGGTGATCATATCCCCCTTAATCACCCACTTAAACTCCCACTCCTACAGACCGGCACCCACCCATCAAAGCATTTTGATAATGGGTTAACTGGAGCCAGCCCTCCACTTAAATTAGGTATGGGAGATGTCTAATGAGGCAGTGTACTGTGAGGTTTTCCAGAAGAACGCAACAGGCCTCTCCCACCATTCATGATCTGCTTGTTGGAGAAGCACAGAGACCCAGTGATGACCTCACTGGGTATAAAAATAAAGTATGTAAAAAACAGATGTTATATTTAAACATTTCATTAGCATGTTAATGAGGGGAACAAGTAGGGGAAGCAGCATTTAACTCAATTGTTTTCTATGTGCCCTATTCACACTATACATTGCAGTGCAGAAAAACACAGTGAATATGGTTTTGGGTGATATGAAATTGTTCAGGAGCAGCAGTTTTTCTTTTATGTACTGTGTAGTATTTAAAAAAATAAAAATGTAAACTATGATTTGAACATGTGGAAGTATACCTTAGATTTGTGTGAATTTTATTAAGGGTGATGGTGATTCAAAGCAAGCAATAAATGGAGTGTGGAACAATAGACTGCCCCAGGGATCTTGATGTTTCCAGGTTATTACTTAGTAGCAGTAGAGGTCAGATCAGTGATCACATTTTGTCTGCTGGCAACTTAGGTCTCCAGGAATGCTGCCCTGGGAAATGAGACTTTGGGTTCAAGCAGCTGTTTGTGTGGAATATGTATGTTCTTGGCCCCATTATGATGTTGAACTATTGGGGAAGGGAAATGCACAAACCTTCTCAAATTGTGCAACTCAGCAATATGCATTAGACTTGGTAGAAATAAAAATGTAATGATAATATTGTTTATTTTTGGGTAGTGTACTAAAGCAAAATAAATCCTTTAACTTTTTTAAAGGAGTTGTAAAGAAATGTTGTTTTTTCACCTTAATGCAATCTATGCATTAAAGTGGAGTTTCCATCCCAAAATAGTTTTTTCATTATTGTGCTCATTAGACCTAAAAAAGGGGAAATTTGTATTTATTTTTTACTCATCTGGAAATGCCTGTTGTCCCACGAAATCTGCCTTTGAAATCACCTAGGATTCTGACATCATCTCCCTCTAATGCTCCTGGGAAATGTGTGTCATCATTTCCCAGGATGCAGTGCGCTGTCCAATTATCACTCCCCATCCAAGACTTCCAGGAAGTAAGTGCTTGTAGGCTTCACAATGCCCACAAGCAAAATTATGGTGTAGACATAGTTTTATAAACTATGCGGATCGGCGGCGGATTGTAAAATAGTAAGTGACTGGATTTATATTATAAAAACGCATGATGAAAGGACATACATTAAATAATAGCCAATTGTGGTTGGAACTCCGCTTTAAGGTGAAAAAACATCTGATGATGCCCCCCTCGATCCCCCGTTTCACTTACCTGATCCCTCGACAGTCCCGCGCTCGGTCCCCTGATCCTCTTCGCCGCTCAGCCTGGCCGCTGATTGGCTAGAGCGGATGGATTGAGAGCAGCGCAGCCATTGGCCGAGGGGCGAGGCCGAGTGATACAGTGAGCAGCTATGGCCACTCGCTGTATCACAGGAGCGTGCCCACAAGGACTCATCACCATGCGCGCTCTCTCACATGACTGTGGTGAGTTCTTGCAGGGAGGACCAGAGACAGCCAACGAGGGACCCCAGAAGACGTGGATCGGGGCCACTCTGTGCAAAACGAACTGCACAGTGGAGGTAAGTATAACATGTTTGTTATTTTAAAGATTCTGAATCCTGCATAGAAAAACTCGACTTTAATGTGTTCTTAACTCCGACACTTCTTTGTATGCCCCAGCCATTCCCGCTGGGAGAAAACAGTAATAATTGCTATTGGTTATAGGAGCCGCTAGCAATAATCACAAGTGAATCCAGAAAGTTGGTTGTACACAAGTTGATCAATAAACTTGGTACATTCAGCCTGCCCACACACGGTTCGACTCTGGGCAAAATTCTGCTGAACCAGCTGAGATTCAAATGGTCCATGGCCGGATTTGGCTTCCTAACCCACGCTTATTGCTCACTCTTATCAATCTCTATTGTGTAGCTGTATGTAGGAATGTGAACAGCTCTGTAGCTGTGACTATATTGGCATGACTCTGTAGCCTTTTAGTCTTCAGATTTAACTGTCTAAGGCCCGCCATAGATATATTAATCTCTTTAGCTGAGATCGAACCTGGACCGGTCCATCTATGGGCAGGCTGGTTGTACTGAAGTCGATCCACTGATCAACTTCAGTACAACCAGCCTGTCTCATTTTTTGCATGTGATCACTGCCTATTGCCGCTGGCAGTAATCATTGTGTTCTGCCAGCAGAGAAGGCTCCCAGGTTTCCAGGAAGATGATTGGTATGATTTGGCAGGACAGAATCCTACAATTGCACCACCTCCTGCTGGTTATATCTGGCATTTGGGAGGTCTGGGCACAGGAATCTCTGTGAGCTGCAGAACACACTGGGGTAGATTCAGGTACAGCTGCGCGCTCCTTACGGAGGCGCAGTGTACCCTTTTTAACCTGCGCCCACGCAAATTATTTGCGCTTTGCTTCATTCATGAAGCAGTAGCCACGTAATTTGCGTGGGCGCTCTTCAAAAATGCCCTGCGTTAGGGCGCCTAATGTAAATGATCCCGTAGGGGGCGGGAATCATTTAAATTAGGCGCATTCCCACGCCGAGCGTAGAGCGCATGCTCCGTCGGGAAACTTTCCCGACGTGCATTGCGGTAAATGACGTCGCAAGGACATCATTTGCTTCAAAGTGAACGTGAATGGCCATTCACGATTCACTTACGCAAACTACGTAAATTTCAAACCTCGCGACGCGGGAATGACGGGTATCCTTAGCATTGGCTGCCCCTGCTTTTAGCATGTGCAGCCTTACGCGAAACCCGACGTACGCAAACTGCGTACGCAGGGCTCGCGTAACGTTGTGAATCGGCGTTAGTATGCAATTTGCATACTATACGCTGACCACAACGGGAACGCCACCTAGCGGCCAACGTAAGAATGCAGCCTAAGATATGAGGGCATAAGAGCCTTATGCCACGCATATCTTAGGCTGCAGTCGGCGTAACGAGCTCTCTGAATCAGGAGAACTCGTTACGCCGGGGCAAGTAAGCAATTGCGCTGCGTAACTATGGTTACTCAGGTGCAATTGCTTTTTGAATCTGGGCCACTGGTGATTAATACATCTGCTTTTTGGAGTCATTTTATGGTGCTTCTGAAGATACATCTTTTGAAGAGACTTTTCTTTTATTTGCTATCACTGAAAAAACTATGTTTTCCTGGTCACAGCAAATTTTGGACTTTATTTGTGCACATCTCTTGCCTTACCTTTTTAGCAACGGAATGGGTATTTATATGTTTGACCGTTTAGGAAGTGTGAATTTACTTTTGTGGCTTTTTTATTTTGTTTTTTCACATTGATCTTGTTTTATATTATTACATTGCCTCGCTGACACGTTTCACCCTGTTTGGACTTTATCATGTAGAATAAGGCCAATGGGGTGAAATGCATTGCGGGGGGGGGGGCTTGGTCATGCCATGGTAATTGAATAAAGCTTTCACAAAATTGTCATACAGTCTTGGTATTAAGAACACAGACAAGCTTCCTTGCCAACACCTAACGCGGTAATTCTGACCGTGTATAGGCTCCATCGGACATTTGCTGTCGGAATTTCCGACAATAAAAATTTAAGAGCTAGTTCTCAAATTTTCCGACAACAGGTTTTGTTGTCGGGGAAATTGCGATCATGTGTACACAATTTCCGACGCACAAAATTCCACGCATGCTTGGAATCGAGCAGAAGAGGCACAATGCCTATTGAACTTAATTTTTCTCGGCTTGTAGTACGTCTTGTACGTCACCACGTTCTTGACGTTCGGAATTTCTGACAACATTTGTGTGACCGTGTGTATGCAGGACAAGTTTGAGCCAACATCCTTTTTGTTGTCGGAATGTCCGATTGTCTGTACGTGGCAATAGAGTTTCTGATGTTTATAAGGAGGCTTTGGGAGGTAGGGACTCCACATTTCTACAAAGAATGACTGTAGTTGATTAAATCAATATGTAGCCAAAAAATAAACTGCAAAAGAGTAGTATTATTACTCACCTATTCTGCCATTCTTTCCTTTCTTTCTTTACTCTGCTTAAAGCGGGGGTTCACCCTAAAAAAAAAAAAAAAAAAAATTCTACTATGCCATCCAGCATACTAGCGCAAGCTACAGTATGCTTTTATTTTATTTTTTTGCGCCGTATTCACAGTTTAATCCCGTACTTAAGTTTCAGACTCCCCGCGAGGAGTAGGCGTTCCCATGCAGAGGGGAACATGATTGACGGCCGGTTATGGCGCGTCACGCTTCCCGAAAATAGCCGAAATAGCACTTGGCTCTTCACGGCGCCTGCGCAGTCAGCTCCTAGTCTGTGCGCAGGCGCCGTATAGCGCCGTGAAGAGCCGAGCCCTACTCTATTTTCGGGAAGCGTGACGCGCCATAGCCGGCCGTCAATCATGTTTCCCTCTGCATAGGAATGCCCATTCCCCGCGGGGAGTCTGAAACTTAACTACGGGATTAAACTGTGAGTACGACGCAAAAAATAAAAAATAAAGGCATACTGTAGCTCACGCTAGTATGCTAGATTTCATGGTAGAAACTTGTTTCTTAGGGTGAACCACTGCTTTAAGAGCTATGACCTATGGCAGAATCTTTACACCTGGCACATCCTGAAGTGCCCTGTCTCACACCTTTTTGTTTCAACCATTGCCCAGTGAAGGCTGAGGGGCTGGCGGATGTAATCACCACACGTGGTGGGGACAGCTAGCATCTGACACACCTAGAAGTGATAGATGTCTATATTCTGCTGGAGGCTGTGGCTCTTCTAAAGAGGGAAGATCCAAGGAATGGGTGGTGGGCCAGATAAGTATTGCTAATGCTAGTTTTTTGCAGTGGTTTGTTTTAAATTTTTTACAATGGAGATTGGTGTTGCCTATCTGAAAAGTGATTGTTATTGGTGGAGCCTGGTGGGCTCAGTTATTCCTTGGATTCTTGTATATTAAGATGCTCAAGCATTGAAATGCTGTGTCTGAGCCAGTGAGGAGGTAGAGTCTCTGCTCTTTTGCACTTAGCTGGATCGAGATCGGCTCAGGAGGGTATACTAGTGGACTGGGGGGAGCTGCTTTCAGAGTTTTTTTTACCTTCATGCATAGAATGCATTTAAAGAAAAAAACGTTCTGCCTTTACAACCACTTTAAAGCGGAGCTCCGCTGAAAAAAATATATTAAAAGCCAGCAGCTACAAATACTGCAGCTGCTGACTTTTAATATTAGGACACTTACCTGTCCTGGAGTCCAGCGCCGTCCGCAGCAGAGGACGAGCGATCGCTCGTCACTCTGCTGCCCCCCCCCCGCCATCCTCGGTGGGGGAACCAGGAAGTGAAGCACTTCGGCTTCACTGCCCGGTTCCCTATGGCGCATGCGCGAGTCGCGCTACGCCTGCTGATTGGCCCCCGCTGTGGAGCCGAGTGTTCCCAGAACACAATGGGGGGGATGGGAGGTGACATCATGCCCGCAGTCTGCCCGAGACTGTGTGGCCGGAAGTGGGTGCAAATACCTGTCTTTAGACAGGTATCTGCACCCCCTTCCCCCCTGAAAGGTGTCAAATGTGACACTGAAGGGGGGGAGGGTTCCGATCAGCGGGAGTTCCACTTTAGGGTGGAGCTCCGCTTTAATAATTCCAGCAGGCAGAGTGTGAGCCCCTCGTAATGGCCACAGCAGGTGTGCCAACCCAGGAACTACCAGAAAGAGCTAAGAAACGGTCTTGGCTCTTGAACATCTAACAAAAAGGTAAACCTCCATTATTGATAACGTTTTTAAGACCAATACATATTATTCTTTAAAAGGTTTTCTTTTTTAGCAGTTTATATCTTTTTGTGCTAATCAAAAATGTCTAGTCTCAAGACGAATAGAAATTTTATTAGGGTCAGCTGGTACTGGCTGATCCAATTATTTATAAGAGACATATGAGGCCTCGTACACACGACCGTTTTCCTCGCCAGAATCCATTAAGAAACTTGGTGGCAGAGCTTTTTTGCCGAGGAAAACGGTCGTGTGTACGTTTTTCAAAAACTGTCGTGGAACTCGACGAGAAAAAGAGAACAAGTTCTCTTTTTCCTCGTCGGGAGTTTCAATTTCCTCATAATGTTTCTCGTCGGGCTGGTTTACGACAAGAAACACGTTCGTGTGTATGCTTAGAAACCCGCGCATGCTCAGAATAAAGTATGAGATGGGAGCGTGCCTTCGTAAAAGTAGGGTTTGTAATGGAGATAGCACATTTGTCACGCTGTAACAGACTGAAAAGCGTGAATCGTCTCTCACCAAACTTTTACTTAACACGCAGTAACATGAGATTAGCAAAAGCAGCCCCAAGGGTGGCGCCAGTGGAATCGAACTTCCCCTTTATAGTGCCGTTGAACGTGTTGTACGTCATCGCGTTTGAGAACAACGAGATTTTGTCTTGACAGTGTGTACGCAAAGAAAGCTTGTCAAGATTCTCGACAAGCCTAACAAGGAACTCGTCGAGGAAAACGATGTTTAATTTACGACGAGCTCCTCTGTCGTGTGTACAAGGCCTTACACTTGTGGTCCTTGGGAAGAGTTACCCCTTTTATAGATAAATCAATAGTGTCAGCAGGAACTTATCTGAGAGGCAAAAATTGCTCAAGGAACCCCATGAAACCTCCAGAGGAACCCAGGACTACATACTGATCTCTGACTTTGCTGACCTGCGTACCTTCTCTAGGTCAGCAATTGAAACCATTGGACATGCATGACAGCCAGGGGACTAGTGTTTTCAGAAGCTCCACAATAGTAACCTCTGTATTAGTCCCATGGTGGCATTTTCAAAAGCTGTTGATATTCAAAAGAAAAAAAAGTGACATTAAAAGTTGAATTTGTGGAAAATGAACTCTGAAATGTCACATGACCAAGTGCAGTGGGCACATTAGGCCAAACAATGGGAATTGTAGATATATTTTTCCATGCCGTGGAGACACAACACAAGTATAGAATGGCTGTATATTGGCTGTGGGCAGGTATGCGCGATGTGGTATAAACCTATGCACGGGTATTAATCCCTGGGTGCATGCAAGACACTGTTGTTGTTTTACGTCCATGCATTTGTATGTGTGTTTACAGCTTATACTTCAAAACTATAATTTCTATGGGCAGCTGTACACGGCAGTGTTTCCCAGGCATGGAAATACATCTTAAATTTTTACTACACCTTTTAAGCACCAATCATGTAAGCCTATAGACCAGGGGTAGGCAACCTGGGGCCCTCCAGCTGTTGCAGAACTACAAGTCCCATCATGCCTCTGGGCTTAATTGTAGATGCCAGCCTTGCAATGCCTCATGGGTAATGTAATTCCACAACAGCTGGAGGTCCCCAGGTTGCCTACCCCTGCTATAGACCAAACTTTGCCATAGGGCCCTTAGATCTCTACAGTTGCTATACCACTTATAATAGTGGTTTTGGGTTGATTTAATATCCTGCCTGGCTGACAGTCACCAATGCCTGCTTGTCCCTATTGCAGGGCTCGACAAATCCCGGGCACCAGGTCGCCATGGCGACTAATAATAGGGTCCTGGCGACTTGGCTTGGAATGTGAGCTGGTGGTGAGCCGTTGGTATTACAAGTTATTACCACCAGATGTGTAAGCTGGCGCCATCTAGTGGTGGTCGTTGGTATTACAAGTTAAGCATTACAAGTTAAACAGCAATTCTAATGTAATTTTTCACTATTTTCACTGCCATCTTCTTCCCTCTAATTAGAACCCCCAAACATTTATATATATTTTTTATCCTAACACCCTAGAGAATAAAATGGCGATCGTTGCAATACTTTCTGTCACGCCGTATTTGCGCAGCGGTCTTACAAGCGCACTTTTTTGGGAGAAAATTACACTTTTTTTTAATTAAAAAATAAGACAACAGTAAAGTTATCCCCATTTTTTTAATATTATGAAAGATTATGTTACGCCGAGTAAATTGATACCCAACATGTCATGCTTCCAAATTACGTCCGCTCGTGGAATGGCGACAAACTTTTACCCTTTAAAATCTCCATAGGCGACGTTTAAAAAATTCTACAGGTTGCATGTTTTGAGTTACAGAGGAGGTCTAGGGCTAGAATTATTGCTCTCGCTCTACCAATCGCGGCGATACCGCACATGTGTGGTTTGAACACTGTTTACATATGCGGTCGCTGCTCACGTATGTGTTCGCTTCTGCGCGCAAGCTCGTCGGGACGGGGCGCGTTTTCTGGCTCCTAAGTTTTTTAGCTGGCTTCTAGATTCCAAGCAAATTTGTCAACCCCTGCCCTATTGACATGAGGATACTACTGGCTGGGTTTGGAGAATGTCCGTTCCTTCTCTCCTTCCTTTTTTTTGATAATTTTAGTCCTTTACAAAATCCCCACTCTTTAATGCAGAACTAAACTGTTTCTGAGAACCACAAACCGAAAATGCTATTTAATTCATGTTTAATATTCAAAGCAAGCTCGCCTATCCATCCATGTCTGTTTTATTTTCTTCAAAAACGCCCTTGAGGATTTCTAACCACGGCCATCTTGAGTAAGGGCAGATGATTCATGTAGCATTTACTTCCCTCTGCCCTTAGCTCAGACATGCAGGCAGGAGGGTGTGCTTGGCTGAGAAAGCTCCTCCTGAAGACTCCTTGGATATATGACATCATTTTGGCCTAGGCCAGAAACTAGGAAGCAACTAAAATGTAAAAAAAAAAAAGTTTTGAAACAAGAACCGGTAAATATAATATATATCTTCCTTCTATTTCCTAATGCTAACAGCATCATGATTAAAAATAGCTGTTAATTGAGAGAGTTTAGTTCCTCTTTAATTTACCCAGGCTATATAAAACAAGTTAAACATCAGACTTTTGGAAGCAGATGATGCACTGCGCTATTATTTACTATGATTAAATTTCAGCTATAACAACCGGTTTGCTGGACTCAGTCAGTTGCCAGTTAACTGCTGCACTTATTAAAACCATTTCACAACAAAATAATTAAAACAACAAATGTATTGTGGAAGGACGCAAAATAAATAACAGCTGCAGGCATGCAACTTGTCAATGGCAGCTGGCAAAGCAGATCACTTCCTCTGCCCCTTCATTACTGGCCAGCCTGGCGTCTAGCAGTCACTCCTAATGGTGTTTTACAGTTGCCGTGTGTGAAATGTAAACATTTTTTAGTTAACTTTGAAAAACCTCATTGAATCGTTTTTAGTTCAGGTTGTATGATTGTCTGCTATATGTATTTATGCTGTGTTGCTGGTGAAAATTGATATCCGGGAGGGTCTCTCTTAAAGGGGTTGTAAAGGTTCGTTTTTTATTTTCTAAATGGGTTCCTTTAAGCTAGTGCATTGTTGGTTCACTTACCTTTTCCTTCCATTTCCCTTCTAAATGTTTTCTTTCTTTGTTTTCTTTGTCTGAAGTTCTCACTTCCTGTTCCTCCTCAGTAAGCTGTTCTAAATTACTTTCCACCGCTCCGATGATGGTGGAAAGCTTACTGAGGAGAAACAGGAAGTGAGAAATTCAAACAAAGAAAAAAAACATTTAGAAGGGAAATCGAAGGAAAAGGTAAGTGAACCAACAATGCACTAGCTTAAAGCGGTCCTCCACCCTAAAGTGGAGTCCCGCTGATCGGAACCCTCCCCCCCTCCGGTGTCACATTTGACACCTTTCAGGGGGGAGGGGGGTGCAGACACCTGTCTAAAGACAGGTATTTGCACCCACTTCCGGCCACACGCTACGGGCGAAAGACGGGCATTCCGTCACATCCCGTCTGTCGCCCGTTGTGTGCTGGGAACACTCGGCTCCCAGCACACAGCGTGTGAGCCAATCGGCGGGCGCAGCGCGACTCGCGCATGCGCCGTAGGGAACCGGGCAGTGAAGCCGCAGCGCTTCACTTCCTGGTTCCCTCACCGTGGATGGAGGGGGGAGCAGCAGGGTGACGAGCGATCGGCTCATCCTCTGCTGCGATCACCGCTGGACTCCAGGACAGGTAAGTGTCCTTATATTAAAAGTCAGCAGCTGCAGTATTTGTAGCTGCTAGCTTTTAATATATTGTTTTAGTGGCACATCCGCTTTAAAAGGAACCAATTTAGAAAATAAAAGACGAACCTTTACAACCCCTTTATGAGTGAGATGGAGAAGTGCTTGGTCACCTCAATACCGGGCACTTTCGCCCCCTTCCTTTCCCAGACCAATTTTCAGCTATCAGCGCTCTCGCACTTTCAATAACAATTGCGCAGTCATGCAACACTGTACTCAAATGAAATTTTTAGCATTTTGTTCACACATAGAGCTCTCTGTTGGGGGTATTTTCCGGCGTATAAGACGACTTTTTGCATCCAAAATCATGCCCCAAAAGTCGGGGGTCGTCTTATACGCCAGGTACCTATTGTCAGACGGCGGCCATCCATTATTCAAAAGCCGCGCCTCCTCCTCTGACTGTTCCGTGATAGGCGGAACACTAATTTTCCCAGCAGAGCCTCTGTTCAGTGTTCCGCCTATCACGGATGCCTTCTCATCCTCAGCCTCGGCCTCGGATGAGAGGACATCTGTGATAGGCGGAACACTGAACAGAGGCTCTGCTGGGAAAATTAGTGTTCTGCCTATCACGGAACAGCCTGAGGAGGAGGCGCGGCTTTTGAATAATGGAATCGCCGCCGTCTGACATACTCTGCAAACAGGAGAAGGTAGGGAGATCGTCGAGGCAGCGAATGGAATGGCACAGTGAGGCATGTATAATGGCACAGTGAGGGGTCGTCTTATACAGTGAGTATATCCCAAAACCAACATTTTAGCTGGAAAATTAGGGGGTCGTCTAATACGCCCAGTCGTCTTATACGCCGGCAAATACGGTATTCACTAATCCGTTTTTTTATTGCGATATAAGCGAAAATTTGAGAAAATATATATATTTTCTTTCTATTTTAAAAGAAATTTAATAAAATCGAATTTTGTCATACATTTAAGCCAAAATGTATTCTGCTACATGTCTTTGGTAAAAAAAAATCCTGTTAAGTGTATAATTGATTTGTGTGATCACGGACATATGTATGCAGATGATCATGTACAGATGTGCGCAGGTGATCATGGCCATTGGTGTGCAGATGATCATTGGGACATGTGATTTTACTGTTGCATATGTGGGGAACAGGTGTTTTTACTGTGTGGGGACATGTGTTTTGGGGAATTGTGTGGGGACGTGTGTAGACACTAGGCTGGTGATCAGTGTGTAAAAAGCAGCTCATACACACTGATCGCCAGCCGGCTGCAGCAATCGCCTAGCAACCGGCTCTCTCTATTTACATCACATAAAGGCTGTGATTGGACACAGCCGTCATGTGATCAGGAGGGCCAATCGCAGAGCCCTCCTGCTGATCGGAGATGCGCCGTGTCCGGGTGAAACGAGTGCCTTAGAAGGAGGAAGATCGCGCTGCTGCATTGGCACGCACGTGCGCGATCCACCTCCTTTTAAGGGACGTTCCTGAACGTCCACTCAGGAGGAAGCACCATATATGTACAGTGGCCGGGTGGGAAGTAGTTAAAGCATATCGAAACCCCCAAGGACTATTTACCATGGCACTCTAATTCACATGCTTTGCACCGCACCATATCGCGTGGAAGCGCACTACCAGAGAACATGTGCATGTCCATATTTTTTTGCTTGTTCTGGTGCTTTGGAAGCTCATTCAGAATACATAAAATGTGACAACGCATGTTAACCCAGCACACAGTGTGAATGGGGCCTTAAACACAAATGTAATATATTGCAGCTTGCCTGTCCTTGCTACATTAGTTTTTCTTATTTCAGCCTTCTTTTCTTTTTGCTTGGTAATGTTGCAGATAAAACACGTATTACCTAGGGTGGCTACGCTCACCTTTCCACTGGATCTTTTGCGGAAGCAGTGGTTGTCACCCAGGTGGAACTTCAAATATGTCTGCCCTGTTTATTTTCATTATATAGGAGGTGGAGGATCGGCAATTTACAGAAGTAGGATAGGATTGTTTATCTGTACTTGCAGAAAATGTTTTCAGCCTGAAATGGAGAACTAATGTAACCACATATAATGGCTGGCAAGCTGCAATTATTGATTTAGATATCCTGTAATGGCTTCCCACCAGTGTGTATGTAGAAGCATGGCAGGTGGGTCCTAACAGCCATTGTACACATATGTGTCAGCTGGCTTCACTGGTCTGTGACAACAATGAGCATGCTCTTATCACAATGACCAAGCTGTCACTGACAGTTGACATTGAGTCAACACCTACTGCAGGGGCGTAACTAGAAGCTTCAGGGCCCCAGTGCAAGGAACCATGATGGGGACCCCCTGACCCCCCCTCCTTCCAACCTTCCCCAGGGCTTCCAATTTTGGGAGGGTGTCGATGAATATCCTCCCAGTACTCTGCCTCCTGTACGTGGGACGTGCATCCAGCGCAATCACGGCAGCCCTTTACCATGTGATTAGCTGATTGCATGTAAACAGACTTGCTAGTTATAAGCAGCCCTTTGCTCCCACTCTGTGTAAAGAAAGGAGAGGCGTTACCTTCCAAGAATGTCAGTAAATCGGTGCCCATCAATTTCACCTATCAATGCCCATCAATGCTGCCTCCCAGTGCCACCTGTCAATGCTGCTTATCAGTGCTCAATGCCCATCAATTCTGCCTATCAGTGCCGCCTATCCATGCTCATCAATGATGCCTATCGGTGCCACCTGCTAGAGCTTATCAATTCTGCCCATCAGTGCCACCTATCGGTGCTCATCAATGCTGCCTATTAGCGTCCATCAATGCCATCTATCGGTGCTCAATTCCCATCAATTCTGCCTATCAATGCTGCCTATCAGTGCTCAATGCCAATAAGTGCTGCCAAGCAGTGCCACTCATTAGTGCCCAAAAGTGCCACTTATTAGTGCCCATCAATGCTTTCTGCATCCTCAGCACGGCTCTGAGTGGAGAGCGTATCTCATACAGTTAAGAGCCTGACAGTTTTCCCTGCTCCCCCCCTCCCTCCCTCTCACAAGTGATGACACAGCCGATCTGCTCCTTCTCCCGTATGTGTACTGTGGGAGGCGTGAGCTTGTTGGCTTCACACATGACTTCCCGCAAAGCATGCGCATAAAAGCGGTGGGGGGAAGACTGCTGCGACCCTGGTAGTTCCGCCACTGACCTACAGTATGTTGGATGGTGTCAGAGCTTCCACAAGGTTGATGATCACATCATCCTCATCTAGGGTTGCCACGTTTTCTTCAAAGCCAAACCTGAACACTTTAGTGGTGCACAGTAATTTTTTTTTCATTTTAGTATACACTATAGGATTGTAACAGACCTGGGACACCTTTGGGCACTCCAAAGGCAATAGTATTGTGGCGTAAAGTTTCCTCTCGCCTATTCTGAGCCACATTCCTATTTGAAAAATGTGTCAAGTTTTCAGGTGGACTGAATCTCGGACTGTCCGGGTAAATCTCGGACAGGTGGCAACCCAATCCTAATGAGATGACAGTAATATAGCCTAGAGATTCCCCACTTAGAGATGACAGTAATATAGCCTAGAGATTCCCCACTTAGGCCCAATAACTTTATCTGAGAAGTTGATATCATCATACTTGAAAGTGATGGGTATTTGCGTCTGAGGCAACCAAACTGCGGGGAAATGAGGGCAGTTTTCCTCAACAGAATTGCAGGACAGGAGATTAGATGCACATAGAAAAGTATCTATTAAGACCCCTGTCTCTCTATTATAATGTATATCTTTGTGTATATTGGCTATGTACTCCATATTGCAGCTTTATATACATGTAGTGATGTTTATTATCTGGTTCAACTATCTTTTGTGGTAGTGGGTGGTAGCACTCTCCTTTTTGTCCATATGCTTGGTATAATTGTATGCCGTATTTGTTATTGGTGCTGTGTCCTCCCTTATGGGTTGGGGGCTCACAACCCAGAATGCTTATTATGTGTTCACTACATTTATACCAGTTCTTTTGGACTGTTGGGTATGTCCTCAGTCATGTGGCTTATACTACCGTAATGCACTAGTCTCAATATAATTAACTGTCAGTGCATGCAATCCTTAAATTGACCTACATGTCTCTACCAAACCACACACCCTGATGCATTTCACCCTGCCCTATGATTAAGCCCCAGTGGGCAGGGTAAAATGCATCAGGGTGTGTGGTTTGGTGGAGACATGTAGGTCGAGGCCGCTCTTTATCGTTTATTTACCTGGGGCTGGTCGGGAGTAGCACGGAGATACTTTTACTCTTTACATTTACTAATCCCCTGGATTGGTATCAGGGCAAGTTTGCAATCCAGGTTCTGGGGCACAGGGATATGCTTTCACCTCTACTTTGACTGGCATCATAAGTTATCAAACAGGCCCCTTAATTCGATACTTTGAGGGCCCATTCAGATTGGTGCCTTACAATATCGTACGAAAATACACCTACTTTCACACTGTCTACAGTAGTAATTTTATTTTTAAATGCCACTGCAATGCAGTAAATCAGTGGGCACCACAACAGATGGTGCGCTGCATTGTTGTGCAGGTCCAATTTTTAGGTCTGTTGTGCTGCGTTGGCAGCCCATTCAAATGAATGGGCTTTCCCAATACAACAGGTTTATGTGTGAATGCACCACATCAGACTGCATAGGTGGCAGGAGACCCTATGGTGTGCTGACAGGCCATTCCAAAAACATTTAGGTATAGGTCAATTCTAGAGCGAGCACTATTAAAAAAATAATGTCCAAGTACATCTAAATCCCTAAATGAGATTATGATTGGACATGATCCCCAGATCGGGGTAAAATATGGGACTTTCAAGATGCAAAGGGATCTGTTGAAAGTAAAGAACTTAAGAATAATAGTTACTTTTATCAAACCCACATGACACAATAAATAGGTCAGATGTATTCCTTATAAAAGTTTTAACATTTATTTGTACAAAAATTATTTATATTATAATAATACATAGGTATCCGAAAAAATAACAAGAGAAGTGCTACTTTCCAAACATATGAAAAGTTGCTTCCTTGTAAGACCAGTGTTCTTTGTTCTACATTTTTCGCCCAGATATGGGGCTTCTTCAGGAACACACACACATGCCACAATGAAAGTCTTATATTTTACCCTGATCTGGGGATCATGTCTAATCATAATCCAAAAACATTTAGTTAACACAACTCCTCATAATTTGAAGAAGGGGCTTAAAGTGTAATTGGCTACATTTTATGATAACTGTGAAAATAACTGTGAGACCTATTGAAGCGTTCTGGCAGGTTTTTAATAACAAAAAACATTTTGTCCACTATGCTAGTTACTCCACTAGGCTTCAGTAGCTTTCGAGTCACTAAATTGTAATAGTGTAGAGGTAAGGAATTAAATTCTGACCTTCATGGTCCTGCATGTTTGACCTTCTTGCTGCATGCTTGTTTCAGGTCCGTGACGACCAGGTAATTGACAATTTCAGAATAAGCCCCCTCTCCTGAAAGTTAAATTTCAAAAGCATTAAGCCATGGGGTGCCAAAACAAAGTTCCTCCTCACCTCTCCTCGAACACATCAGTCAGGTGTGGCGCAATGGGGTGTGTTCCTATATGATCTTATGTACTATGTATTAAAAACAATGCCAATTTGGAAGGAGATCAGAGTCTAGACATAACTATTATGACATTTATGAAAGCCTAGAACACAGCTGATCATCCTCATCTTCAAATACCCAAGCCTCTCTCTTGTTGACAAACTGTGGCTTAAGACATAATAAAACGCCATAATTATAAAGTTCTTAAAGACTCCCAATGTGTAATGCAACAACCAGTTCCTCCAGATGCATTATGTATTCAAGCGCTTTCTGTACTTAGAGAGGCCAATTTAAAGGACATCTAAACCCAAGAACAAAAATGTTATATGTTGCGGCTTACTGGTCCCTAGATGTGGTGGTATAATTAGTTTGGTTTTTGTTTTGTTTTTTTTCAATTATTTTCACCTGTGATTCAGCCAGTGTCACACTCCCTGCCCTAGAGTGCGAAACATCTATTCAAGAGCCGCGCCAGTCATATTTTGTCAAAATAAAAACTTTAGCTGCAGACTTTTAATAAACAGACACTCGCCTGTCCCATTATCTAGTGATGTGCTCACCCAAGCCGTCCCTTCCCTCTGTTTTCTGTCCCCAGCATCTCAACTGTGGACACCCGGCAGGGACAGCTTGCAACTTCACAGCTGGGTGCCCACTCCACATGCTCAAGCTGGGCTGCACATTGTGAATGGTCCTGCAGTCATCTAGGACCTGTGATGTGTCTCAGAGATGAACGGGGAGAGAGAAGGGGAGAACAACTTTTGCTCGGATCGCATAGGCGATCGAGTGGAAGTGGGAGCGGGTACCTGCTCTCTCTCTCTCTTCCCCTGCAAAACAAGTGCCATTTCATGAAGATGAACAAGGAGTAGGCCTTAAAGCAGGGGTGGCAAACTCAAATTCATCGGGGGCCGCATTAGCAGTATGGTTGCCCTCAAAGGGCCGGTTGTATCTGTAAGACTATGTGTCCGCCGTTCCTAATAATAGTGGTCCCTGTTCGGCGGTGCTCGGGGCTGTCAATTGGATGCAGCCTTCCTGACACTCAAGGCTTTTCAGGGACCCATTCGCGGTAGGGTTGTCCCGATACCACTTTTTTAAGACCGAGTACAAGTACCGATACTTTTTTTTCAAGTACTCGCCGATACCGATACTTTTTTTTTAATGTCATGTGACAGCTTCTGGACTAAACTGTTGATTGTTTAAAAAGTTAATAGCTTCCATGGCAGCACACTGGTTGGAATATAATCAATGCTAAAAAATCAAACAAGGACTGAAACAATCACCTGTTCACTGTTGCACTAAAAAACTGAAAAAAATAAA